>NC_092340.1:227723500-228073000 GCF_046630445.1 Rutidosis leptorrhynchoides
ATATATATATATATATATATATATATATATATATATATATATATATATATATATATATATATATATATATATATATATATATATATATATATATATATATATATATATATATGATATGATATGATTATAAATCTATTTATATATATATAAGTATGAATTTTGTTAATAATTATTATTATATTGTAATATATAAAATATAAAAATATTCAATATTCAATAAATGTTATCATATAATATATGATACAATATTACATAGATAATAAATTATAATATTAATATATTAAATGTAATTACAATGTTAATTATAGTTGTTATATTATTATTACATTCATTATTATAAATATTAATATCAGAATTATTAATATTATTAAAATTATAATATGAAATTTGATACATTTGATTTGTTATGATATTATTATTATTAATATTAGAGTTATCATTATTAATATCATTATTATTATTATAACTAGTAGTAAAGATATAATTTTAGTTATTATGGTTAATATTAGTATTATTAGTAGATATTATTATTACCCTTATTATTAATAATTATTAGTATTATTGTTATAAATTATTATTATTATAATTGTTATTAGAAAATAATACATTTTATTATTATTAACATTAATAAGATTATTATTATCATTTTTATTATTATTAGTATCATTATTATTTATTATTATAATAATTATTATGATTACTAATATATTTACTAATATATTTATTAATTATTTGTATTAATTATATAAACTATAAAATCAATAAAATTCGTACGAAATTTTTACACATACCTTTCAACACTGTAATCGAATTTTGAAGCGACCCGTCCTAATCCAAAAGGACGAATACAATAACATATGATTACATTGTGAGGTATTTGACCTCTATATGATACATTTTACAAACATTGCATTCATTTTCAAAAGACAACCTTTCATTACATCGAAAGTTGACAGGCATGCGTACCATTTCATAATATCCAAACTATAAATGACCTAATCTGTCATAATAATCTTTATTGAATCTCAACGACTTGAATGAAATGTTTTTTGAAATATGTCATGAATGTCTCCAAGTAATATCTCTAAATTGAGTAATTGCACAGCGGAAGATTTCTTTAATATCTGAGAATAAACATGCTTTAAAGTGTCAACCAAAAGGTTGGTGAGTTCATTAGTTTATCATAACCATTCATTTCCATCATTTTAATAGACCACAAGATTTCATATATTGACACGCGTAACTCGCAAATTAAAATTCATTCATATGGTGAACACCTGGTAACCGACATTAACAAGATGCATATAGAATATGTGACGACCCGACAATTTCTAACCAAATTTAAACTTAATCTTTATATGATTCCGATACGATAAGCAAAGTCTGTTAAACTAAATCTCAAAATTTTCGAACAATTACATGAAATCATTTGACCTTTAACTATGCCCTATGATTCACGAACCTATGTATGTAATTAAAAATGTATTTATATATAAATTTTATACGTAATATATATATGATTCATAAATATTAAATATTCAATATTTGATAATAGATATTATGTAATAAATATATTACATACCTATTAAATATTACATCAAATTAATTACAAGTTTAAAATATAATTGTCATACTAATGTTATTATTACTTCCATTATTATTATTAATATCACTACTGGTTTAAATTATTATTTTCAATATATATTATATAGATATGAAAGTATTTAATAATATTGTTACCACTATTAATAACATTGTTATTATAATTAATAGTAAAATTTAATTAGTATTATATTACTAGTATTTTAATTATAATTAAAATTATAATTATTAAAATTATTATTATTATTTATTATTTATTTAATAACGACAATTATATACAAAATATAGATATTGATATAGGTATATGTAAATATCACGAGGTCATTTCCAAATCTTTTTATATAACTGTAGGTGATTGAATAACAGTACAGATCATTTACAATAAGAACGAAGTTTGTTAGCAGTCATATTCATCTTTTATTTCTTTTATTTATTTTATGTACCCGATGATCCTTCTTGTCGAGTGCATGAACTATAAAACAATCAAGTTACTTAACATTATTCTTGAAGTCATCCACTTATCCAATTACATTATCACATAATCGACCACAACTGTTATATGATTGAATTAACAAAATAATTTAAAAGATACAAGACCAACTAATCCATTACCTCTTTAACTCTCACCTTTATTACGTTTTCTTCTTTTTCCATACTAAACCATTCGAGCACCAACACAACTCTACAACACCATCTTCCATCATGATAACTACCACATTTGCTTTTTAAATTTGTTTTTCTTTCCGATCAATCTAAAACCGAACACGAGCATCATCATAAAACCGTTGTATTTTCTTTCCTTCTGTTGTCTAACCGAACACCCGTCACCCCACATGTAACCATCGTGAGTCATCTAATAATCGCCATCACTGTTTCATTTTCTGTTTTAGTTACGCGAATCATCACGAGCAACAACAACAATTATTAAACCAAACCTCACTTGTTCTTGTTGATGCTGCATCTATACTATTATTTCTGTTTCGTTAACATTGTTATTGCATTACAATTTCTGTATTATATTACAAAGACCACCATGAAAACCATAACTAAATCACCATCAAACCCAACACCATCTTCAACAAACACTAACTTGCTTCTGCTTCTTCGTGAAACCACCTTAATACCATCATCGACTGTCTTGAATTCTGGCTGCTATTAATTCTATCTTGGATTCGAAAATCACCAAACCCTCTACAATAAAGGAAGTCGCTGCAGTTATGAAAAACTCTCACACCATATGTCACCATGTATTTAAATAACAAATCACCGAATAACTTTATCAATAGAAATAATGCTGCAATGTTCTTTATATTTTTTTCTGGCTGACAAAGAACAAACAATCAAATAATCAAAACCCATTTGCAACTCACTTTCTACTGCTTTTAGTCGATCCCTGTTTGACAGCCATCACCCACTTGTTAGTTAAATGGTAGACTATGTCTAGTGGAACAAAAAGCAACAATAAAAAACTGGAGGGATCACCGAAAGTTTCATTATTTTTAGATCAGCGTATATATTTTTCTTCCACAATATTCTATGGAGCCCTTGGGTAAGATGTCAAAAGGATACAGATAGGAAAAAGGGAATTCAATTGATATATAATTGGCGATGAGATGCATGATGTAATGTTAAAGTTGACGGGCCTTTAAAATCCAATTAATTAAGTAGATGGGCTCTTAATGGACTTAATTAAATCAAGTTGTTGGGTTTAATTAGGTTGTCAATGGGCCGAATCAGTTTTCCAGCGGTATTGAAACAAACTATTTTATTTATTTTTTTAATTTAACGAAGGAAGTAAAATTAATGATGATGATAATGTGCCCTGGTCGACTAGTTTCATGCTAAGGAAGAAGGAAGTTAAAATAGATACAAGTTAAATAAAATATAAATCTATAATAGAACCGAAATGCAAGGCAGAGGGATTGGTTAAGGCATGGGTTAAGTGAGCGGGAGGTCGCGGGTTCGAGCCTGGGCAAGGCACTTATTTTTGGAACTTATTCTTTGAGGTAGTTACTAAATTTTATTATTATTATTATTATTATTATTATTATTATTATTATTATTATTATTATTATTATTATTATTATTATTATTATTATTATTATTATTATTATTATTACTAATGTTATTATGATTATTTTTATTATAATAATTGTTACTAGTATTATTATTATCAAAAGTATTATTAGTAATACTAGTATTATCATTATAATTATTAGTATTATCATTATAATTATTATTATTAGTATTATCCTTAAAATTATCATTTTTGGAAATCATTATTATTAGCAAAAGTATTTTTATTAAAATTATCATTTTCATTTTCATTATCGTTATAAGTATTATTATTTTTATTATCATTACTAACATTATTGATATTATTATTATTATTATTATTATTATTATTATTATTATTATTATTATTATTATTATCGTTACTATTATTATTTTTAGTATTATTATAATTATTATTATTATTTTTAACAAACAAATGTTATCTATATAAAAATATATTACAAGTCAACTAATATTACATACTAATATGTTATTAACTAATATATTACCATTTATATTGATAAAACTTTAATTAAATTATATATTTATTATAAGAATAATTATATTTAAAAATACTAATTTTAATAAATTATAAAGTATAAGTAAACTTAGTTGATTAAATGAGATATATGTTAATATATATGCAACTGATATATGTTCATGAATCCAAGGTCAACCCTATACTTGTTCAATGTCGTCATATGTATTTTTACTACTAAATACAGTATGGTGAGTTCATTTGATTCCCTTTTACTCTTTACATTTTTAGGACTGAGAATACATGCGCTACTTTTACAACTGCTTTATTAAATGCTTTTGAAATACATTTTGAACTGCGAATACATGAAATGCTTTTATAAATGTTTGACGAGATAGACACAAGCAAAATATTCCTCGAATGAATTATATAGACGTGATAATTGCCACCATTGAATTATGTGGACGTGATAATTGCCACAATTGATATGAATATTTTTCCCCTGATTATTATTGCTTGGTAACCTAAGAATTAGGGAACATCACTAATTTTGAGAATTAGTGCACGCCTAATTGACACGAATCCTAAAGGTAGCTACCGGGTTTAACACCCCCACCCAGAATTTTCACTAGACGGAAGGGCTAGTGGGCGTGGTGTTTAGTACTTCGAAGTTTATATGATTATTATACAGACGAGATGTTCTGTTTTGGGATATTATTATGTGCATTATATGTTAAGGTCGGTTACCAAGCCAAGTTATGAAAGCAATGAAAAGTGAATGTTATGTATCGAGAGAATGATTTTTATACACAAGTTATGTGTATGATATTTTGTGCACGAGATATGTGTACGGTTACTAAGATTTATGAAAAATGGTTTTGTACACGAGAAAGGTGTACTGTATTTAAAAGATATTGCATGTACATTACAGGTGGGTATAGGATTCGGGCCCATTTGTACCATGCAGCATTTAAATCTTTTGGTCTATTAAAATGATGAATTCTATTGTTTTAAGATAAACCTATGAACTCACGAACTTTTTGGTTGACACTTGAAAGCATGTTTATTCTAGGTATGAAAGAAACCTTCTGCTGTGCATTTGCTCATTTTAAAGACATTATTTGGAGTTGATCATCGCAATGGGACCAGCTGTTGGTGACTTCGTCCAGATAGATTAGGACGGGGTATGACATGTGGTATCAGAGCGGTGGTGTTAGCAAACCAGGTCTTGCATTAGTGTGTCTAACTGATAGTCGTTAGGATGCATTAGTGAGTCTGGACTTCGACCGTGTCTGCATGTCAAAAGTTTTGCTTATCATTTTTGTCAAAAATCATCTACTTATTATCCTTAGGAAATTACCTGCTTATCATTCCTAGTCTAGACACATCTTACTGCATTGATTGCATGAATAGTGTATAGACAAAATTCATATCTTAGTGTATCTGTTATTGTTACCTTTGCCTGACAGCTTCTGTAGATTCCTCCGTAACTTATGGGATTTTAGTATCATATATGCATATGTAAATTATGTATTACAGGGTACTAATTTACATCCTATAATCTATTTCTTATCGAAAATCCTTCATCTGATCGTACGAGATGAATCTCTCAACCAGTTCGAATTCCTCGGATTCCGACAGCTATTCCGATATGGAGTTTCACCTAAGCTCTGAAAGCAGTGTCACCAGAATGAATCAACCAATCATCCATCCCCAATTCATCTGATGAGTTCGTAGTCTACTTAATCATTGGAGACAAGAAGAAGGCGATCCCTTCCACCCACCACATTGCCCTCTTGGTGAAGAACCTGAAGCACTTACCGGCGAACCTGTCCGAAACACCATTTTCTCTCTCATTTTCAGAATAGCTCGACACGATTATATTCTATACATAATTCTAAACCTTATTCATTCGCTCATTCTGACCGACAATCATCCCGGAATAATAGAAGAAGTTAGCGAACTTCGCGCTCGAGTAATCAATTTAGAGAATATGGTGCAAAATTTACCAGCTTCAGCAACATCACCGGCACCAATAGTACCATCAATAACAGCACCAGTATCATCAACAATCCATGGCTCAATATCACCATCTGTACTTCAAGTATGATTTTCATTCTATGTATTATTCTACCTCATTTATCTTCGTTCGACATGACGATTATGTAATCTCTAATGTTTTAGAGATTATATATTTTCGTTCTAACGGTAAATCAAATGAGATTAATATCACATTAACTCATTAACTCCATGATTACATCTGAAGAAAATATATATGTATATATGTTTTCATAAAGATTGTAATTAAAAATTCTTTTGTACAAACTGTTAATGGTGAAAATATTTTAACGGGTAGATAATACCCGAGGAATATTTAGATTTCACATTAATAAGTTACACTATACATTCTTCAATTTAGATTCAACAGTCATTAACAATACTGCTCAAATCCACACATATACGTATCCGTCCTCCAAAGAATAACCATTTTCATTCCAATTCAATTTCATATACGAGTTTCTGCCGATCAAAATCCAAGCCATGATTTGACAAGTGGCATAATGAAGAAAATAATGAACAAAATAAAATTGATTAGTAACCAATTAATTAACTACATAAAATTTTAAACCTATACTAACCAAATCTTAGCTGACTGTTACTAGCTAACTTGAAATGTCCCGTTCTTATTGATTAAAAACGTTCCATATTAATTGATTTCGTTGCGAGGTTTTGACCTCTATATGAGACGTTTTTCAAAGACTGCATTCATTTTAAAACAAACCATAACCTTTATTTCATCAATAAAGGTTAAAAAAACTTTACGTAGATTATCAAATAATGATAATCTAAAATATCCTGTTTACACACGACCATTACATAATGGTTTACAATACAAATATGTTACAACAAAATAAGTTTCTTTAATGCAGTTTTTACACAATATCATACAAACATGGACTCCAAATCTCGTCCTTATTTAAGTATGCGGCAACGGAAGCTCTTACTAATCACCTGAGAATAAACATGCTTAAAACGTCAACAAAAAATGTTGGTGAGTTATAGGTTTAACCTATATATATCAAATCATAATAATAGACCACAAGATTTCATATTTCAATACACATCCCATACATAGAGATAAAAGTCATTCATATGGTGAACACCTGGTAACCGACATTAACAAGATGCATATATAAGAATATCCCCATCATTTCGGGACACCCTTCGGATATGATATAAATTTCGAATTACTAAAGCATCCGGTACTTTGGATGGGGCTTGTTGGGCCCGATAGATCTATCTTTAGGATTCGCGTCAATTAGGGTGTCTGTTCCCTAATTCTTAGATTACCAGACTTAATAAAAAGGGGCATATTCGATTTCGATAATTCAACCATAGAATGTAGTTTCACGTACTTGTGTCTATTTTGTAAATCATTTATAAAACCTGCATGTATTCTCATCCCAAAAATATTAGATTTTAAAAGTGGGACTATAACTCACTTTCACAGATTTTTACTTCGTCGGGAAGTAAGACTTGGCCACTGGTTGATTCACGAACCTATAACAATATATACATATATATCAAAGTATGTTAAAAATATATTTACAACACTTTTAATATATTTTGATGTTTTAAGTTTATTAAGTCAGCTGTCCTCGTTAGTAACCTACAACTAGTTGTCCACAATTAGATGTACAGAAATAAATCGATAAATATTATCTTGAATCAATCCACGACCCAGTGTATACGTATCTCAGTATTGATCACAACTCAAACTATATATATTTTGGAATCAACCTCAACCCTGTATAACTAACTCCAACATTCACATATAGAGTGTCTATGGTTGTTCCGAAATATATATAGATGTGTCGACATGATAGGTCGAAACATTGTATACGTGTCTATGGTATCTCAAGATTACATAATATATAATACAAGTTGATTAAGTTATGGTTGGAATAGATTTGTTACCAATTTTCACGTAGCTAAAATGAGAAAAATTATCCAATCTTGTTTTACCCATAACTTCTTCATTTTAAATCCGTTTTGAGTGAATCAAATTGCTATGGTTTCATATTGAACTCTATTTTATGAATCTAAATAGAAAACGTATAGGTTTATAGTCGGAAAAATAAGTTACAAGTTGTTTTTGTAAAGGTAGTCATTTCAGTCGAAAGAACGACGTCTAGATGACCATTTTAGAAAACATACTTCCACTTTGAGTTTAACCATAATTTTTGGATATAGTTTCATGTTCATAATAAAAATCATTTTCTCAGAATAACAACTTTTAAATCAAAGTTTATCATAGTTTTTAATTAACTAACCCAAAACAGCCCGCGGTGTTACTACGACGGCGTAAATCCGGTTTTACGGTGTTTTTCGTGTTTCCAGGTTTTAAATCATTAAGTTAGCATATCATATAGATATAGAGCATGTGTTTAGTTGATTTTAGAAGTCAAGTTAGAAGGATTAACTTTTGTTTGCGAACAAGTTTACAATTAACTAAACTATGTTCTAGTGATTACAAGTTTAAACCTTCGAATAAGATAGCTTTATATGTATGAATCGAATGATGTTATGAACATCATTACTACCTTAAGTTCCTTGGATAAACCTACTGGAAAATAGAAAAATGGATCTAGCTTCAACGGATCCTTGGATGGCTCGAAGTTCTTGAAGCAGAATCATGACACGAAAACAAGTTCAAGTAAGATCATCACTTGAAATAAGATTGTTATAGTTATAGAAATTGAACCAAAGTTTGAATATGATTATTACCTTGTATTAGAATGATAACCTACTGTAAGAAACAAAGATTTCTTGAGGTTGGATGATCACCTTACAAGATTGGAAGTGAGCTAGCAAACTTGAAAGTACTCTTGATTTTATGTAACTAGAACTTGTAAAATATATGAAGAACACTTAGAACTTGAAGATAGAACCTGAGAGAGATCAATTAGATGAAGAAAATTGAAGAATGAAAGTGTTTGTAGGTGTTTTTGGTCGTTGGTGTATGGATTAGATATAAAGGATATGTAATTTTGTTTTCATGTAAATAAGTCATGAATGATTACTCATATTTTTGTAATTTTATGAGATATTTCATGCTAGTTGCCAAAAGATGGTTCCCACATGTGTTAGGTGACTCAAATGGGCTGCTAAGAGCTGATCATTGGAGTGTATATACCAATAGTACATACATCTAAAAGCTGTGTATTGTACGAGTACGAATACGGGTGCATACGAGTAGAATTGTTGATGAAACTGAACGAGGATGTAATTGTAAGCATTTTTGTTAAGTAGAAGTATTTTGATAAGTGTCTTGAAGTCTTTCAAAATTGTATGAATACATACTAAAACACTACATGTATATACATTTTAACTGAGTCGTTAAGTCATCGTTAGTCGTTACATGTAAATGTTGTTTTGAAACCTTTAGGTTAACGATCTTGTTGAATGTTGTTAACCCATTGTTTATTATAACAAATGAGATGTTAAATTATTATATTATCATGATATTATGATATATAATATATCTTAGTATGATGTATATACAGTTAAATGTCGTTACAACGATAATCGTTACATATATGTCTCGTTTCGAAATCATTAAGTTAGTAGTCTTATTTTTACATATGTATTTCATTGTTAATACACTTAATAATATATTTACTTATCATTTAACATAATTAACCAAGTGTATCAATATCTTAATATGATTCATATGTACCTAGTAAGACGTTGTTATAACGATAATCGTTATATATATCGTTTTCGAGTTTCTTAAATTAATAGTCTCATTTTTATGTATATAACTCATTGTTAAAATATCTAATGAGATACGTACTTATAATAAAAACTTGTTAACTATATATATAACCATATATATGTCATTGTATAGTTTTTACAAGTTTTAACGTTCGTGAATCACCGGTCAACTTGGGTGGTCAATTGTCTATATGAAACATATTTCAGTTAATCAAGTCTTAACAAGTTTGATTGCTTAACATGTTGGAAACATTTAATCATGTAAATATAAATCTCAATTAATATATATAAACATGGAAAAGTTCGGGTCACTACAGTACCTACCCGTTAAATAAATTTCGTCCCGAAATTTTAAGCTGTTGAAGGTGTTGACTAATCTTCTGGAAATAGATGCGGGTATTTCTTCTTCATCTGATCTTCACGCTCCCAGGTGAACTCGGGTCCTCTACGAGCATTCCATCGAACCTTAACAATTGGTATCTTGTTTTGCTTAAGTCTTTTAACCTCACGATCCATTATTTCGACGGGTTCTTCGATGAATTGAAGTTTTTCGTTGATTTGGATTTCATCTAACGGAATAGTGAGATCTTCTTTAGCAAAACATTTCTTCAAATTCGAGACGTGGAAAGTGTTATGTACAGCCGCGAGTTGTTGAGGTAACTCAAGTCGGTAAGCTACTGGTCCGACACGATCAATAATCTTGAATGGTCCAATATACCTTGGATTTAATTTCCCTCGTTTACCAAATCGAACAACGCCTTTCCAAGGTGCAACTTTAAGCATGACCATCTCTCCAATTTCAAATTCTATATCTTTTCTTTTAATGTCAGCGTAGCTCTTTTGTCGACTTTGGGCGGTTTTCAACCGTTGTTGAATTTGGATGATCTTCTCGGTAGTTTCTTGTATAATCTCCGGACCCGTAATCTGTCTATCCCCCACTTCACTCCAATAAATCGGAGATCTGCACTTTCTACCATAAAGTGCTTCAAACGGCGCCATCTCAATGCTTGAATGGTAGCTGTTGTTGTAGGAAAATTCTGCTAACGGTAGATGTCGATCCCAACTGTTTCCGAAATCAATAACACATGCTCGTAGCATGTCTTCAAGCGTTTGTATCGTCCTTTCGCTCTGCCCATCAGTTTGTGGATGATAGGCAGTACTCATGTCTAGACGAGTTCCTAATGCTTGCTGTAATGTCTGCCAGAATCTTGAAATAAATCTTCCATCCCTATCAGAGATAATAGAGATTGGTATTCCATGTCTGGAGACGACTTCCTTCAAATACAGTCGTGCTAACTTCTCCATCTTGTCATCTTCTCTTATTGGCAGGAAGTGTGCTGATTTGGTGAGACGATCAACTATTACCTAAATAGTATCAAAACCACTTGCAGTCCTTGGCAATTTAGTGATGAAATCCATGGTAATGTTTTCCCATTTCCATTCCGGGATTTCGGGTTGTTGAAGTAGACCTGATAGTTTCTGATGCTCAGCTTTGACCTTAGAACACGTCAAACATTCTCCTACGTATTTAGCAACATCGGCTTTCATACCCGGCCACCAAAAATGTTTCTTGAGATCCTTGTACATCTTCCCCGTTCTAGGATGTATTGAGTATCTGGTTTTATGAGCTTCTCTAAGTACCATTTCTCTCATATCTCCAAATTTTGGTACCCAAATCCTTTCAGCCCTATACCGGGTTCCGTCTTCCTGAATATTAAGATGCTTCTCCGATCTTTTGGGTATTTCATCCTTTAAATTTACCTCTTTTAAAACTCCTTGTTGCGCCTCCTTTATTTGAGTAGTAAGGTTATTATGAATCATTATATTCATAGATTTTACTCGAATGGGTTCTCTGTCCTTCCTGCTCAAGGCATCGGCTACCACATTTGCCTTCCCCGGGTGGTAACGAATCTCAAAGTCGTAATCATTCAACAATTCAATCCGCCTACGCTGCCTCATATTCAGTTGTTTCTGATTAAATATGTGTTGAAGACTTTTGTGGTCGGTATATATAATACTTTTGACCCCATATAAGTAGTGCCTCCAAGTCTTTAATGCAAAAACAGCCGCTCCTAATTCCAAATCATGCGTCGTATAATTTTGTTCGTGAATCTTCAATTGTCTAGACGCATAAGCAATCACCTTCGTTCGTTGCATTAATACACAACCGAGACCTTGCTTTGATGCGTCACAATAAATCACAAAATCATCATTCCCTTCAGGCAATGACAATATAGGTGCCGTAGTTAGCTTTTTCTTCAATAACTGAAACGCTTTCTCTTGTTCATCATTCCATTCAAATTTCTTCCCTTTATGCGTTAATGCAGTCAAGGGTTTTGCTATTCTGGAAAAATCTTGGATGAACCTTCTGTAGTAACCAGCTAGTCCTAAAAACTGGCGTATGTGTTTCGGAGTTTTCGGGGTTTCCCACTTTTCAACAGTTTCTATCTTTGCCGGATCCACCTTAATACCTTCTTTGTTCACTATGTGACCGAGGAATTGAACTTCTTCCAACCAAAATGCACACTTTGAAAACTTAGCGTACAATTCTTCCTTCCTCAATACTTCTAACACCTTTCTCAAATGTTCACCGTGTTCTTGGTCATTCTTTGAGTAATGAAAACAATGACAAACTTGTCAAGGTATGGTCCACACACTCGATTTATAAGGTCCATGAACACAGCTGGTGCATTAGTTAAACCAAACGGCATGACCATAAACTCGTAATGACCGTAACGTGTTCTGAAAGCAGTCTTTGGAATATCATCTTCTTTCACCCGCATTTGATGATACCCGGAACGTAATTCAATCTTTGAATAAACAGACGAGCCTTGTAGTTGATCAAATAAGTCGTCGATTCTCGGTAGTGGGTAGCGGTTCTTGATGGTAAGTTTGTTCAACTCTCGGTAGTCGATACACAACCTGAATGTACCATCTTTCTTCTTGACAAACAAAACAGGAGCTCCCCACGGTGATGTGCTTGGTCGAATGAAACCACGCTCTAAAAGTTCTTGTAATTGGCTTAGCAGTTCTTTCATCTCGCTGGGTGCGAGTCTGTAAGGAGCACGAGCTATTGGTGCAGCTCCTGGTACAATATCTATTTGAAATTCAACAGATCGATGTGGGGGTAATCCCGGCAATTCTTTCGAAAATACATCGGGAAATTCTTTTGCAATGGGAACATCATTGATGCTCTTTTCTTCAGTTTGTACTTTCTCGACGTGTGCTAGAACAGCATAGCAACCTTTTCTTATTAGTTTTTGTGCCTTCAAATTACTAATAAGATGTAGCTTCGTGTTGCCCTTTTCTCCGTATACCATTAAGGGTTTTCCTTTTTCTCGTATAATGCGAATTGCATTTTTGTAACAGACGATCTCTGCTTTCACTTCTTTCAACCAGTCCATACCGATTATCACATCAAAACTCCCTAACTCTACTGGTATCAAATCAATCTTAAATGTTTCACTAACCAGTTTAATTTCTCGATTTCGACATATATTATCTGCTGAAATTAATTTACCATTTGCTAATTCGAGTAAAAATTTACTATCCAAAGGCGTCAATGGACAACTTAATTTAGCACAAAAATCTCTACTCATATAGCTTCTATCCGCACCCGAATCAAATAAAACGTAAGCAGATTTATTGTCAATAAGAAACGTACCCGTAACAAGCTCCGGGTCTTCCTGTGCCTCTGCCGCATTAATATTGAAAACTCTTCCGCGGCCTTGTCCATTCGTGTTCTCCTGGTTCGGGCAATTTCTAATAATGTGGCCCAGTTTTCCACATTTATAACAAACTACATTGGCATAACTTGCTCCGACACTACTTGCTCCGCCATTACTCGTTCCGACACCATTTGTTCCTTTCGTTCTATTAACCCCTGGTCCGTAGACCTCACACTTCGCCGCGCTATGACCATTTCTTTTACACTTGTTGCAAAATTTGGTGCAGAACCCCGAGTGATACTTTTCACACCTTTGGCATAGCTGCTTCTGATTGTTGTTGTTGTTGCGGTTATTATTGTTGTTGGGATGATTATTGTAGTTGCTGTTGTTGTTGTTGTTGTTGTTGTTGTTGTTGTTGTTGTTGTTGTTGTTGGGCCGTTTGTTGTAGTTGCGATTGATGTTGCGATTGTTGGGATAATTGTTGCGATTATTGTTGTAATTGCTGTTGTTGTTGTATTGGTGATTCTTATCACCGTTTTCCTCCCACTTTCTTTTGACTTGCTTCACATTGGCCTCTTCAGCAGTATGTTCTTTAATTCTTTCTTCAATCTGGTTCACTAGTTTGTGAGCCATTCTACATGCCTGTTGTATAGAGGCGGGCTCGTGTGAACTTATATCTTCTTGGATTCTTTCCGGTAATCCTTTCACAAACGCGTCGATCTTCTCTTCCTCATCTTCGAATTCTCCCGGACACAATAGGCACAATTCTGTGAATCGTCTTTCGTACGTGGTAATATCAAATCCTTGGGTTCGTAACCCTCTAAGTTCTGTCTTGAGCTTATTGACCTCGGTTCTGGGACGGTACTTCTCATTCATCAAGTGCTTGAATGCTGACCACGGTAGTGCGTACGCATCGTCTTGTCCCACTTGCTCTAGATAGGTATTCCACCATGTTAACATAGAACCTGTGAAGGTATGCGTAGCGTACTTCACTTTGTCCTCTTCAGTACACTTACTTATGGCAAACACCGATTCGACCTTCTCGGTCCACCGTTTTAATCCGATCGGTCCTTCGGTTCCATCAAATTCCAAAGGTTTGCAGGCAGTGAATTCTTTGTAGGTGCATCCTACACGATTTCCTGTACTGCTAGATCCAAGGTTATTGTTGGTATGTAGCGCAGCCTGTACTGCGGCTATGTTTGAAGCTAGAAAAGTACAGAATTCCTCTTCATTCATATTCACGGTGTGTCGAGTAGTCGGTGCCATTTCCTTCAAAATAGTCAAATGGAACAAGTTAATCATACAGAATATTAAGAGTAGTTAATAGTATTTCGTAGCATAATATGAACTCATTTATAAAAGCTTTTTCTTCATATTAGCGTTTTATAAGTTTAAATTCGGGTAGTACCTACCCGTTAAGTTCATACTTAGTAGCTAATATACAATTCAACTACTACAATTCTATATGAAAAACTGATTATAATAATATTTCGCGTTCAAACTTTTATACAATATTTTACAAACTTACAATACCGCTTATTTTACATAAAGCATGAAATATAGCACACAATAACTTTGATATAAGATAGTTGTGAAGATAATTCTAGCTAGTACACAAGTCGTTCAGCAAAGGCAATAAAGACACGTAATTCATACGTCCAGAAACAAGTCATGCATTCTGGTTTTACTAGGATTACTTCCCATCCTTGGTCTTGTGGAACATAACCGTTATGGCCGTTGATAAGACAGCGTGTTGTAACGTCGTCAAAAGGACGAGGGTTACGTAATGTCCAACAGTCCCGTAACAATCTAAAAACCTCATTTCTTACCCCAATTACCGACTCCGTCACTTGTGGAAACGTTTTGTTTAATAGTTGTAGCCCGATGTTCTTGTTCTCACTTTGGTGAGAAGCGAACATTGCTAATCCGTAAGCATAACATGCTTCTTTATGTTGCATGTTAGCCGCTTTTTCTAAATCACGAAGTCCAATATTCGGATATATTGAGTCAAAATAATTTCTTAACCCGTTGCGTAAAATAGCATTTGGGTTCCCCGCAATATATGCGTCAAAGTAAACACATCGTAACTTATGGGTTTCCCAATGTGATATCCCCCATCTTTCAAACAAAAGTCTCTTATAAACCAAGACATTCTTGGAACGTTCTTCGAATGTCTTACAAACTGATCTCGCCTTAAATAGTTGTGCCGAGGAATTCTGACCAACTCTAGACAAGATTTCATCAATCATGTCTCCGGGTAGGTCTCTTAAAATATTGGGTTGTCTATCCATTTTGTGTTTTTAAACTGTAAAAATAGACAAGAGTTAGATTCATAAAAAATACTTATTAATACAAGCAATTTTTACATATATCATAAAGCATAAGCACACTATATTACATATATTACACCACACGAATACAACTATCTTATTCCGACTCGCTCGTTTCTTCATCTTCGGTTTTGGTTCGTTTTGCCAAGTTTCTAGGGATATATGATGTTCCCCTAATACTAACTGTCGTTTTCCACAACAGTTTAGAAAAACCTGGTGGTTTAGAGGTTCCCGGGTCATTGTTACAACTTAAGGACTTCGGGGGTTGACGATACATATAAAGTTCATCGGGGTTGGAATTAGATTTCTCTATTTTTATGCCCTTTCCCTTATTATTTTCTTTTGCCTTTTTAAATTCAGTTGGGGTAATTTCTATAACATCATCAGAATTCTCGTCGGAATCCGATTCATTGGAGAATTTGTAATCCTCCCAATATTTTGCTTCCTTGGCGGAAACACCATTGACCATAATTAACCTTGGTCGGTTGGTTGAGGATTTTCTTTTACTTAACCGTTTTATTATTTCCCCCACCGGTTCTACTTCTTCATCCGGTTCCAATTCTTCTTCCGGTTCCGATTCTTCTTCCGGTTCCGACTCTTCTTCCGGTTCCTCTTCGGGAACTTGTGAATCAGTCCACGAATCATTCCAATTTACATTTGACTCTTCATTATTATTAGGTGAGTCAATGGGACTTGTTCTAGAGGTAGACATCTATCACATAATATCAAACGTGTTAAGATATTAATATATCACATAATATTCACATGTTAAAAATATATAGTTTCCAACAAAATTTGTTAAGCAATCATTTTTCAAGTAAATACGGTCGAAGTCCAGTCTCACTAATGCATCCTAACAAACTCGATAAGACACACTAATGCAAAATTCTGGTTCTCTAAGACCAACGCTCGGATACCAACTGAAATGTCCCGTTCTTATTGATTAAAAACGTTCCATATTAATTGATTTCGTTGCGAGGTTTTGACCTCTATATGAGACGTTTTTCAAAGACTGCATTCATTTTAAAACAAACCATAACCTTTATTTCATCAATAAAGGTTAAAAAAACTTTACGTAGATTATCAAATAATGATAATCTAAAATATCCTGTTTACACACGACCATTACATAATGGTTTACAATACAAATATGTTACAACAAAATAAGTTTCTTGAATGCAGTTTTTACACAATATCATACAAACATGGACTCCAAATCTCGTCCTTATTTAAGTATGCGATAGCGGAAGCTCTTAATAATCACCTGAGAATAAACATGCTTAAAACGTCAACAAAAAATGTTGGTGAGTTATAGGTTTAACCTATATATATCAAATCATAATAATAGACCACAAGATTTCATATTTCAATACACATCCCATACATAGAGATAAAAGTCATTCATATGGTGAACACCTGGTAACCGACATTAACAAGATGCATATATAAGAATATCTCCATCATTCCGGGACACCCTTCGGATATGATATAAATTTCGAAGTACTAAAGCATCCGGTACTTTGGATGGGGCTTGTTGGGCCCGATAGATCTATCTTTATGATTTGCGTCAATTAGGGTGTCTGTTCCCTAATTCATAGATTACCAGACTTAATAAAAAGGGGCATATTCGATTTCGATAATTCAACCATAGAATGTAGTTTCACGTACTTGTGTCTATTTTGTAAATCATTTATAAAACCTGCATGTATTCTCATCCCAAAAATATTAGATTTTAAAAGTGGGACTATAACTCACTTTCACAGATTTTTACTTCGTCGGGAAGTAAGACTTGGCCACTGGTTGATTCACGAACCTATAACAATATATACATATATATCAAAGTATGTTCAAAATATATTTACAACACTTTTAATATATTTTGATGTTTTAAGTTTATTAAGTCAGCTATCCTCGTTAGTAGCCTACAACTAGTTGTCCACAATTAGATGTACATAAATAAATTGATAAATATTATCTTGAATCAATCCATGACCCAGTGTATACGTATCTCAGTATTGATCACAACTCAAACTATATATATTTTGGAATCAACCTCAACCCTATATAGCTAACTCCAACATTCACATATAGAGTGTCTATGGTTGTTCCGAAATATATATAGATGTGTCGACATGATAGGTCGAAACATTGTATACGTGTCTATGATATCTCAAGATTACATAATATACAATACAAGTTGATTAAGTTATGGTTGGAATAGATTTGTTACCAATTTTCACGTAGCTAAAATGAGAAAAATTATCCAATCTTGTTTTACCCATAACTTCTTCATTTTAAATCCGTTTTGAGTGAATCAAATTGCTATGGTTTCATATTGAACTCTATTTTATGAATCTAAATAGAAAGAGTATAGGTTTATAGTCGGAAAAATAAGTTACAAGTTGTTTTTGTAAAGGTAGTCATTTCAGTCGAAAGAACGACGTCTAGATGACCATTTTAGAAAACATACTTCCACTTTGAGTTTAACCATAATTTTTGGATATAGTTTCATGTTCATAATAAAAATCATTTTCTCAGAATAACAACTTTTAAATCAAAGTTTATCATAGTCTTTAATTAACTAACCCAAAACAGCCCGCGGTGTTACTACGACGGCGTAAATCCGGTTTTACGGTGTTTTTCGTGTTTCCAGGTTTTAAATCATTAAGTTAGCATATCATATAGATATAGAACATGTGTTTAGTTGATTTTAAAAGTCAAGTTAGAACGATTAACTTTTGTTTGCGAACAAGTTTAGAATTAACTAAACTATGTTCTAGTGATTACAAGTTTAAACCTTCGAATAAGATAGCTTTATATGTATGAATCGAATGATGTTATGAACATCATTACTACCTTAAGTTCCTTGGATAAACCTACTGGAAAAGAGAAAAATGGATCTAGCTTCAACGGATCCTTGGATGGCTCGAAGTTCTTGAAGCAGAATCATGACACGAAAACAAGTTCAAGTAAGATCATCACTTGAAATAAGATTGTTATAGTTATAGAAATTGAACCAAAGTTTGAATATGATTATTAACTTGTATTAGAATTATAACCTACTGTAAGAAACAAAGATTTCTTGAGGTTGGATGATCACCTTACAAGATTGGAAGTGAGCTAGCAAACTTGAAAGTATTCTTGATTTTATGTAACTAGAACTTGTAAAATATATGAAGAACACTTAGAACTTGAAGATAGAACTTGAGAGAGATCAATTAGATGAAGAAAATTGAAGAATGAAAGTGTTTGTAGGTGTTTTTGGTCGTTGGTGTATGGATTAGATATAAAGGATATGTAATTTTATTTTCATGTAAATAAGTCATGAATGATTACTCATATTTTTGTAATTTTATGAGATATTTCATGCTAGTTGCCAAATGATGGTTCCCACATGTGTTAGGTGACTCACATGGGCTGATAAGAGCTGATCATTGGAGTGTATATACCAATAGTACATACATCTAAAAGCTGTGTATTGTACGAGTACGAATACGGGTGCATACGAGTTGAATTGTTGATGAAACTGAACGAGGATGTAATTGTAAGCATTTTTGTTAAGTAGAAGTATTTTGATAAGTGTCTTGAAGTCTTTCAAAAGTGTATGAATACATATTAAAACACTACATGTATATACATTTTAACTGAGTCGTTAAGTCATCGTTAGTCGTTACATGTAAATGTTGTTTTGAAACCTTTAGGTTAACGATCTTGTTGAATGTTGTTAACCCATTGTTTATTATAACAAATGAGATGTTAAATTATTATATTATCATGATATTATGATATATAATATATCTTAGTATGATGTATATACAGTTAAATGTCGTTACAACGATAATCGTTACATATATGTCTCGTTTCGAAATCATTAAGTTAGTAGTCTTATTTTTACATATGTATTTCTTTGTTAATACACTTAATAATATATTTACTTATCATTTAACATAATTAACCAAGTGTATCAATACCTTAATATGATTCATATGTACCTAGTAAGACGTTGTTATAACGATAATCGTTATATATATCGTTTTCGAGTTTCTTAAATTAATAGTCTCATTTTTATGTATATAACTCATTGTTAAAATACCTAATGAGATACATACTTATAATAAAAATATGTTAACTATATATATAACCATATATATGTCATTGTATAGTTTTTACAAGTTTTAACGTTCGTGAATCACCGGTCAACTTGGGTGGTCAATTGTCTATATGAAACATATTTCAATTAATCAAGTCTTAACAAGTTTGATTGCTTAACATGTTGGAAACATTTAATCATGTAAATATCAATCTCAATTAATATATATAAACATGGAAAAGTTCGGGTCACTACATAACTGTTCCTATGTGACTATATCCTTATAATATACTATTTTTGGTTGAACTATTGGACTATTGGACTACTATCATGGACAATTAAAAAGTATTAAAAGAATAGGAAATAGTAATTATAACACATTTTGACTTAAAAGACCGTAAAAAAAAATTTCATCTACTACAGTTAAATATTTCCTCAAGTTTGCCACTTGATTTCATCTTAAACCTCATTTGTATCTTGACGATTACAATCTGCGATTCAAACCTTTCAAAATTCTTGAAAACACTTCAATTGATAGGATGAACCAACCGCTCTTCATCTACGGAAGAAGAGATTGATGCATATAGTTATGCACCTGAAAACACTCGGAACCTGAGTAAACATTTAACATGTGTCTGTTCTAGCTCCTTTGGCATTGTTGTTACCGAAAATAACATTTCAACTCTTTTTCAAATTAGTCAATTTTGTCACAGCTCCAGCAAGACAACTTTGACTTTTCGTTCGAAACAACCTTATTATAACCTTGATATATATGCGTGCTCTTTTATCGTTACCAGGAAATCGTTTATATTCCACCACATTAGTAGTAAATTTACCAACAACTTCGTTGAACTTTGACTTTCCAAAATAATCATTATAATTATCGAAACCTTCTCCGCATCTTGTAACGATAATTGCCATACCAATTATCGAGAATCAGCATTCAGTATTTTGAATTTTGCAGCATTTCTACATCAACAGTTATATGTATACATATAACATTTATCTCTTAGAATTATGATATCTCATTCTGAAATTCCGAAAAGCACTCTAGCCTATGAATCAATTTTCTGAGTTTTGAAAATGCTAATGAAGCAGCAAAAACTGTAAACGACCTTAACAGTCAAAAGTTTGATGATAAA
Organism: Rutidosis leptorrhynchoides; assembly: GCF_046630445.1. Classification (NCBI taxonomy): domain Eukaryota; kingdom Viridiplantae; phylum Streptophyta; class Magnoliopsida; order Asterales; family Asteraceae; genus Rutidosis; species Rutidosis leptorrhynchoides. The sequence continues at coordinate 227,744,644 of NC_092340.1, forward strand.
GAAGGATACGTTGGAAAAGCTCAGAAAAATTGGAACTGGAAAACGGATTGAGCTAACCATGAAGGAGATCAAGGACAAATACAAGGACCATACCCTATATTCAAAGAATCCAGGTAATTCTGGATCCGACGAAATTTTTAGAGAATATCTTGCTCCGAAGTCATGTTAAAAGCTTGCGGAAAATTTTTCTTCATCAACTTCGAACTTAGAAACTCCAAAATATCATCATAAATATCTTTGATATTTCTGAGGATATTTTCATAAATATTCTTGTCCGAAATTATCTACCTCTTCGTGTTTTCTGTATTCCATTATATTGGAAACTTCTGTAAAATCTAAGTATAAATTATGAATGAATTGTGGAGAAATGTTAAGAATTTGAGCATGAGTTAGTATAATATAATGACGCTTGGCCAACGTGATTATATTACAGTAAGTCATGCTGGAAGTTCTATTGGAACATGATGATTCACAGATCATAACTGAAAGGACCTGTTCATATACCTTATAAACGATTCACAATAGTTGATTACATCGCGAGGTATTTGACCTAAATATGATACATTTTACAAATATTGCATTCGTTTTTAAAAGACAAACTTTCTTTACATCTAAAGTTAACGGCATGCATACCATTTCATAATACTTCCAACTATAATTTACTTAATAATAATCTTGATGAACTCAATGACTTGAATGCAACGTCTTTCAAAATATGTCATGAACGACTCTAAGTAATATCTTTTAAAATGAGCTAATGCACAACGGAAGATTTCTTTAATACCTGAGAATAAACATGCTTTAAAGTGTCAACCAAAAGGTTGGTGAGTTCATAGGTTTATCATAACAATAATTTCAATATATTAACAGACCACAAGATTTCCGTTTATAAATATATGTACACTCGCAAGTGTATAAAAGTATTCTATAATTTGTTGAGCACTTCGGTAACCATACTTAACAATTAATGTGGCATATTCCCTTTATTATGAAATCTCCCTACACTGTACCAAGTGTAGTAAAAACGAAGTAATATGCAACCGTTTACGATACTAGAGCGACTAGCCCGGTTGGGGTTGTCAAACCCGATAGATCTATCAATAGGATTCGCGTATACATGTTCTTCCAACATGTAAATATTAGTTACCAAGCTATTAGGGAAGATATGCAGGGTGGTACAACTCAACGTAGAATATATTTTAAGTACTTGTGTCTATTTCGTTAAACATAAAAGCAGTGCATGTATTCTCAGTCCCAAAAATATATATTGCAAAGCAATTAAAAAGAGAGCAAATGAAACTCACCATACTGTATTTTGTAGTAAAAATACATATGACGTCATTTAACAAGTGTAGGGTTGACCTCGGATTCACGAACCTCAAAGAAGTAGCTCTTAAAAATAATGCCCAAGTCCGGGTTTGAACCCGCGACGTCCCACTAACCCGATAATACCTTTAACCAATACTCGATCTAATTCTTTCCCAAATCATTTATTACACAAATTCTTTTAACCCGTTATTTGTATCTTCTCCTTCTTCTTAAATTATTCAATCAATACTATCAGATCATGCATTATAATCACTTTCAACTTCGTACTTCCCCATGATCATATCCTAATCATTCGTCATGCATTACTAACATCGATATTATACTTGTATTCGAAATATCATTATCTATATTACGATCGAAAATCATCCTTATTCTAATTGAAGTCCAACGGCCCAGCAGACCCAAATAAAAAAAACTCAAGTACAATCGGCCCAACACAATCCATTTAAAGAAACAGTCCACAATAAATAATTCAGCCCAACAAGAAAACTGAATTTACGGCCCAAGTAGAATAGAAGGATCACAGCCCAATGATCTGGTACCATAAATTTCAAATGGCATAAACATATAAAATAAAAAAAATGCAGCCCTCATCTATGGCCCAATCCGGATCCATATTTAATTTAAACACCAATACGCTGTTGAAATTTGGAATCTAGGATTCCAAGAAAACACGTCAATAATTCTGACCCCAATTCTTTATTTATCACTAAGTAGAGTTAGTGTATGAGGAAATAAATAAAGAAATCGAAACTTGTAAGTGTGAAAACAGAAATCGAATCAATAGACGTCATATCCGTATTCATCTTCAATTCATGTACTCATCATTTTCACCTCATCACCCTGCATCATCATCAACATGTAACATCATCACGGTTCATCATTATTTACATACAACTTCATTTTCATCTTATATGTTTTATCGACGCCACCATTATCACGTTTCTTCTTATAGCGTTTCACAAGCAGAAGTCCCATAGAGTCCCACTCTTAGTCGTCCATTTAATTGCTCTTGGCCCATTACGGAAACAAAATCCAACGGAGTATTATACTTCTGCATTTTATTATGTATTGGTACTGCACGTGGGGTAGGAAGAAAAAAAAATAAAAAAAATCTTCATCTTTAAAAAGCTTCACCATCATCATAAACTTTATCATCTTATCCTCATTATTATTTTCGTTTGACACCATCGCTATTATTCTCCTGTTTCCTTTGTTTAATTAATGAGTATCAATTAATTGATTTGTATCATCAGGTAAGTGAAAATAGTTGGAACACGAAGGAGATGATAAAATAAAATGATAGCAGCAGTAGTAGTGAACAAGAGTAACGGGAGTAAACAGTGACAGTCATGGTAGCTTATATGATGGTTGATGATGGTTGTTTTGGTTATGGCAGTTTCTTGAAGAAAATAGGAGAGATAGAAAGAGGGGGTGATATTGTGTTGATAGGATGGCGGAGGTGTGGTGGTAACGGTCGTAGTGATGGTGGTTTCAGATTCATTTGATGGTGGTTTTGGAAAGAAAACAGAAAAGTTCGATGGCGGTTAAGAGAGGGAATAAGAGAGAGAGAGAGAGAGTGGTGGGTGAGTGTTCCGGTCGTGATGCTCCTTGGTGGTTCACGGCTGCACAACAGCAGTAGGGACTACTGCTATGTGCAGCTTCTTGATTGACAAAAACATAAAACCCGATCGAAAGCAAATTGTAGAGAGGGAGAGATGGAGAGAAAGAAAAAGGTGGCGGTGATTGGTGTTGGAGGTGGCCGACTGGTGGTCTTCAATGGTGGTGCAAGGTGTTGGAGGATGATGATGGTTTAGCTAAAGTGGTGAACAAAAGGGTGATGATGGTGATCCGAGTAATGCTTTTGTGATTGAGTTAAAACACTTAAATATATATATATAGATAATAGATCATATGTATTATGCAAGAAACAATAACATCCAGTCATTATTATATTATAATAATATAATATCCATATTAATAAAAAAAATGTTAGAATTACAAAGCAGCCATACATTTAACCATATGTACCGACGCTTTTCCCCGGATGACTATATCGTGTCCATTGCTAAACAATTAACGTATAAAACTGTCCCCAAAAATCCCAAATTTTTAGATTAAATATATTTAATTATTTCACTCATTAACTGTTTGAAACCTGATCAAAAAGGTTCGATAATTATTTATTTTCTGTTCCGATTTATATGTACGGAGTACTAATATTTAAACTTAAAAAGGTAAAAATATTTTTAACAAATCTAACATCTTCGTAATCGATTTACAGTTCAACTTTTATTTTAGTCCTTCATGAACATGTAATATATCTATATTAAAACTAACGAAATGCCAACCGAGTGTTACTGACGTTTATTAATTAGGCTCGAAATCATTCATTTTCAATATACACATTATATATATATATATATATATATATATATATATATATATATATATATATATATATATATATATATATATATATATATATATATATATATATATATATATATGTATATATATATCAAATCTTAATTAACAAGTTTAAGTAAATAAATATATTAATTATATTCTTTTAAACATTTAAATATAATATTATATATTTACAAGTAATATTTATGTATATACTTTTATATATTTTATTATATATATATATATATATATATATATATATATATATATATATATATATATATATATATTTAAATATATATGTAACTATTTACAAATAGTTGTTCGTGAATCGTCGGGAAATGGTCGAAGGTCAATTGAATATATGAAACACAGTTCAAAATTTTTGAGACTCAACATTACAGACTTTGCTTATCATGTCGAAATCATAAAAAGATTAAGTTTAAATTTGGTTGGAATTTTCTGGGTCGTCACAGTACCTACCCGTTAAAGAAATTTCGTCCCGAAATTTGAGTGAGGTGGTCATGGCTAACAATAAAAATATTTTTCTGACGAATATTAGCTGATAACCAGAGTTTTATTACAGTTGAGTAATATGGATAAGATAATTTGATTACTCGAAGGGTACGGGTGAAGCTATCGCAAAATAGCAAAATGAGAAAGACAAGTTTCATCATAACTTTTGACTAGTCATGGTTGAATTCCGTAATTCAAGGAATTTAAAGAAAATCTTGGAAATCTATAAAATATGATTCTTCAGTGAATAAATAAATTAAGATCTCTATAATTAAATGCGATGATCTGCCTCGATTGCTCGATCTGGTATCTCCACTATAAATGAACTTCTTTCGTTCCATTATTTTCCACCACTCCCATTCTTTATACTTTAATTCATACTTCCAAATTATCAGTCAATATGCTTCATATCCAATTTTAATTTTTGGATATATTCCTGACTTTCATATCGATCATTCTCCTTTTTCACCTACCACCGGAGGAATTTGTTCATTTCTACTATTACCTTGGGGTTATAGTGTTTTTAATTCTCCCTAATCTTTATATTGTTATACATATTTATATACACGGTTTATAATTCACGTGTTGTTGGTGGGCTTTATATTTTCCCTTATATGTCAGAGCTTTATGCTTTGATTTTTTTCTCTTCCCGCCTTCAAGTCAAGTGAATAATGGTCCAGAATTTGTAAGTATGAAGTTTCGATTGATCATAATATATTAAGAAGAAAAGAAAAGTAATAGCACGATTTTATTTGTCAAATTACTAGAATCACTGAGAATAGAACTATCAAGAATATATTTTTCTTGATATGTTCAGAAGTTAATCAGAATGATAGAGTTATGTAACATGGCACGTAATGACGTTATGATCTGTGAATCATCATGTTTCATTAGAACTCAGCATGACTTACTGTAATATAATCACGTTGGCCAAATGTCATTATATTATACTAACTCATGCTTCAATTCTCTACACTTCTCCACAATTCATTCATAATTTATACTTATATTTTGCAGAAGTTTCCAATATAATGGAATACAGAAAACACGAAGAGGTAGATAATTTCGGACAAGAATATTTATGAAAATATCCTCAGAAATATCGAAGATATTTATGATGATATTTTGGAGTTTCTAAGTTCGAAGTTTGATGAAGAAAAATTTTCCGCAAGATTTTAACATGACTTCGGAGCAAGATATTCTCTAAAGATTTCATCGGATTCAGAATTGCCTGGATTCTTTGAATATAAGGTTTAGTCCTTGTATTTTTCCTTGGTCTCCTTCATGGTGTGCTCAATCCCTTTTCCAGTACCAAATTTTCTATCGAGCATTCCTAACACTCTCTTCTTTATTATCAAACTTTTGGCCGTTTAGACCATCTACCATTTTGCTGTTTCCTCTGCATTTAATGCTACCATATTTGAATCTTCGATTATAAAACTGAGGTGGTTTCAAGAGAATTGTGTTTTTAGATGATTAAACGCTGATGGTAATATGGTGGAATATAAAAGGTCCCCCGGTAACAATAAAAGATCGCGCGTATATATCAAGGTTATAATAAGGTTGTTTATAATGAAAAGTCGAAGTTGACTTGCTGGAGCTGTGACATAATTTGCTACTTTGGAAAGGGATTCCAAAGTTATTTTCGATAATAACAATGCCAAAGGAGCTAGCACAGATACGTGTTAAACGTTTACTCAGGTTCCGAGTGTTTTCAGGTGCATAACTATATGCATCGATCTTTTCTGCCGTAGATGAAGTGCGGTTGGTTCATCCTCTCGATTGAGGTGTTTTCAAGAATCGTGAAATATTTGAACGCAGATTGGGATCGTCAAAATACGAATGAGGTTTACGATGAAATCAAGTGGCAGACTTGAATAATTGTTTAGTTTCATATGTTATAATCAATATTTTAATTCATTTTAATTGTCCAATGTTATTAGTCCACAATTGATAGTCCACAGTTAACAGTCCAATAATTCATATATAGTTTAATATATAATATTCGAATTAATTAATACGTATCATGACCCGTGTACATGTCTCAGACTCGATCACAACTCAAACTATATATATTATTGTAGAATCAACCTCAACCCTGTATAGCTAACTCCAGCATTACTGCATATAGAGTGTCTATGGTTATTCCAAATAATATATATAGATGCGTCGATATGATATGTCAAAACCTTGTATACATGTCCCGATATTTAAAGTGCGTAAAATAAATAACAGAAATTAAATGACGATAAATAAAATTGCGATAATTAAATTACGATAAATAAAATGCGATAAATAAATTGCGATAAATAAATTGCGATAAATAAAAGGTAATACGGAATTAACAGTTAGCTAGGAACTGTTAGCTAGGAACAGTAAGCGTGGATTCTTAACAAAATTTCTCATAGTTAATTTGTTTGTTTCTAACAAATTTTATTTTGTCCAATGTTTGTTTTCATTATGCCACTTGTTGGATTCTGATAAATCAAAATCCAAATATGAAATTGGATGAAAATAGTTATTCTGCGGTGAACGGATTCGTATATCTGTGTATGTAGGTAGAATAGTAAATGACTGTTGAATCGGAATTGAAAGAATGTACAGTGTAACTTATTAATGTGAAATCTAAATATTCCTCGGGTATTACCTACCCGTTAAAATATTTTCACCATTAACAATTAGTACAAAAGTTTTTTTTAATTACAATCTTTATGAAAATATACTTACATATATATTTTCTTCAGATGTAATCATGTATTTAATGAGTAGATATAATATTAACTCATTTGATTTACCGTGTGAACTAGAATACATAATCTCTAAAATATTAAAGATTACATAATCATCATGAAGAACGAAGATAACCGATGTAGAACAAGATGTAGAACGAAGATTGTGTTCGAGGTATAGATTGCGATGTTGAGGCGTGTGATGTTGAGGCTTATGTTATTGGTAGTACTGGTGTTGCCGGTGCTGTTGCTGAAGCTGGTAGGGTTTGCACTATATTTTCCAAGGCTACAACTTGGGCGCGAAGCTTGTTGAATTCTTATATTATACCGGGATGATTGTCGGTTCGGACGAGTGGATGAATAAGATTTAGAATTTTAGATAGAATATAATCGTGGCGAGATACTCTGGAAATGTGTGAGAAAATGGTGTTTTGGAGAGGTTCTCCGATAAGTGCATCAGGTTCTTCACCAAAAGGTGAATTCGGTTGGTGGAAGGGATTACCTTCTTCTCGACTCCATTGGTTAAGTCGGCTACGAACCCATAAGATGAATTGGGGATGACTGATTGGTTGATTCATTCTGGTGACACTGCTTTCAGAGCTTAAGTGAAACTCCATGTCAGAATAGCTGTCGGAATCCGAGGAATTCGAACTAGTTGAGGGATTCATCTCGTACGATCAGATGAAGGATTTTCGATAAGAAATAGATTATAGGATGTAGATTAGTACCCTGCAATACATAATTTACATATGCATATATAATACTAAAATCCCATAAGTTACGGAGGAATCTACGGAAGCTGTCAGGCAAAGGTAACAATAACAGATACGCTAAGATATGAATTTATCTATACACTGTCTATGCAATAGAGGCAGTAAGACGTGTCTAGACTTTAAGGATGATAAGCAAATAATTTTCGACACTAAATGATAAGCAAAACTTTTGACATACAGACACGGTCGAAGTCCAGACTCACTAATGCATCTTAACAACTATTAGTTGGACACACTAATGCAAGACCTGGTTCGCTAAGACTACAGCTCTGATACCAACTGAAAGGACCCGTTCATATACATTATAAACGATTCACAATAGTTGATTACATCGCGAGGTATTTGACCTCTATATGATACATTTTACAAACATTTCATTCGTTTTTAAAAGACAAACTTTCTTTACATCTAAAGTTGACGGCATGCATACCATTTCATAATACTTCCAACTATAATTGACTTAATAATAATCTTGATGAACTCAATGACTCGAATGCAACGTCTTTCGAAATATGCCATGAACGACTCCAAGTAATATCTTTTAAAATGAGCTAATGCACAGTGGAAGATTTCTTTAATACCTGAGAATAAACATGCTTTAAAGTGTCAACCAAAAGGTTGGTGAGTTCATAGGTTTATCATAACAATCATTTCAATATATTAATAGACCGCAAGATTTCCGTTTATAAATATATGTACACTCGCAAGTGTATAAAAGTATTCTATAAGTTTTTGAGCGCTTCGATAACCATACTTAACAATTAATGTGGCATATTCCCTTTATTATGAAATCTCCCTACACTGTACCAAGTGTAGTAAAAACGAAGTACTATGCAACTGTTTACGATACTAGAGCGACTAGCCTGGTTGGGGTTGTCAAACCCGATAGATCTATCAATAGGATTCGCGTATACATGTTCTTCCAACATGTAAATATTAGTTACCAAGCTATTAGAGAAGATATGCAGGGTGGTACAACTTAACGTAGAATATATTTTATGTACTTGTGTCTATTTTGTTAAACATAAAAGCAGCGCATGTATTCTCAGTCTCAAAAATATATATTGCAAAGCAATTAAAAAGGGAGCAAATGAAACTGACCATACTGTATTTTGTAGTAAAAATATATATGACGTCATTTAACAAGTGTAGGGTTGACCTTGGATTCACGAACCTCAAAGAAGTAGCTCTTAAAAATAATGCCCAAGTCCGGGTTTGAACCCGCGACGTCCCGCTAACCCGATAATACCTTTAACCAATACTCTATCTAATTGTTTCCCAAATCATTTATTACACAAATTCTTTTAACCCGTTATTTGTATCTTCTCCTTCTTCTTAAATTATTCAATCAATACTATCAGATCATGCATTATAATCACTTTCAACTTCGTACTTCCCCATGATCATATCTTAATCATTCGTCATGCATTACTAACATCGATATTATACTTGTATCCGAAATATCATTATCTATATTACGATCGAAACTCATCCTTATTCTAATTAAAGTCCAACGGCCCAACAAAACCAATTAAAAAAAAACTCAAGTACAATCGGCCCAAGACAATCAATTTGAAGAAACAGTCCACAATAAATAATTCGGACCAACAAGAAAACTGAATTTACGGCCCAAGTAGAATAGAAGGATCACAACCCAATGATCTGGTACCATAAATTTCAAATGGCAGAAACATATAAAATAAAATAAAAATGCAGCCCTCATCTATGGCCCAATCCAGATCCATATTTAATTTAAACACCAATACGCTGCTGAAATTTAGAACCTAGGATTCCAAGAAAACACGTCAATAATTCTGACCCTAATTCTTTATTTATCACTAAGTGGAGTCGGTGTATGAGGAAATAAATAAAGAAATCGAAACTTGTAAGTGTGAATATAGAAAACGAATCAATAGACCTCATATCCGTATTCATCTTCAATTCATGTACTCATCATTTTCACCTCGTCACCTTCCATCATCATCAACATGTAACATCATCACGGTTCGTCATTATTTACATACAACTTCATTTTCATCTTATATGTTTTATCGACGCCACCATTATCACGTTTCTTCTTATAGCGTTTCACAAAGCAGAAGTCCCATAGAGGCTCACTCATACTCGTCCATTTAATGGCTCTTGGCCCATTACGAAAACAAAATCCAACGGAGTATTATACTTCTGCATTTTATTATGTATTGGTAATGCACGTGGGGTAGGAAGAAAAAAAAAAATCTTCATCTTTAAAAAGCTTCATCATCATCATAAACTTTATCATCTTATTTTCATTATTATTTTCGTTTGACACCATCACTATTATTCTCCTGTTTCCTTTGTTTAATTAACGAGTATCAATTAATTGATTTGTATCATCAGGTAAGTGAAAATAGTTGGAACACGAAGGAGATGATAAAATAAAACAATAGCAGCAGTAGTGAACAAGAGTAATGGGAGTAAACAGTGACAGTCATGGTAGCTTGTATGATGGTCGATGATGGTTGTTTTGGTTATGGCGGTTTTTTGAAGAAAATAGGAGAGATAGAAAGAGGGGGTGGTATTGTGTTGATAGGATGGCGGAGGTGTGGTGGTAACAGTCGTAGTGATGGCGGTTTTGGATTCATTTGATGGTGGTTTTGGAAAGAAAACAGAAAAGTTCGATGGCAGTTCAGAGAGGGAATAAGAGAGAGAGAGAGTGGTGGGTGAGTGTTCCGGTTGTGATGCTCCTTGGTGGTTCACGGCTGCACAACGGCAGTAGGGACAGCTGCTATGTGCAGCTTCTTGATTGACAAAAACATAAAACCCGATCGAAAGCAAATTGTAGAGAGGGAGAGATGGAGAGAAGGAAAAAGGTGGCGGTGATTTTTGTTGGAGGTGGCCGACTGGTGGTCTTCAATGGTGGTGCAAGGTGTTGGAGGATGATGATGGTTTAGCGAAAGTGGTGAACAAAAGGGTGATCATGGTGATCCGAGTAATGCTTTTGTGATTGAGTTAAAACACTGAAATATATATATAGATAATAGATCATATGTATTATTCAAGAAACAATAACATCCAGTCATTATTATATTATAATAATATAATATTCATATTAATATAAAAAATGTTAGAATTACAAAGCAGCCTTACATTTAACCATATGTGCCGACGCTTTTCCCCGGATGACTATATCGTGTCCATTGCTAAACAATTAACGTATAAAAGTGTCCCTAAAAATCCCAAATTTTTAGATTAAATATATTTAATTATTTCACTCATTAACTGTTTGAAACCTGATCAAAAAGGTTCGATAATTATTTATTTTCTGTTCCAATTTATATGTACGGAGTACTAATATTTATACTTAAAAAGGTAAAAATATTTTTAACAAATCTAACATCTTCGTAATCGATTTACAGTTCAACTTTTATTTTAGTCCTTCATGAACATGTAATATATCTATATTAAAACTAACGAAACGCCAACCGAGTGTTACTGATGTTTACTAATTAGGCTCGAAATCATTCATTTTTAATATACACATTATATATATATATATATATATATATATATATATATATATATATATATATATATATATATATATATATATATATCAAATCTTAATTAACAAGTTTAAGTAAATAAATATATTAATTATATTCTTTTAAACATCTAAATATAATATTATATATTTACAAGTAATATTTATATATATACTTTTATATATATTATTATATATATATATATATATATATATATATATATATATATATATATATATATATTTAAATATATATGTAACTATTTACAAATAGTTGTTCGTGAATCGTCGGGAAATAGTCGAAGGTCAATTGAATATATGAAACACAGTTCAAAATTTTTGAGACTCAACATTACAGACTTTGCTTATCATGTCGAAATCATAAAAAGATTAAGTTTAAATTTGGTCGGAATTTTCCGGGTCGTCACAATAACGTCATCATGTGCCATGTTACATAACTTTTTCATTCTACTTAACTTCTGAACATATCAAGAAAATGTATTCTTGATGGTTCTATCTTCTGTGATGTTGATAAATTTAAAAATCAAATCGTGCTATCACGTTCCTTCCTGCTAAAAACATTATAATCATTCGAAACTCTATATCTACGAAATCTGGACCATTATTCGCTTGACTTGAAGTCGGGAAGAGAAAACAAAAGCATAGAGCTTCGAAAAATAAGGGAGAATATAAAGCCCGATAACAACACATGAATTACAAACCGTTTATATCAATGTTTATCGTAACATAAAGACACGGGAGAATTAAAAACACTATAACCTCAAGGGCGAAGTAGAAGAAAGTAGATTCCTCCGGTGGAAGTTATGACGACCCGGAAATTTCCGACCAAATTTAAACTTAATCTTTATATGGTTCCGACACGATAAGCAAGGTCTGTAATGTTAAGTCTTGAAAACTTTGGAACGGATTACATGAATGCATTTACCTTTTGACCATTCCCGACGATTCACGAACAATTGTTTTAAATAAAGATGTATATATAAATATGTAAATATGTAAATAATTATACATTATCAATTAAATTATTATGAGATTTAGTATTATTACTTATATTATTATTATTATTAATATTATTATTGTTATTATAGTATTTAGATTTAGATTATTATCAACATAATTGTAATTGTTAATTACTAACAATACTTATATATTTAGAACGTACGAATTTATCAGTTTCCATCACTATCGGAATTTGTTTCCTGCCTGTAAACAACTATAATAGAAAGTGAATCAGCACCACGACAACCGATTAAAAACCAAGTTATTTAGAAATCGTACAAATCAGAAGGAAATTTGATATCTGTTAAATTATATTTTTTTCTTCTAATCAATATCATGGAACGACTTTGGTTACATGTTCCTATCAGCTTTATTCGAATTTGTTTGTTACCTCCTGTCATAACCCGTCCTTAACCATAAGAACGTGTTAGATAACGTATGATTTCATTGCGAGGTATTGACCTCTATATGCGACATTTTTAAAAGAGAAACTGCATATATTATACATTACAAACCATAACCATTATTTTTGTTACAAGCTTTAGACTATAAAAAGATGATTATCGTTTAGCGATAATCTTCGACTTACAAACTTTACATATAATGATAACAACACGATTTCGAGCATATTTTACAACACAAATCCTTGGGTATGCAGTTTTATTTTTGACACAAATATGCGTACGCAAGATCCTGCTCAAATTCAACATAATGCAGCGGAAGCTTTAGTAATCACCTGAGAATAGACATGTTTTAAAAGGTCAACATAAAGTTGGTGAGATATAGGTTTAATGCCGGCAGCAATATATATATATATAGACCACAAGATTTCGTATATAAACAGTTTAATAAAAATATTCTAAGTGGTTGAGCACTTGGTAACCATACTTAACATTTAATCACGTCGCATATTCCCTTTATTATGAAATCTTACTACACCGTACCAAGTGTAGTCACGAAACGAAGTACTGTGCAACCGTTGAATACTGGTCGTCCAGTCCGGTTGGGGTTGTCAGGCCCGATAGATCTATCAACAGGATTCGCGTTTACAATACCGCTGTAAATAACAGTTACCAAGCTACAGGGAAGTATGCCAGTGGTACAACTCAACGTAGAATATATTTTTCAGTTACTTGTGTCCATAACGTAAAACATAAAATACATGTATTCTCATCCCGAAATATTTAGAGTTTAAAAGTGGGACTATATACTCACTTTCGTCTTGAAGATATATATATAATTTGACTTGGTCTCCGGTTGATATCACGAACCTATCCATATATAATATATCAATACCTTTTCTTTTTAAACAAACGTCACATATATATACTTGTTATACTTTTAATACTTTGAATAATTCCTTAGTCCGTAGTTAGCAGTTCATTGTTAGTAATTCAATTTTAATGGTTCATTTTTAGATGTTTAATATACCCGCAATGAAATAAATAAAACCCCCAACGAAATAAATAAAACCCCATCGTATATGTATTGGTCGAGATTAATCTTGACCCATGGTACCGGTGTTGTCAAATGACGTGTTGCGTACATAAAGTACCAGTGTTGTCAAATGACGTGTTGCGTACAATCATGGGATCTTATGATTAATCTTCTCGTGTTGTTTACGGGTGATCCTGAACCATATAAAATTGAATTATAAGTACATATATATAAAATATCATGTTTACTTAAAAAGATGTGATTTATTTAATTTTTTTTCCAATTATTTTCGTGGCTAAACTAGTCTTGGATATCCGATTTTGTTTCGGTCATAGTTTCTTCGTTACAACTCCGTTTTCGTTGATTCAACTTGCCATCTCCTTGGATCGAGTCCCTCTTTAAGACTATGAACTGTAAATACCTTAGTTTGTATTCAAAATCACACGGCATAGGTCAAACTTTAGTGAAACTTATGAAGTTAATCATTTTCCATCATGTAAACAACCTCAAATGATTATTTTTCTAAAAATACTTATACTTTGAGTTAAATCATGAAATTTTTATGTGTTATCATATTCATAGTAAAAATCATTTTTCCAGAAAATAAACCTCCAATTCAAAGTTTAAGATGGTTTTTAATTATCCAACCCAAAACAGCCCCCGGTTGCAGTCCGACGTCGTAAATTCAGTTTTTAAGGTGTTCTTTGAAAAACCAAGTTATACCTTGTTAAGTTAGCATATAATTAAGATATGTTACAGGTCTTGAAGTATTTTAAAAGTTAAGTTAGAAGGATCTATTTAGTTTGCGAACAAGTTTGAAATCATTCAAACTATGTTCTAGTTTATAAACTCTTATATATATAGCTTTAAATATATGAATTGAAAAAGAGTTGAAGTAGAGTTTTTACCTCAAGTTTAAAATGTAAAGTTGCTGGAAAGAAGTAGTAAAATAAAAGTTGAGAGAGTTCTTGCAAGTGTGTGTGAAAATTGGAAGTAAAATTTGGAAAATGAATGTGTAAAAATGAGTTAGAAATGGTGCTTATTTATAGGCTTGAAAATTTGGTTTTTAGTGAAAATATCTAAGATAAGTTAAAATTTATTATGTCATGAATGACATATTATTCCAATAATTGAAGATTTCTATTGGTATATACCAATAGTAAATACTTCTAGAAGCTGTGTATAGTACCCTAGATATACGTATAGGATTATTGAGGAAACGGAACGAGAATTCAAATATAACTATCTTTTGTAAATATACTTATATTGTTTTATGTATAAAAGCCCTTTAAAAATGATTAAATACATTACTTATACGATATATGTATAAACATTATAAATCATCAGTATTTATGTCAAATAACGTTACGTAGGTTATTGTTTTGAAAACTTAAGTTAGTAGTTTCAAAATATACTTATGACTTTTTGTTATTAATACAAAATGAGATATTAAAACATCCTTAGATCATGTTAAATATGTATGTATAATTATCATATATTGTATAGTTCGTGATATCATCGGTCAAACTAGACGGTCAAACGTTGTGTAAAACTCTTTTCAAAAACATAAGTCTCAACAATTTGGATTGCTTATCATGTTGGTAAGGTTTAATTTATGTAAATATTAATCTCATAAGTATAGAACGATCGGAAAAGTGCGGGTCGTTACAGTACCTACCCGTTAAATAAATTTCGTCCCGAAATTTTAAAATTGTACCTATTTTGCGTCATCGAGAAACAAGTGTGGATACTTTTGTTTCATCTGATCCTCTCGTTCCCAAGTAAACTCAGGACCTCTTCGAGCATTCCAACGAACCTTAACGATTGGTATGTTGCTCTGCTTGAGCTGTTTAACTTCACGATCCATGATTTCGATTGGTTCTTCGATGAATTGTAGTTTCTCATCGACATGGATTTCTTCAAGAGGAATGGTGAGGTCTTCCTTTGCAAGACACTTCTTAAGGTTTGAGACGTGAAAGGTATTGTGTACTCCGGCGAGTTGTTGCGGTAACTCGAGTCGATAAGCTACCGGTCCAATGCGTTCGATGATCTTGAACGGGCCTACATATCTTGGGTTCAGTTTACCTCTTTTACCGAAACGTATTACACCTTTCCAAGGTGACACCTTTAGCATAACCATGTCCCCAATCTGAAACTCCAATGGTTTCCTTCGAACATCGGCGTAGCTCTTTTGGCGACTTCGGGCTGTTTTCAATCTCTCCTTGATTTGTACTATCTTCTCAGTCGTTTCGTGTATGATCTCGGGACCAGTTAATTGTCGATCTCCTACTTCATTCCAACAGATAGGAGATCTACACTTCCTTCCATACAATGCTTCGAATGGTGCAGCTTTAATGCTTGCATGATAACTATTATTATACGAAAATTCTGCTAACGGTAGATACTTATCCCATCCGTTTCCAAAATCGATCACACATGCCCTGAGCATGTCTTCAAGAGTCTGAATCGTTCTTTCACTCTGCCCGTCGGTTTGCGGATGATATGCGGTACTCATATCTAAACGAGTTCCTAGTGCCTCCTGCAGTGATTGCCAGAACTTTGAGGTAAATCTACTATCACGATCGGATATAATGGAAATAGGTATTCCATGCCTTGAAACAATTTCCTTTATATACAATCGTAATAGTTTCTCCATTCTATCTGTTTCCTTTATAGGCAAGAAATGGGCAGATTTGGTAAGACGATCAACAATCACCCAAATGGTGTCGTATCCCCAGGCAGTCTTTGGTAACTTCGTGATGAAATCCATGGTAATACCATCCCATTTCCATTCTGGGATTTCTGGTTGTTGAAGTAACCCTGATGGTTTCTGGTGTTCTGCCTTGACCTTGGAACAAGTTAAACACTCCCCAACATATGTTGCAACGTCTGTCTTTAAGTTAGGCCACCAATAATGTGTCTTAAGATCTTGATACATCTTTCCAACTCCAGGATGTATCGAGTATCTTGTCTTATGTGCCTCGTTCAATATCAACTTCCTTATTCCACCCAACTTCGGTACCCAAATACGGTTTGCAAAATATCGAATTCCATCTTCCCGTATAACGAGTTGCTTCTCATACTTCTTCATTATTTCATTTCCTATATTTTCTTTAGTAAGTGCTTCTCGTTGAACTTCTTTGATTTGTGAGTTGAGATTCATGCGAATTTTTATGTTCATCGCTCGTACTCGAATTGGTTCTCGTTCCTTTCTGCTTAGTGCGTCAGCCACCACATTCGCTTTCCCGGGATGATAACGAATTTCACAATCATAGTCGTTTATTAACTCGACCCACCTACGTTGCCTCATGTTCAGCTGTTTCTGATCAAAAATATGTTGAAGACTTTTATGATCAGTAAACACAGTGCATCTAACCCCATATAAGTAGTGTCTCCATATCTTTAACGCAAACACGACTGCTCCCAGTTCTAGATCATGCGTCGTATAATTCCGCTCGTGAATCTTCAATTGTCGAGATGCGTATGCAATAACTTTCTTTCGTTGCATAAGAACACAACCAAAACCTTGTCGCGAAGCGTCACAATATATTTCAAAATCATCGTTCCCTTCAGGTAACGATAAAATAGGCGCCGTAGTTAACTTCTTCTTCAGTAATTGAAATGCGTTCTCCTGCTCCGAGGTCCATTCGTATTTCTTCCCTTTTTGCGTTAATGCTGTCAACGGCTTAGCTATTCGGGAAAAATCTTGAATAAACCTTCTATAATAACCGGCTAAACCCAAAAATTGGCGTATCTGCATTGGTGTTTTAGGAGTCTCCCATTTTTCAATGGCTTCAATTTTTGCTGGATCAACCTGAATTCCTTTGCTACTAACAACGTGGCCAAGAAATTGCACTTCTTTCAACCAGAAAGCACACTTAGAAAATTTAGCGTATAGCTGTTCTTTTCTCAACAACTCTAATATCAACCTTAAATGCTGCTCATGCTCTTGCTCACTCTTGGAATAGATAAGAATGTCATCAATGAAAACGATAACACACTTATCTAAATACGGACTACAAAATCGATTCATGAGGTCCATGAATACAGCTGGCGCATTCGTCAATCCAAACGGCATGACCAAAAATTCGTAATGACCATAACGTGTCCGAAAAGCAGTTTTCGGAATGTCCTCTTCTTTGACACGTAGTTGATGATAGCCCGATCTTAGGTCGATTTTCGAATAAACACATGATCCCTGGAGTTGATCAAATAAGTCGTCAATTCTCGGTAGTGGATACCGATTTTTGATAGTTAACTTATTTAATTCACGATAATCTATACACATCCTAAAAGATCCATCTTTCTTTTTAACAAATAGAATCGGAGCTCCCCACGGTGAAGTACTTGGTCGTATGAATCCATGATCCAGTAATTCTTTTAACTGACTCTGAAGTTCTTTTAACTCGGACGGTGCAAGTCTATATGGAGCACGAGCCACTGGTGCGGCTCCTGGTACTAAATCTATTTGAAATTCTACAGATCTAAATGGAGGTAATCCCGGCAACTCTTCCGGAAAAACTTCAGGAAAATCTCTTGCCACAGGCACGTCGTTGATGCACTTCTCTTTTTCTTTCTTTTCGACTTTATTAACATGTGCTAAGATAGCATAGCACCCTTTCTTCAAGCACTTTTGAGCTTTCAAATAACTAATGAGTTTTAGCTTTGAGTTACCCTTCTCTCCATAAATCATCACCGGCATTCTATCCTTACAAGGAATGCGAATTGCCTTCTTGGCACACACAACTTCAGCTCCTACTTTGGACATCCAGTCCATGCCGACTATTACATCAAAACTTCCTAATTCTACGGGTATTAAGTCAATTTTAAATGTTTCTCCGGCTAAATTTATTTTACAATCACGGCAAATTTTATCGGCTTTAATTAGTTTACCATTAGCTAACTCAATCATGTACTTAGCATCTAGAGGTAATGATGAACAATTCAATTTAGCGTAAAAGCCTCTACTCACGTAACTTCTATCGGCACCAGTATCAAATATAATAGATGCGGATAAGTTATTAATGGTAAACGTACCCGTAACAAGCTCCGGGTCTTCACACGCCTCTCTAGCATTAATAACAAATGCTCTTCCACGTGCAGATCCATTATTCTTCTCTGGATTCAGACACTGGCTCTTATAGTGACCTTGTTTTCCACACCCATAACAAGTAATGGTAGCCAAAGCAGTTCTATTTGCATTGGTGGCAGGAGTCTTGGTACCATTTGTATTTGTAACGAGAGCCCTACAATCTTCAGCAAGATGACCCTTTCGATTACATTTGTTGCATACCACATTACAGTAGCCAGAGTGATGTTTGTGGCATCGGTTGCATAAAGGATTTTGTCCTTTGTAACCAAAGCTTGAACCACCACCTGCACCTTGTATGGTTTCTTGTTTCTTAAAAGATTGTTGTTGGTTACCTCGATCATAATTTCCATTCCACTTTCTTTTGTTACCTGATACCTTCACATCAATATTGGATGCTTTCTTATCCATGATGACCTGATCCATTAGCTCGTTTGCCATGGTTATAGCTTCATGAATTGTCTTAGGTTTCGATGCTGTAACGTTTGCCTTGACCTTTTTGGGCAAACCATCTTTGTACATTTCAATCTTCCGTTCTTCGGTTGGAACCAATTCAGGACATAGCAAAACTAATTCCATGAATCGCTGATTGTAGCTGGTGATTTCAGTACCAATAACCTTTAGACTTCGTAACTCATCTTCCAACTTCCTAACCTCGTTCCTTGGACAATATTCGTTGATTAACATTGTTTTGAATTCTTCCCACGGAGTATCATAAGCTACATCTCCTCCTACAGCCTTCACATAATTTTTCCACCACGTGAGTGCACTATCTTGTAAAGTGCACGATGCATACTTGGTCATGTCCTTTTCAACCCAACCACTGATTTTAAACACAGTCTCCATCTTTTCTATCCACCGGGTTAAACCGATTGGTCCTTCTGTTCCACTGAATGATGAGGGCTTGCAAGCTTGAAAAGTTTTGTAAGTGCACCCCACACGAGGATTTGGATTAACTGCAGCACCTCTTGCAGCCTCGACCCATAACATTCTGTCGTTCACTAGTTGATTGATGAGTTCCTGGATTTCTTGTTCCGTCATTCGGTTCAATCGCGCCATATTCTTCTATAAGAATGAAAAGAAAATAATTATTCACATGGAATATTATAGATGTAGTGTATATTTACAGTACATTATAGCTTATTAATAATATGAACCAGGTATTATTATAAAAGCCTTTTCTTCTTATTAGCGTTTTATAATTATATCTAGGGTAGTACCTACCCGTTAATGTCCATACTTAATAGCTTAGTACAGAATCAATTACTACCATCTAAATAATACTTAACCATGGAAAATTATTGCATTTCACACTTCACTATTTTACAAATGCTTATCTTATATCGAACATTAAGCAAACCACACTAATAATATTATACAAAACATTATATGATCCCATGGTTTAATACGGCAGCGCATCGTTTGGTCTATTTTCTAGGACGTTTAGGTTCAAGGAATGGCCTAACGCTTATCCTAGCTGTCTGCCTATATTTTGGCTGTGGGGCTGAAGAACTGGATGCCGGGACAGCACGAATAGGAATAGCGGGAATAGGGGTGGTAGTGTCTAGTGGAGTTGGTGCCACATCATCCTTACTAAACTCGGGATTTGAATTTTCTAATTCATTAGCCTTTCGTTTCTTTCCTATTTCGAACTCGTCTTTTGTAATTTCCTGTATTTCTTCCTCGGGTTCACTTTCCTCCTCGGGTTCACTTTCCTCCTCGGGTTCACTTTCCTCCTCGGGTTCACTTTCCTCCTCGGGTTCACTTTCCGGGTTCTCTATAGTCGGTTCATCCGGAATTTGTGAGTCTTCCCCAAAGATATTATTTTCGTCATCGGATAGGTTAATGACTGGAACACCATCTGAAGATTCTGGTTCGGAGTCGCTGAATGTGATAACAAGTTTTGAGCCCGACATCTATCATACAACAACTAACCCATTAGTACTACATAATATTTACATATAAATTTTAACCAACAATGATAAGCAATGGTTTTTAAATCAGACCCGGTCAAAGTCCAGACTTACTAATGTATCCTAACGACTTATCGGTTAGACACACTAATGCAAACCTGGTTCGCTAAGACCACCGCTCTGATACCACATGTCATAACCCGTCCTTAACCATAAGAACGTGTTAGATAACGTATGATTTCATTGCGAGGTATTGACCTCTATATGCGACATTTTTAAAAGAGAAACTGCATATATTATACATTACAAACCATAACCATTATTTTTGTTACAAGCTTTAGACTATAAAAAGATGATTATCGTTTAGCGATAATCTTCGACTTACAAACTTTACATATAATGATAACAACACGATTTCGAGCATATTTTACAACACAAATCCTTGGGTATGCAGTTTTATTTTTGACACAAATATGCGTACGCAAGATCCTGCTCAAATTCAACATAATGCAGCGGAAGCTTTAGTAATCACCTGAGAATAGACATGTTTTAAAAGGTCAACATAAAGTTGGTGAGATATAGGTTTAATGCCGGCAGCAATATATATATATAGACCACAAGATTTCGTATATAAACAGTTTAATAAAAATATTCTAAGTGGTTGAGCACTTGGTAACCATACTTAACATTTAATCACGTCGCATATTCCCTTTATTATGAAATCTTACTACACCGTACCAAGTGTAGTCACGAAACGAAGTACTGTGCAACCGTTGAATACTGGTCGTCCAGTCCGGTTGGGGTTGTCAGGCCCGATAGATCTATCAACAGGATTCGCGTTTACAATACCGCTGTAAATAACAGTTACCAAGCTACAGGGAAGTATGCCAGTGGTACAACTCAACGTAGAATATATTTTTCAGTTACTTGTGTCCATAACGTAAAACATAAAATACATGTATTCTCATCCCGAAATATTTAGAGTTTAAAAGTGGGACTATATACTCACTTTCGTCTTGAAGATATATATATAATTTGACTTGGTCTCCGGTTGATATCACGAACCTATCCATATATAATATATCAATACCTTTTCTTTTTAAACAAACGTCACATATATATACTTGTTATACTTTTAATACTTTGAATAATTCCTTAGTCCGTAGTTAGCAGTTCGTTGTTAGTAATTCAATTTTAATGGTTCATTTTTAGATGTTTAATATACCCGCAATGAAATAAATAAAACCCCCAACGAAATAAATAAAACCCCATCGTATATGTATTGGTCGAGATTAATCTTGACCCATGGTACCGGTGTTGTCAAATGACGTGTTGCGTACATAAAGTACCGGTGTTGTCAAATGACGTGTTGCGTACAATCATGGGATCTTATGATTAATCTTCTCGTGTTGTTTACGGGTGATCCTGAACCATATAAAATTGAATTATAAGTACATATATATAAAATATCATGTTTACTTAAAAAGATGTGATTTATTTAATTTTTTTTTCCAATTATTTTCGTGGCTAAACTAGTCTTGGATATCCGATTTTGTTTCGGTCATAGTTTCTTCGTTACAACTCCGTTTTCGTTGATTCAACTTGCCATCTCCTTGGATCGAGTCCCTCTTTAAGACTATGAACTGTAAATACCTTAGTTTGTATTCAAAATCACACGGCATAGGTCAAACTTTAGTGAAACTTATGAAGTTAATCATTTTCCATCATGTAAACAACCTCAAATGATTATTTTTCTAAAAATACTTATACTTTGAGTTAAATCATGAAATTTTTATGTGTTATCATATTCATAGTAAAAATCATTTTTCCAGAAAATAAACCTCCAATTCAAAGTTTAAGATGGTTTTTAATTATCCAACCCAAAACAGCCCCCGGTTGCAGTCCGACGTCGTAAATTCAGTTTTTAAGGTGTTCTTTGAAAAACCAAGTTATACCTTGTTAAGTTAGCATATAATTAAGATATGTTACAGGTCTTGAAGTATTTTAAAAGTTAAGTTAGAAGGATCTATTTAGTTTGCGAACAAGTTTGAAATCATTCAAACTATGTTCTAGTTTATAAACTCTTATATATATAGCTTTAAATATATGAATTGAAAAAGAGTTGAAGTAGAGTTTTTACCTCAAGTTTAAAATGTAAAGTTGCTGGAAAGAAGTAGTAAAATAAAAGTTGAGAGAGTTCTTGCAAGTGTGTGTGAAAATTGGAAGTAAAATTTGGAAAATGAATGTGTAAAAATGAGTTAGAAATGGTGCTTATTTATAGGCTTGAAAATTTGGTTTTTAGTGAAAATATCTAAGATAAGTTAAAATTTATTATGTCATGAATGACATATTATTCCAATAATTGAAGATTTCTATTGGTATATACCAATAGTAAATACTTCTAGAAGCTGTGTATAGTACCCTAGATATACGTATAGGATTATTGAGGAAACGGAACGAGAATTCAAATATAACTATCTTTTGTAAATATACTTATATTGTTTTATGTATAAAAGCCCTTTAAAAATGATTAAATACATTACTTATAAGATATATGTATAAACATTATAAATCATCAGTATTTATGTCAAATAACGTTACGTAGGTTATTGTTTTGAAAACTTAAGTTAGTAGTTTCAAAATATACTTATGACTTTTTGTTATTAATACAAAATGAGATATTAAAACATCCTTAGATCATGTTAAATATGTATGTATAATTATCATATATTGTATAGTTCGTGATATCATCGGTCAAACTAGACGGTCAAACGTTGTGTAAAACTCTTTTCAAAAACATAAGTCTCAACAATTTGGATTGCTTATCATGTTGGTACGGTTTAATTTATGTAAATATTAATCTCATAAGTATAGAACGATCGGAAAAGTGCGGGTCGTTACACCTCCAATCAGTTTCACATCTAAATCACCCACTACAACCTACCCACTGCAACATGTCTCTTTTATTATTATGATTGTTTTATTTTTCCTCTCAATTAATCACCCGGAGTAATATATATACATATACATGATACCATTTTGAACACAAGTATTTGATCACCTATTGAACACCATCATCGCCGCCCATATCATCACAACATGTTGTTGCAACTGCTTTTAATCTGCTTCTATTCGGTACCATCCACTCCAATGAAGAAACACACCATTACCATACTAGCTTCCGATTACATTTTCTATCAAACTAGCTAGCCCAAACTACAACCATAAACATGCTTGTACTTGCTTACGTTTTCTGTTTTCTTCGACCATTACCAACAACCAACAAATCATAAAGCCCCATTGATAACCACTAATAGACACCACCATAACACATCTTCAACCTTAATCGAGCAACCCAACCATCTTCATTATTTTCTCTTGCTATTAGACCAACCCAAACAACCACATCGAATAAAAGGCTACTACTTACCATCGAAACCCAATTCACCCATTTAGCCATTACCAACATATCACCGATCATCATAACGATCTTTAATGAATCACCATCATTTATCATTTTTTGTTGTTATGTAACTCTATCACCACTTGATCATTACCTTTCTCCATCCCTCTCTTCTCTCTCTCTTGAACTTCAACATAAACCGCCACCATCTCCCTCTATCCCTCTCTCCTTTCTAAATTATTTGAATCACCATTTTAGTCATCAACCAAGTGCTCGAGTTAAGACCGATGCTATTCCTACTTTCTGTTTTGATGATCACGCACCACCATCATCAAAATAATTCGATCAATATAAAAACATACCCTTGTTTGCTGCAGTAAACCATCATCCTGTTTCTGTTTTATATATAAAAAGAAAAAGAAAGAATGTTTGGTGCCTTTTAAATAGAAAGGGAAGTAGAATAATATTGAATTTCATGTTTCCCTTTCATTTACAATTATGGCCGACATATGTTAAAGTAACTAGCCCCACCCACTTGTTAAATATTGATAAAGGATGAGGGAAGTCGGCTACAGCTGTAAGTACTTCCTTCCTGTTCCAATTTATTCAAACCGTTAATGTTCATGGACTAATAAAAGTGTTCGACTTGTAAAACTGCTTTGGGCCGAGATCCAAGAACAAATGGACTATAGAAGATGATGAATATCAAACCAGGAAGAAACGTATGAACTGTCTTTCTGTTTCATTTTTCTATCGACAAGAACCCCATAACCTCATCGTGAAATACTACCATTTATTTCGTTGCTTACAAATGCTGTTCTTTTCAACCAAATAAAAACTACCGTTGTATGATTCCTACTTATGTAACGATGTTGAATGATGACCGAGAAGGATTGATAATGCTGGAATAGTGTCGATCGTGATAATGAATATTGATGACATCTGCTCACCATATTCGAAACCCAAAATCAACTAAAAGTAGTCGAATGACTTACTGCTATTAGTTTATGTTATAATAAAGATGAACCGAAGTATGTTTGGCTGCTGCTATCGATTTTATTTCTTCTTCTTTTCTTTTAACCATGAACCAAACCCTTCGTTATTATTAAAGGTTACAATGGGTTAATTAAGCTAATTATGGATCGGGCTAAGTATTGGGCCAAATTATGTTGAAGGTGGATTTGTCACTTGGGCTTTAAAAGAAGAAGAGGAGACAGATAAGTAAAACACATATATATATAAATAAAATCTAATATACATCAGAAAAAGCTGAGATAGATGGGTGGTTATGGGTGCTTGTGTTATTCGGGAGGTCTCGAGTTCGAGCCCTGAATGAGGCATTTTTTTTATAGAAAAAGCTTAAAGGTAGTTTATTCACTTTTATTATTATTATTATTATTAGTATTATTATTATTATTATTATCAATATAAGTATCATTATTAGAATTATTATTATTATTATCATGATTAATAAAAGAACCAATATTTTTATTCTTATTATCATTTTTATTAAATTCTTCATTTTGATTAAAATTATTAGTATTATCAAAAGTATCATTTAAATTATTTTTGTTAAAATTTATATTATTAAGACTATTATTATTAAAACTACCTTTTTAATTTCATTACCATTATTGTTATTATATTATTATTATAAATAAATATTTTGTATATAAAAATATACTTATACTAAAATTATAATAATATTACCTATAATTATATACTAAAAATATTAACATTTCTATTATATATATATATATATATATATATATATATATATATATATATATATATATATATATATATATATATATATATATATATATATATATATATATATATATAACTTGCAATTTAAGATATGAAATATATTAGAACTTAGTACAAATTATATATAAACTACTACACTAAATATATAAATACTATATAGTTAATAGATGGAATTATTGATTTTCATTATATGTTTTAATACATATAACTAATATAGGTTCGTGAATCCGAGGCCAACCCTGCATTGTTCAGTTGTTAATTGTCGTCATAAGTATTTTTACTACAAAATACATTAGGTGAGATCATTTGATTCCCTTTTACTCTTTACATTTTTAGGACTTAGAATACATGCGCTACTTTTGCAACTGCTTTATTAAATGCTTTTGAAATACATTTTTAAACTGCGAATACATGAAATGCTTTTATAAATGTTTGACGAGATAGACACAAGCAAAATATTCCTCGAATGAATTATGTGGACCTGATAATTGCCACCATTGAATTATGTGGACGTGATAATTGCCACAATTGATATGAATATTTTTCCCCTGATTATTATTGCTTGGTAACCTAGGAATTAGAATCGAGTATGGCCCTAATTCACGCAAATCCTAAAGGTATCTACCGGGTTTAACACCCCCACCCAGAATGTTCACTAGACGGAAGGGTTAGTGGGCATGGTGTTTAGTACTTCGAAGTTTATATGATTATTATACAGACGAGATGTTCTGTTTTGGGGATATTATTATGCGCATTATATGTTAAGGTCGGTTACCAATCCAAGCTATGAAAGAAATGAAAAGTGAATGTTATGTATCGAGAGAATGATTTTATACACAGGTTATGTGTATGTTATTTTTGTGCACAAGATATGTGTACGGTTACTAAGATTTATGAAAGATGATTGCGTACACGAGAAAGGTGTACTGTATTTAAAAGATATCGCATGTACATTACAGGTGGGTATAGGATTCGGGCCCATTTTTACCATGCAGGATTTAAATCTTGTGGTCTATCAAAATGATGAATTTTATTATTTTATGATAAAC
This sequence comes from Rutidosis leptorrhynchoides, assembly GCF_046630445.1. NCBI lineage: Eukaryota > Viridiplantae > Streptophyta > Magnoliopsida > Asterales > Asteraceae > Rutidosis > Rutidosis leptorrhynchoides. Next base: position 227,771,604 of record NC_092340.1, read on the forward strand.
TTATGAACTCACCAACCTTTTGGTTGACACTTGAAAGCATGTTTATTCTCAGGTATGAAAGAAATCTTCTGCTGTGCATTTGCTCATATTAGAGATATTTCTTGGAGTCATTCATGACATATTTCAAAAGACGTTGCATTCGAGTTGTTGAGTTCATCAAGATTATTACTAAGTCAATTATAGTTGGATATATTATGAAATGGAATGCATGTCGTCAACTTTCGATGTAAAGAAAGTTTGTCTTTTGAAAAACGAATGCAATGTTTGTAAAAATGTATCATATAGAGGTCATGAACCTCGCGATGTAATCAACTATTGTGAATCATTTATAATCGATATGGACTTTGTCCAGATGGATTAGGACGGGTTATGAAATTTGGTACCAGAGCAGTGGTCTTAGCGAACCAGGTCTTGCATTAGTGTGTCTAACTAATAGTTGTTTAGATGCATTAGTGAGTCTGGACTTCGACCGTGTCTGCATGTCAAAAGTTTTGCTTATCATTTAGTGTCAAAAATTAATTGCTTATCATCCTTAAAGTCTAGACACGTCTTACTGCCTCTATTGCATAGACAGTGTATAGATAAATTCATATCTTAGCGTATCTGTTATTGTTACCTTTGCCTGACAACTTCCGTAGATTCCTCCGTAACTTATAGGATTTTAGTATTATATATGCATATGTAAACTATATATTGAAGGGTACTAATCTACATCCTATAATCTATTTCTTATTGAAAATCCTTCATCTGATCGTACGAGATGAATCCCTCAACCAGTTCGAGTCCATCAGAATTCCGATAACTATTCCGATAGTTATTCCGACAGTTATTCCGATATGGAAACACACTTGAGCTCCGAAAGCAGTATAACCGGAATGGATCAACCAATCGGCCATCATCAATTCATCTGATGGGTTCGTAGTCTACTTAATCATTGGAGACAAGAAGAAGGTGATCCTTTTAATTAACCGAATTCACCTCTTAGTGAAGAACCTGAAGCACTTACTGGCGAATCTATTCGAAACACCATATTCACCCTCATTGCCAGGATATCCCTCAACGATTATATTCTATTCACAATTCCAGATCTTATTCATCCGCTCGTTCCGACCGACAATCATCCTGAAGTAATAGAAGAAGTCAACGAAATTCGCGCCCAATTTATAGCCTTGGAAAATATGGGCAAAACGTACCAACTTCAGCAACATCATCGACACCAATAGTACCACCAACATCTCATTATGTACCTCAATCATAATCATCGTTCTACGCATCGTTCTACATCAATTATCTTCCTTCTTCATGGCGATTGTGTAATCTCTAATGTTTTAGAGATTACGTATTCTTGTTCTAACGTAAATCAAATGAGATTAATATCATGTTAACTCATTAAATCCATGATTACATCTGAAGAAAATATATATGTATATATGTTTTCATAAAGATTGTAATTACAAATTCTTTTGTATAAATGGATTATTGTGAAAATATTTTAACGGGTATGTAATACCTGAGGAATATTAAGATTTCACATTAATAAGTTACACTGTACATTCTTCGAATCTGATTCAACAGTTATTTACTATCCTACTTACAACCACCGATATACGTATCCGTTCACCGTAGAATAATTATTTTCATTCAATTTCATATTTAGATTTTGACCTATCAGAATCCAACAAGTGGCATAATGAACAAAACATTTGACAAAATAAAATTTGTTAGAAACGAACAAATTAATTATGAGAAATTTTGTTAAGAATCTACGATAACTGTTCCTAGCTAATTGTTCCTAGCTAACTAATTACATTTTATTTTATCGCAATTTAATTATCGCAATTTACATTCTCGCAATTTTATTTATCGTCATTTAATTTCTGTTATTTACTTTACGCACTTTATTTATCGTCATTTAATTTATGTTATTTATTTTTACGCACTTTAAATATCAGGACACGTATACAAAGGTTTGACATATCATATCGATGCATATATATATATTATTTGGAATAACCATAGACACTCTATATGATGTAATGATCGAGTTCGCTATACAGGGTTGAGGTTGATTCTATAATAATATATATACTTTGAGTTATGATCGAGTCTGAGACATGTACACGGGTCACGATACGTATTAATTAATTCGAATATTATATATTAAATTATATATGAATTATTGGACTGTTAACTGTAGATTATCGACTGTGGACTAATGACATTGGACAATTAAAATGAATTAAAATATTGATTATAATATATGAAACTAAATAATTCTTCAAATTTGCCATTTGATTTCATCTTAACCTCATTTGTATCTTGACGATTACAATCTGCGATTCAAACCTTTCATAATTCTTGAAAACAGCTCAATCGATAGGATGAACCAACCGCACTTCATCTACGGAAGAATAGATTGATGCATATAGTTATGCACCTGAAAACACTCGGAATCTGTGTAAACCTTTAACACGTGTCTGTTCTAGCTCCTTTGGCATTGTAATTACCGAAAATAACATTTCAACTCTTTTTCCAATTAGCCAAGTTTGTCATAGCTTCATCAAATCAACTTCGACTTCCATTCGAATTAGCCTTATTATAACCTCGATATATAATTTTGCCCGTCGTCATCATTACCGGGGAACCGTTTATATTCCACCACATTAGCAGTAAACTTACCAGCAACTTCAATGAATTTGGACCTTCCGAAAAATCATTATATTCTTTGAAACCCCATCATGTATTCATCTATACCCTGCAACAATAATTTCTATACCAATTACCGAGAATCAGCAATTAGTATTTCGAATCTCGTAACATTTCTACATCATGTATACATATAACAATTATCTTCTAAAATTACGATCTTCAATTCTGAAATTTTGAAAAGCACCCAGCCTACGAATCAATACTTTGAACTTTGAAAAAGCTGAATGAAGCAGCAGAAACAGTAGGCAACCGTAAATGACCTTAATCGTTGGAAGTTAGATGATAAAGAATAGTATGTTGGAAAAGCTCAGAAAAGTTGCAACTAGAAAACGGATTGAGCAACCCATGAAGGAGACTCTGAACAAATCACAAGGGCTAAACTTGTACATAAAGAATCCAAATGATTCAGTATCTACTAAAGTCATTAACGAATACCTTACTCCTAACCCTAAACTCTTGCGGACAAATTTTCTTCATCAACCTTCGATCTTAGAAATTCCAAAATATCATCATAAATATCTTCGATATTTTTGAGGATATTTTCATAAATATCCTTGTCCGAAATTATTTATCTCTTCGTGATATCTATATTACATCATAAAGGAAACTACTTTAGTTTCAAACTTCTTTAAAATTTGAGTTTGAATTATGAATGATTTTGAAGTAGTGTTGGAAATTGATGCATGAGTTAGTATAATATAATGACACTTGATCAACGTGATTATATTACAGTAATTCATGCTGAGTTTCTGATGGAACGTGATGATTCACAGATCATAACGTCATCATGTGCCATGTTACATAACTCTTTCATTCTACTTAACTTCTGAACATATCAAGAAAGTATATTCTTGATAGTTCTATCCTTAGTGATGTTGATAAATTTGCAAATCAAATTGTGCTATCAAGTTCCTTCCTGCTTAGAACATTTTAATCATTCGAAACTCTATATCTACGAATTCTGGACCATTATTCGCTTGACTTAAATTCGGGAAGAGAAAACAAAAGTATGAAGCTCCAATACATAGGGGAAAATATAAAGCCCAACAACAACACCGAAATTAAAAACCGTGTATGTCAATGTTTATCGCAACATAAAGACACAGGAGAATTAAAAACACTATAACCCCAAGGGTGAAGTAGAAGAAAACAGATTCCTCCGGTGGAAGTTGGAAAAGGAGAATGATTATTGTGATATCAAGAATAAGGACAAAGATCATAACTGGATTAAGCATTTTCGAAAATCTTTTGAATTTGGGAAATGAGTATAGGAGTGGTGAAAACTAATGGAACGAAAAAGGTAAATTTATAATGAAAATATCAGACGTAGTAATCGGCACAGATCATCGTATTTAATTAAAGAGATCTTAATTTCCTTAAATCTCGAAGAATCAGATCTTATAGATTTCCAAGATTTCTTTTGAAACCCTTGAATTCCGAAATTCAACCATGACTAGTCAAAAGTTATGATGAAACTTGTCTTTCTCACTTCACTATTTAGTGATAGCTTCACTCGTACTCTTCGAATAATCGAATTTTTTTATCCATATTACTCAAAGATGGTAAAACTCTATTTATCAGCTCATATGTGTCATGAAAACATACTTATTGTCATCCATGACCATCCCACTCAAATTTTGGGACGAAATTTCTTTAACGGGTAGGTACTGTGACGACCCGGAAATTCCAGACCAAATTTAAACTTAATCTTTATATGGTTCCGACATGATAAGCAAGGTCTGTAATGTTAAGTCTCAAAAACTTTGGAACGGATTACATGAATGCATTTACCTTTTGACCATTTTCGACGATTCACGAACAATTGTTGTAAATAAAGATGTATATATAAATAAGTAAATATGTAAATAATTATACATTATCAATTAAATTATTATGAGATTTATTATTATTACTTATATTATTATTATTAATATTATTATTGTTATGATAGTATTTAGATTTAGATTATTATCAACATAATTGTAATTGTTAATTACGAACAATACTTATATAATTAGAACGTACGAATTAATCAGTTTCCATCACTATCAGAATTTGTTTCCTGCCTGTAAACAACTATAATAGAAAGTGAATCAGCACCAAGACAACCGATTAAAAACCAAGTTATTTAGAAATCGTACAAATCAGAAGGAAATTTGATATCTGTTAAATTATATTTTTTTCTTCTAATCAATATCATGGAACGACTTTGGTTACATGTTCCTATCAGCTTTATTCGAATTTGTTTGTTACCTCCAATCTGTTTCACATCTAAATCACCCACTACAACCTACCCACTGCAACATGTCTCTTTTATTATTATGATTGTTTTATTTTTCCTCTCAATTAATCACCCGGAGTAATATATATACATATACATGATACCATTTTGAACACAAGTATTTGATCACCTTTTGAACACCATCATCGCCACCCATATCATCACAACATGTTGTTGCAACTGCTTTTAATCTGCTTCTATTCGCCACCATCCACTCCAACGAAGAAACAAACCATTACCATACTAGCTTCCGATTACATTTTCTATCAAACTAGCTAGCCCAAACTACAACCATAAACATGCTTGTACTTGCTTACATTTTCTTTTTTCTTCGACCATTACCAACAACCAACAAATCATAAAGCCCCATTGATAACCACTACTAGACACCACCATAACACATCTTCAACCTTAATTGAGCAACCCAACTATCTTCATTATTTTCTCTTGCTATTAGACCAACCCAAACAACCACATCGAATAAAATGCTACTACTTACCATCAAAACCCAATTCACCCATTTAGCCATTATCAACATATAACCGATCATCATAACCATCTTTAATGAATCACCATCATTTATCATTTTTTATTGTTGTGTTACTCGATCACCACTTGATCATCACCTTTCTCCATCCCTCTCTTCTCTCTCTCTTGAACTTCAACATAAACTGCCACCATCTCCCTCTATCCCTCTCTCCTTTCTAAATTATTTGAATCACCATTTTAGTCATCAACCAAGTGCTCGAGTTAAGACCGATGCTATTCCTACTTTCTGTTTTGATGATCACGCACCACCATCATCAAAATAATTCGATCAATATAAAAACATACCCTTGTTTGCTGCAGTAAACTATCCTCCTGTTTCTGTTTTACGTATAAAAAGAAAAAGAAAAAATGTTTAGTGCCTTTTAAATAGAAAGGGAAGTAGAATAATATTGAATTTCATGTTTCCCTTTCATTTACAATTATGGCTGACATATGTTAAAGCAACTAGCCCCACCCACTTGTTAAATATTGATAAAGGATGATGGAAGTCGGCTCCAGCTGTAAGTACCTTCATGTTCCAATTTATTCAAACCGTTAATGATCATGGACTAATAAAAGTGTTGGACTTGTAAAACTGCTTTGGGCCGAGATCCAAGAACAAATGGACTATAGAAGATGATGAATATTAAACCAGGAAGAAACGTATGAACTGTCTTTCTGTTTCATTTTTCTATCGACAAGAACCCCATAACCTCATCGTGAAATACTACCATTTATTTTGTGGCTTAAAAATGCTGTTCTTTTCAACCAAATAAAAACTACCGTTGTATGATTCCTACTTATGTAACGATGTTGAATGATGACCGAGAAGGATTGATAATGCTGGAATAGTGTCGATCGTGATAATGAATATTGATGACATCTGCTTACCATATTCGAAACCCAAAATCAACTAAAAGTAGTCGAATGACTTACTGCTATTGGTTTCTGTTATAATAAAGATGAACCGAAGTATGTTTGGCTACTGCTATTGATTTTATTTCTTTTTCTTTTTTGTTAATAAAGATGACCCGAACCAAACCCTTCGTTATTATTAAAGGTTACAATGGGTTAATTAAGCTAATTATGGATCGGGCTAAGTATTGGACCAAATTATGTTGAAGGTGGATTTGTCACTTGGGCTTTAAAAGAAGAAGAGGAGACAGATAAGTAAAACGCGTATATATAAATAAACTCTAATATACATCAGAAAAAGCTGAGATAAATGGGTGGTTATGGGTGCTTGTGTTATTCGGGAGGTCTCGAGTTCGAGCCCTGAATGAGGCGTTTTTTTTAGAAAAAGCTTAAAGGTAGTTTATTCATTTTAATTATTATTATTAGTATTATTATTATTATTATTATTATCAATATAAGTATCATTATTAGAATTATTATTATTATTATCATTATTATTATCAATATAAGTATCATTATTAGAATTATTATTATTATTATCATTATTAATAAAAGAACCAATATTTTTATTCTTATTATCATTTTTATTAAACTCTTCATTTTGATTAAAATTATTAGTATTATCAAAAGTATCATTTAAATTATTTTTGTTAAAATTTATATTATTAAGACTATTTTTATTAAAACTACCTTTTTAATTTCATTAACATTATTGTTATTATATTATTATTATAAATAAATATTTTGTATATAACAATATACTTATACTAAAATTATAATAATATTACCTATAATTATATTTACTAAAAATATTAACATTTCTATTATGTATATATATATATATATATATATATATATATATATATATATATATATATATATATATATATATATATATATATATATATATATATATATATAACATGCAATTTAAGATATGAAATATATTAGAACTTAGTACAAATTATATATAAACTACTACACTAAATATATAAATACTATATAATTAATAGATGGAATTATTGATTTTCATTATATGTTTTAATACATATAATTAATATAGGTTCGTGAATCTGAGGCCAACCCTGCATTGTTCAGTTGTTAATTGTCGTCATATGTATTTTTACTACAAAATACATTAGGTGAGTTCATTTGATTCCCTTTTACTCTTTACATTTTGGGACTGAGAATACATGCGCTACTTTTGCAACTGCTTTATTAAATGCTTTTGAAATACATTTTTGAACTGCGAATACATGAAATGCTTTTATAAATATTTGACGAGATAGACACAAGCAAAACATTCCTCGAATGAATTATGTGGACGTGATATTACCACCATTGAATTATGTGGACGTGATAATTGCCACAATTGATATGAATATTTTTCCCCTGATTATTATTGCTTTGTAACCTAAGAATTAGAATCGGGTATGGCCCTAATTCACGCGATAACTAAAGGTACCTACCGGGTTTAACACCCCCCCCCCCCAGAATGTTCACTAGACGGAAAGGCTAGTGGGCGTGGTGTTTAGTACTTCGAAGTTTATATGATTATTATACAGATTAGATGTTTTGTTTTGGGGATATTATTATGCGCATTATATGTTAAGGTCAGTTACCAAGCTAAGCTATGAAAGAAATGAAAAGTGAATGTTATGTATCGAGATAATGATTTTATACACAGGTTATGTGTATGTTATTTTTGTGCACAAGATATGTGTACGGTTACTAAGATTTATGAAAGATGATTTCATACACGAGAAAGGTGTACTGTATTTAAAAGATATCACATGTACATTATAGGTGGGTATAGGATTCGGGCCCATTTGTACCATGCAGGATTTAAATCTTGTGGTCTATCAAAATGATGAATTTTATTGTTTTATGATAAACTTATGAACTCACCAACCTTTTGGTTGACACTTGAAAACATGTTTATTCTCAGGTATGAAAGAAATCTTCTGCTGTGCATTTGCTCATATTAGAGATATTACTTAGAGTCATTCATGACATATTTCAAAAGACGTTGCATTCGAGTCATTGAGTTCATCAAGATTATTACTAAGTCAATTATAGTTGGATGTATTATGAAATGGCATGCATGTCGTCAACTTTCGATGTAAAGAAAGTTTGTCCTTCGAAAAACGAATGCAATGTTTGTAAAATGTATCATATAGAGGTCATGAACCTCGCGATGTAATCAACTATTGTGAATCATTTATAATCGATATGGACTTCGTCCAGATGGATTAGGACGGGTTATGAAAGAAGTTGGAAAAGGAGAATGATTGTTGCAATAGTGAGGATAAGAACAAGAATCAGAACTGGATTAAGCATTTTCACAATCTGTTGAATTTAGGAATTGAGTATAGAAGTGGTGAAAACTAATGGAACGGAAAAGGTAAATTTATAATGGAGATATCAGACCTAGTAATCGGGACAAATCATCGCATTTAATTAAAGAGATCCTAATTTCCTTAAATCTCGAAGAATCAGATCTTATAGATTTCCAAGATTTTCTTTTAAATCCCTTGAATTCTGAAAATCCACCGTGACTCGTACGCTTCACTCATACGCTTCGAGTAATCGAATCGTTTTATCCAAATTATTCAATGATGATAAAACTCTATTTATCAACTCATATTCGTCATGAAAATATGTTTATTATTAGCCATGACCACCTCACTCAAATTTCGGGATGGAATTTCTTTAACGGGTAGGTACTGTGACGACCCGGTAATTTCCAACCAAATTTAAACTTAATCTTTATATGATTCCGATACTATAAGCAAAGTCTGTTAAACTAAATCTCAAAATTTTTGAACAATTACATGTAATCATTTGACCTTTAACTCTGCCCTATGATTCACGAACCTATGTATGTAATTAAAAATGTATTTATATATAAATTTTATACGTAATATATATATGATTAATAAATATTAAATATTCAATATTTGATAATAGATATTATGTAATAAATATATTACATACCTATTAAATATTACATCAAATTAATTACAAGTTTAAAATATAATTGTCATACTAATGTTATTATTACTTCCATTATTATTATTAATATCACTACTGGTTTAAATTATTATTTTCAATATATATTATATAGATATGAAAGTATTTAATAATATTGTTACCACTATTAATAACATTGTTATTATACTTAATAGTAAAATTTAATTAGTATTATATTACAAGTACTTTTAATTAAAATTATAATTATTAATATTATAATTATTATTTATTATTTATTTAATAACGACAATTATATACAAAATATAGATATTGATATAGGTATATGTAAATATCACGAGGTCATTTCCAAATCTTTTTATATAACTGTAGGTGATTGAATAATAGTACAGATCATTTAAAATAAGAACGAAGTTTGTTAGCAGTCATATTCATCTCTTATTTCTTTTATTTATTTTATGTACCCGATGATCCTTCTTGTCGAGTGCATGAACTATAAAACAATCAAGTTACATAACATTATTCTTGAAGTCATCCACTTATCCAATTACATTATCACATAATCGATGACAGCTGTTATATGATTGAATTAACAAAACAATTTAAAAGATACAAGACCAACTACTCCATCACCTCTTTAACTCTCACCTTTATTACGTTTTCTTCTTTTTCCATACTAAACCATTCGAGCACCAACACAACTCTACAACACCATCTTCCATCATGATAACTACCACCTTTTCTTTTCAAATTTGTTTTTCTTTCCGATCAATCTAAAACTGAACACGAGCATCATCATAAAACCGTTGTATTTTCTTTCCCTCTGTTGTCTAACCGAACACCTGTCACCCCACATGTAACCATTGTGAGTCATCTAATAATCACCATCACTGTTTCGTTTTCTGTTTTAGTTACGTGAATCATCACGAGCAACAACAACAATTATTAAACCAAACCTCACTTGTTCTTGTCGATGCTGCATCTATACTATTATTTATGTTTCGTTAACATTGCTATTGCATTACAATTTTTGTATTATGTCACAAAGACCACCATGAAAACCATAACCAAATCACCATCAAACCCAACACCATCTTCAATAAACACCAACTTGCTTCTGCTTCTTCGTGAAACCACCTTAATACTATCATCGACTGTCTTGAATTCCGGCTGCTATTAATTCTGTCTTGGATTCGAAAATCACCAAACCCTCTACAATAAAGGAACTCACTGCAGTTATGAAAAACTCTCACACCATATGTCACCATGTATTTAAATGTTAATTACCGAATAACTTTATCAATAGAAATAATGCTGCAACGTTCTTTATATTTTTTCTAGCCGACAAAGAACAAACAATCAAATAAACTAACCCCACTTGCAACTCACTTTCTACTGCTTTTAGTCGATCCCTGTTTGACAGCCAGCACCCACTTGTTAGTTAAATGGTAGACTATGTCTAGTGGAACAAAAAGCAATAATAAAAAAATGGAGGGATCACCGAAAGTTTCATTATTTTTAGATCAGTGTATATATTTTTTCTTCCACAATGTTCTATGGACCCCTTGGGTAAGATGCCGAAAGGATACAGATAGGAAAAAGGGAATTCGATTGATATATAATTGGCGATGAGATGCATGATGTAATGTTAAAGTTGACGGGCCTTTAAAATCCAATTAATCAAATAGATGGGCTATTAATGGACTTAGTTAAATCAAGTTGTTGGGTTTAATTAGGTTGTCAATGGGCCGGATCAGTTTCCAAGCGGTATTAAAATAAACTATTTTATATATATATATTTTTATTTAACGAAGGAAGTAAAATTAATGATGATGATAATGTGCCCTGGTTGACTAGTTTCATGCTAAGGAAGAAGGAAGTTAAAACAGATACAATTTAAATAAAATATAAATCTATAATAGAACCAAAATGCAAGGCAGAGGGATTGGTTAAGGCATGGGTTAAGTGAGCGGGAGGTCGCGGGTTCGAGCCTGGGCAATGCACTTATTTTTGGAACTTATTCTTTGAGGTAGTTACTAAATTTTATTATTATTATTATTATTATTATTATTATTACTAATGTTATTATGATTATTTTTATTATAATAATTGTTACTCGTATTATTATTATCAAAAGTATTATTAGTAATACTAGTATTATCATTATAATTATTAGTATTATCATTATAATTATTATTATTAGTATTTTCCTTAAAATTATCATTTTTGGAAATCATTATTATTAGCAAAAGTATTTTTATTAAAATTATCATTATCATTTTCATTATCATTATAAGTATTATTATTTTTATTATCATTACTAACATTATTATTATTATTATTATTATTATTATTATTATTATTATTATTATTATTATTATTATTATTATTATTATTATTATTATTATTATTATTATTATTATTATTATTATTATTTTTAGTATTATTATAATTATTATAATTATTTTTAACAAACAAATGTTATCTATATAAAAATATATTACAAGTCAACTAATATTACATACTAATATGTTATTAACTAATATATTACCATTTATATTGATAAAACTTTAATTAAATTATATTTTTATTATAAGAATAATTATATTTAAAAATGCTAATTTTAATAAATTATAAAATATAAGTAAACTTAGTTGATTAAATGAGATATCTGTTAATATATATGCAACTGATATAGGTTCATGAATCCAAGGTCAACCCTATACTTGTTCAATGTCGTCATATGTATTTTTACTACAAAATACAGTATGATGAGTTCATTTGATTCCCTTTTACTCTTTACATTTTTGGGACTGAGAATACATGCACTACTTTTACAACTACTTTATTAAATGCTTTTGAAATATATTTTGAACTGCGAATACATGAAATGCTTTTATAAATGTTTGACGAGATAGACACAAGCAAAACATTCCTCGAATGAATTATGTGGACGTGATAATTGCCACCATTGAATTATGTGGACGTGATAATTACCACAATTGATATGAATATTTTTTCCCTGATTATTATTGCTTGGTAACCTAAGAATTAGGGAACATCACTAATTTTGAGAATTAGTGCACGCCTAATTGACGCGAATCCAAAAGGTAGCTACCGGGTTTAACACCCCCACCCAGAATTTTCACTAGACGGAAGCGCTAGTGGGCGTGGTGTTTAGTATTTCGAAGTTTATATGATTATTATACAGACGAGATGTTCTATTTTGGAGATATTATTATGCGCATTATATGTTAAGGTCGGTTACCAAGCCAAGTTATGAAAGCAATGAAAAGTGAATGTTATGTATCGAGAGAATGATTTTTTATACACTGGTTATGTGTATGATATTTTGTGCACGAGATATGTGTACGGTTACTAAGACTTATGAAAAATGGTTTCGTACACGAGAAAAGTGTACTGTATTTAAAAGATATCGCATGTACATTACAGGTGGGTATAGGATTCGGGCTCATTTGTACCATGCAACATTTAAATCTTGTGGTCTATCAAAATGATGAATTTTATTATTTTAAGATAAACCTATGAACTTACCAACTTTTTGGTTGACACTTGAAAGCATGTTTATTCTCAGGTATGAAAGAAACCTTCTGCTGTGCATTTGCTCATTTTAAAGACATTATTTGGAGTCGATCATCGCAATGGTACCAGATGTTGGTGACTTCGTCCAGATGGATTAGAACGGGGTATGACAGAATATCCCCATAATTCCAGGACTCACATCGGATATGATAAATCGAAGTACTAACGCATCCATAACTCGGATGAGGCTTGTTGGGCCAAATAGATCTATCTTTAGGATTCACGTCAATTGTTGGTAATTATCATAAACACCAATTCTTAGGCTACCAAGCTAAAAAGGGGCATATTCGGTTCGAAAATTCAACATAGAATGTAATTTAGATCACTTGTGTCGATTTTGTAAAACATTTATAAAAGCAGCGCATGTATTCTCAGTCCCAAAAATATATATTGCAAAAGCATTTAAAAAGGGAGCAAATGAAACTCACAATATTGTATTTCGTAGTAATTAAGCATATGATGGCATTGACCAAGTGCAAAGTTGGCCTCAGATTCACGAACCTATATTAATTATATATATTTATATGTTGGTCAGTATTTGTCTAACCGTTTAGGTCAAGTCATAGTGTACCACAATCCTAATGCTCGAGACTAATATGCAAAAGTCAACAAAAGTCAACTTGACCAAAATGACTTCTAAAATCTATACATGATTATTATATGGTTTAAATATAGTCATTTTATATATTTAAATATTTTTAACAGGTTTTATTAGAGTAAATAATATAATTCATTTATTAATAAACAAAATTTTATATTAAAATTTATATAATAAAAATATACTTTTATATATCTTAAGTAATAATATTTAAAAAGTTCATTTAATGTCATAAAAATAATCTGATAGGTATTATTAATGTAATTATATTACACGTAGTAAAATATCTTTGTATCGCATATTTATTTGATAAAATAATATCGATAATAACAATAGTAAGTAAAAAGTAATCTATATATATGGAATTACTACAAAGAATTATTATGATGGAATATATATATATATATATATATATATATATATATATATATATATATATATATATATATATATATATATATATATATATATATATATATATATATATATATATATATATATATATATATAAAGTCATATTATTTTGTAATAATAATAATTATTATTCTACTAATAATAATAACAATATTTATATTTACTAAAAAATGATATTATGATAAAATGATAATTTTATTAATAATAATAATACTAAAATGATAATAATAATGATATTTTTTTATTAATAATGATATTCCTATATAATAATTTTTGTAAAAAAGAAAGTTTTAATTTTAATAATACTTTTAATAATAATAATGATAAAAATAATGAAAACGATATTTTTTATCGAAATCATTAACTTACAATATTTTTATTTCATCATGATACTTATACTCATTATTTTCTAATCAATTTTTAATAGCTTTTAGTCGTCTATTATATCGCGTTCATAATAATGATAATAATAGAAATCATAATAATTAGATGTTACTAATATTAGTTTTAATTATAATAATACTAATAATAATAAATATTATGATAATATTAATGATAATACTAATAACTATTTTAATGATAATAATAATAATAATAATACTAATTATAACCTTAATGATAATAACGATAGTAATAATTATAAAAATAACAATTTTTAATGATAATACCTTTTATTAATAACGATAATGATAATAATAATAATAATAATAATAATAATAATAATAATAATAATAATCATTTTAATAATAACTATACTAAAAGTAATAATAATTCAATTGACTATATATTTTAATCCGTTCATCGAAACCATTCGATATCTAAATAAAAAGTTCTTAATTTTTCGCTAGCTTCCAACGACATGCATATCATATACCTTATCTCAGTAGCACGTGTATTTAATTCAGGATTCAACATAACCTATCTAACGATAATATCAAATGTACAAGCATGCATAGTCCTTTATACTCAAGCACTAGTCAGGGATACACTATTAATATATAAAAGTTAAGTTATGAGTGCTCACGTATCAATATTGAGATTCAATATTACAGGAAAGTACGTAGACGCGACGGAGAGGATAAACACTAGATTGACCTCACGAGCATACCCACGAACATTACCCATAACCTCCATAGCTATAACCCATAATTTCCTTAGCTCTATCCTACTCGGAAAAAATCGTCTTGAAATAACTCGCTCATATCCTCGTCGTAATATTTTAGGTATAATACTAATAACAATAATACTTATACTACTAAAAATACATTTGAATTAATAATAATAATATAAAAAATAAATAAATACGGAGTATATATCTCTCGATATAGAGATTGAAAAGTGGAGCAGAGAATGATCGAGTTTTATAACCAATTCAGTCACCGACACCTCCACGATTGCGGAGATTTAATGCCTATATGCTTTGCGATCACGGAGCTCCCCTGTCCAGCTCATTCCCAATGATTTCAAGGCTGCCGACAGTTTTATTTAATATATAATATATAATATATTTAATTTATATAATTAATTATATATTATATTATATTTACGTGCATAGTTAACCTGTAATTTTAGTTCCAAAGACTCGTACGTTGTCACATGACTATAGTCTCAATTTTGGTTTCTCGAACGCATTCTCGTACACTTAGAAAACTAATATTTATGTTTAGTGACTCGTACCCCTATCAAAATATAGCCTTAAATCATTAGTAAACTATATTACACGAAGTGTAACTTATGCATTTGAGTGTTTTGGTCATTTGCTTCTATAAATCATCGTCTCGTTGTATATACATATTATCGAAACGTGTTATGACTAAGTTAATATATATATATATATATATATATATATATATATATATATATATATATATATATATATTTATATTTCATTTCGAAATATAAATTTGAAATATTTATTTAACAATACAGTTTTTCAAAACTAAAGATATTTAAAAATTATATATTTTGAAATCGTATAACTAATAAGAAATATTATTTCGTAACATTTGTATTTTTAAAGTCTAAAATTGATATAATTCATTTATATACAAACGTTCATAAAGACATTTTTATATTCAAAATCATTTTATTAAAAAGGTTATAATAATAGAAGTTGTGATGTCATAATATGTTCTTAAGAATAAAAGTCTATGATATCGAAAAACATTTTCGTTTAAGAAACACTATATATACCTTTATAATATAAAAACTTAAATTCTGCTAATTCTATATAATCAATTTACCTTTATAAATAGCAGATTACAATAATTCAGTTTTTGAAATCGTTTTCTTATGTTTGAAAATAGGTCAGTCGAATATTATGAAATCCAGCTCTCCACTAACATTTGCCTAACCTTCATCAATTGACACATTTGTTCTTACCTGTAAATCACTTTACTAATTATTCTGAATACCATTAAAAAGAAAAGTTTCCTAAATCAAAGTGTACCTCTCAACAGAGATTCGTAATCATAATTCAATGTATCTGATAATCATTTGATATTATCTTATAATTTCATTGATAAATATATTAAACTTATATCGAAACAAATACGATCCTGTAAAGTATTATTCATTCACTACTTTATTAATGTTTCCAAGTCGTAAATAGATCTCATAACTTATATTCATATCAACTAAACTGTTAAATGTTTTATTAATATATCTCAAATTAATAATCATACATATGTATGTATATATATATATATATATATATATATATATATATATATATATATATATATATATATATATATATATATATATATCTATTTACACATAATTGTTCGTGTATCGTCGAGAGCAATCGAAAGGTAAATGAATACATGAACACAGTTCAAAGTTTTTGGGATTTCACATTATAGACTTTGCTTATCGTGTCGAAATAATATAAAGATAAAGTTTAAATTCAGTTGGAAATTTTCGGGTTGTCACAGTACCTACCCGTTAAAGAAATTTCGTCCCCGAAATTTGATCGTGGTCGTCATAGTTAACCATATAAATGTTTTCATGATGAATATGAGTCGACAAATAGAGTTTTATCATCATTGAGTAATATAGATAAAACAATTCGATCATTTTTGTGAAGTGTACAAGTGAAGTTATCACAGAAGGGTTAAATGAGTAAGTGTAGATTCGTCATATCTTTTGATGTAGATATGATTGATTTCCAAAGTTCAAAGAATTTGGAGAAAATCATTGTAATAAGATTTGATTCATCGGTAATGAAGGAAATTAGGATCTTCTTGGATTAAATGCGATAATCTGTCTCGATTTCTTTGTCTGGTATTATACTATAAATCATCCCCATTCGTTTCCTTACAATTCACACCTTCTATTCTTTCTCCTTTAATTCATACTTTGAATCATTCGTCAATATGCTCCATCCCGTTCTGATCCTTGATATACTCCTAACTTTCATATCTATCATTCTTCTCTTTTATCTACCACCGGAGGATTTTATTTACTTTTACTATTACCTTGGGGTTATAGTATTTTTAATTCTCCCTTGCCTTTACGTTGCAATACATATTGATATGCACGGTTTGTAATTTATGTGTCGTTGTCGAGCTTTATATTTTCTTTTATATTTAAAAGTTCCATACTTTTGTCTCCTCTTCTCGACTTCAAGTTAAGGGAATAATTGTAGTGACCCGAACTTTTCCATGTTTTTATATATTAAATGAAATTGATATTTACATGATTAAATGTTTCCAACATGTTAAGCAATCAAACTTGTTAAGACTTGATTAATTGAAATAGGTTTCATATAGACAATTGACCACCCAAGTTGACCGGCGATTCACGAAAGTTAAAACTTGTAAAAACTATATGATGACATATATATGGATATATATATATATATATATATATATATATATATATATATATATATATATATATATATATATATATATATATATATATATATATATATATATATATATATATAGTTAACATGATATTATGATAAGTAAACATATCATTAAGTATATTAACAATGAACTACATATGTAAAAACAAGACTACTAACTTAATGATTTTGAAACGAGACATATATGTAACGATTATCATTGTAACGACATTTAATGTATATATATCATATTAAGATATATTAATACATCATGATATCATGATAATGTAATAATTTAACATCTCATTTGATTTAATAAACAATGGGTTAACAACATTTAACAAGATCGTTAACCTAAAGGTTTCAAAACAACACTTACATGTAACGACTAACGATGACTTAACGACTCAGTTAAAATGTATATACATGTAGTGTTTTAATATGTATTCATACACTTTTGAAAGACTTCAAGACACTTATCAAAATACTTCCACTTAACAAAAATTCTTACAATTACATCCTCGTTCAGTTTCATCAACAATTCTACTAGTATGCACCCGTATTCGTACTCGTACAATACGCAGCTTTTAGATGTATGTACTATTGGTATATACACTCTAATGATCAGCTATTAGCAGCCCATGTGAGTCACCTAAAACATGTGGGAACCATCATTTGGCAACTAGCATGAAATATCTCATAAAATTACAAAAATATGAGTAATCATTCATGACTTATTTACATGTAAACAAAATTACACATCCTTTATATCTAATCCATATACCAACGACCAAAAACACCTACAAACACTTTCATTCTTCAATTTTCTTCATCTAATTAATCTCTCTCAAGTTCTATCTTCAAGTTCTAAGTGTTCTTCATAAATTCTACAAGTTCTAGTTTCATAAAATCAAGAATACTTCCAAGTTTGCTAGCTTACTTCCAATCTTGTAGAGTGATCATCCAACCTCAAGAAATTTATTATTTACAGTAAGATATCTTTCTAATACAAGGTAATACCCATATTCAAACTTTGATTCAATTTCTATAACTATAACAATCTTATTTCGAGTGGAAATCTTACTTGAACTTGTTTTCGTGTCATGATTCTGCTTCAAGAACTTTCAAGCCATCCAAGGATCCTTTGAAGCTAGATCCATTTTTCTCATTTCCGGTAGCTTTATCCAGAAAACTTGAGGTAGTAATGATGTTCATAACATCATTCGATTCATACATATAAAGCTATCTTATTCGAAGGTTTAAACTTGTAATCACTAGAACATAGTTTAGTTAATTCTAAACTTGTTAGCAAACAAAAGTTAATCCTTCTAACTTGAATTTAAAATCAACTAAACACATGTTCTATATCTATATGATATGCTAACTTAATGATTTAAAACCTGAAAACACGAAGAACACTGTAAAATCGGACATACGCCGTCGTAGTAACACCGCGGACTGTTTTAGGTTAGTTAATTAAAAACTATGATAAACTTTGATTTAAAAGTTGTTCTTCTGGGAAAATGATTTTTCTTATGAACATGAAACTATATCCAAAAA
Organism: Rutidosis leptorrhynchoides; assembly: GCF_046630445.1. Taxonomy (NCBI): domain Eukaryota; kingdom Viridiplantae; phylum Streptophyta; class Magnoliopsida; order Asterales; family Asteraceae; genus Rutidosis; species Rutidosis leptorrhynchoides. The sequence continues at coordinate 227,791,056 of NC_092340.1, forward strand.
TCATGGTTAAACCCAAAGTGGAAGTATATTTTCTAAAATGGTCATCTAGACGTCGTTCTTTCGACTGAAATGACTACCTTTACAAAAACGACTTGTAACTTATATTTCCGACCATAAACCTATACTTTTTCTGTTTAGATTCATAAAATAGAGTTCGATATGAAACCATAGTAATTTGATTCACTCAAAACAGATTTAAAATGAAGAAGTTATGGGTAAAACAAGATTGGATAATTTTTCTTATTGTAGCAACGTGAAAATTGGTAACAAATCTATATTAATCATATCCTAGCTAACTTATATTGTATTATACATGTATTCTAATATATTATGTAATCTTGGGATACCATAGACACGTATTCAAATGTTTTGACATATCATATCGACCCATGTGTATATATTATTTGGAACAACCATAGACACTCTATATGCAGTAATGTGGGAGTTAGCTATACAGGATTGAGGTTGATTCCAAAAATATATATACTTTGAGTTGTGATCTAGCCGGAGATGTATATACACAGGGTCGTGGATTGATTCAAGATGATATATATCAATTTTTTCTGTACATCTAACGTTGAACAACTAGTTGTAGGTTACTAACGAGGACAGCTGACTTAATAAACTTAAAACATCAAAATGTATTAAAAGTGTTGTAAATATATTTTGAATATACTTTGATATATATGTACATATTTGTTATAGGTTTGTGAATCGACCAGTGGTCAAGTCTTACTTCCCGACGAAGTAAAAATCTGTGAAAGTGAGTTTCATTTGCCTTTTTACCCTTTATATTTTTGGGCTGAGAATACATGCGCAATTTTTATAAATGTTTTACGAAATAGACACAAGTAATTGAAACTACATTATATGGTTGAATTATCGAAATCGAATATGCCCTTTTTATTAAGTCTGGTAATCTAAGAATTAAGGAACAGACACGCTAATTGACGCAAATCCTAAAGATAGATCTATTGGGCCTAACAAACCCCATCCAAAGTACTGGATGCTTTAGTACTTCGAAATTTATATCATATTCGAAGGGTGTCTCGGAATGATGGGGATATTCTTATATATGCATCTTGTTAATGTCGGTTACCAGGTGTTCACCATATGAATGATTTTTATCTCTATGTATGGGATGTATATTGAAATATGAAATCTTGTGGTCTATTGTTACGATTTGATATATATAGTTTAAACCTATAACTCACCAACATTTTTGTTGACGTTTAAAGCATGTTTATTCTAAGGTGAATATTAAGAGCTTCCGCTGTTGCATACTAAAATAAGGACAAGATTTGGAGTCCATGTTTGTACGATATTATGTAAAAACTGCATTCAAGAAACATATGTCGATGTAATATATTTCTATTGTAAACCATTATGTAATGGTCGTGTGTAAACAGTATATTTTAGATTATCATTATTTGATAATCTACGTAATGCTTTTGAAACCTTTATTGATAAAATAAAGGTTATGGTTGTTTTAAAAATGAATGCAGTCTTTGAAAAACGTCTCATATAGAGGTCAAAACCTCGCAACGAAATCAATTAATATGGAACGTTTATAATCAATATGAACGGGACATTTCAGTTGGTGTCCGAGCGTTGGTCTTAGAGAACCAGAAAATTTGCATTTGTGTGTCTTATCGAGTTTGTTAGGATGCATTAGTAAGTCTGGACTTCGACCGTGTTTTCTTTAAAAATGATTGCTTAACATTTTTGTTGGAAACTATATATTTTTAACATGTGAATATTATGTGATATATTAATCTCTTAACGTGTTCGATATTATGTGATAGATGTCTACCTCTAGAAAAAGTCCCATTGACTCACCTAATAATAATGAAGAGTCAAATGTAAATTGGAATGATTCGTGGACTAATTCACAAGTTCCCGAAGAGGAACCGGAAGAAGAGTCAGAACCGGAAGAAGAGTCGGAACCGGAAGAAGAATCGGAACCGGAAGAAGAAATAGAACCAGTGGGGGAAATAATAAAACGGTTAAGTAGAAGAAAATCCTCAACCAACCGACCAAAGTTAATTATGGTCAATGGTGTTTCCGCCAAGGAAGCAAAGTATTGGGAGGATTACCAATTCTCCGATGAATCGGATCCCGACAAGGATTCCGATGATGCTATAGAAATTACCCCAACACAATTTAATAAGGCAAAAGAGAACAATAAGGGAGAGGGCATAAAAATAGAGAAATTTGATTCCAAACACGATGAACTTTATATGTATCGTCAACACCCGTATTTCTTAAGTTGTGACAATAACTCGGGAACCTCTAAACCACCAGGTTTTTCTAAACCAATGTGGAAAATGACGGCTCGTATTCGGGGAACATCATATATCCCTAGAAACCTGGCAAAACGAACCAAAACCGAAGAAGAAGAAATTATTTTGACTCAATATATTCGAATATAGGACTTCGTGATTTAGAAAAAGCGGCTAACATGCAACATAAAGAAGCATGTTATGCTTACGGGTTAGTAATGTTCGCTTCTCACCAAAGTGAGAACAAGAACATCGGGCTACAACTATTAAACAAAACGTTCCCACAAGTGACGGAGTCGGTAATTGGGGTAAGAAATGAGGTTTTTAGGTTATTACGAGACTGTTGGTCATTACGTAACATTCATCCTTTTGACGACGTTACAACACATTGTCTTACTATCAGTCACAACGGTTATGTTCCACAAAACCAAGGATGGGAAGTGGTATTAGTAAAACCAGAATGCATTACTTGTTTCTGGACGTATGAATTACGTGTCTTTATTGCCTTTGCTGAACGCCTTATTTATTAACTAGAATTATCTTCGCAACTACTTTGTATCAAAGTCTTATGTGCTATATTTCATGCTATATGTAAAAAAGCAGTATTGTAAGTTTGCAAGTAATTGTATAAAGGTTTGAATAGGAAATTTTTTTTTTTTTTTTTTGTGATTAGTTTTTCATATAGAATTGTAGTAGTTGAAATGGTATGTTAGCTACTAAGTATGAACTTAACGGGTAGGTACTACCCGAATTAAAGAGTATAAAACGCTAATATGAAGAAAGAGCTTTTATAAATAAGTTCATATTACGCTACAAAATACTATTGACTACTCTTGATATTCTATATGATTAACTCGTTTCATTTTACTATTTTGAAGGAAATGGCACCGACTACTCGACACACCTTGAATATGAGCGAAGAGGAATTTCGTGCCTTTCTTGCTTCAAACATAGCCGCAGTACAGGCTGCGCTACATACCAACAATAACTCCGAATCTAGCAATGCAGCTAATGGTGCAAGAAATCGTGTAGGATGCACCTACAAAGAATTCACTGCCTACAAACCTTTGGAATTTGATGGAACCGAAGGACCGATCAGATTGAAACGGTGGACCGAGAAGGTCGAATCGGTGTTTGCCATAAGTAAGTGTACTGAAGAGGACAAAGTGAAGTACGCTACGCATACCTTCACAGGTACTGCGTTAACATGGTGGAATACCTATCTAGAGCAAGTGGGACAAGATGATGCTTACGCACTACTGTGGTCAGCATTCAAGCACTTGATGAACGAGAAGTACCGTCCCAGAATCGAGGTCAATAAGCTCAAGACAGAACTTAGAGGGTTACGAACCCAAGGATTTGATATTACCACGTACGAAAGACGATTCACAGAATTGTGCCTATTGTGATGACCCGGGAATTTCCGACCAAATTTAAACTTGAATCTTATTTGATTTCGACACGATAAGTAAAGTCTGTAATGTTGAAGTCTCAAAATGTTGAACTTTGTTCATGTATTTATTTAACCTCGACCAAATCCCGACGATTCACGAACAATTAATTGTATATAGTTATGTGTCTGTGAAAATAAATATGTAAATAAAATATGAATGCATATATTAATTATAATTATTAATTTAATATTACTTTTTAGAGTGTTGAATCACTGAATTATATTATGTATATGTATAATTGATATATTGATGATTGAGTACTGTGTGTTAAAGTTTTTCTTTCAATTCCTTTCCACTTGTATTATCATTACATGTAATTATGTTTTTGCTAATCAAAACAAACGATGGCTCCCATGATTGTACAGTTACTTCCAAATTCTTATAGGAAATTTCTTTTATTATATATGCGAATGAATTTGTAAACAATTACCATCCCATCATTCTTCTTTCTATTCTGTTACATATTCTTTTCACATAATGAACCCACCTATCACTTTCCTACTTAGACCACCACTATGCTTACTTGAGTCATTTCCCTGTATAACTGTTTCAAAAATTCAACTTTCAGTTCCACATCATTTTCAACAATATTATGACTAAGGAATATATATATATCTATATATAGATAATATATACGATACATATAGAATATATATTATATCACAAAACAACCATTCCTTTGCTTCTCCATTACATTCTTTCTTCCTCCTTCTTTGATCAAACCCACTGCACCATTTAACACCCACTTAATCACCATTCCAAACCACCTTAACAACCTTTGAAAACCCATTACATACCTACTGCTTCTTTTTGTCGAACCAAAACCACTTCAAATCTATCTAAACATTACCTTCACCGGATCATCACCCAGCTAGCCACCTCCACCACCTAGACCAACAACTTTATCGACTGTCATCATCAGTCACCTACAACCCCTCGTGAACTCATCCAAACTGTTGCACGTTACTATTTTCTGTCGATATCATCATCAAAAAAAAAAAATCACAATGAACGATCGTAAGCCACCATCTATGAAGATTACTATATTGCTGATTAACAAATAAATACCATAACCAACACCATTAAACAACCACAGATCACAAACCTGCATATTTTTTACTGATGGTACTCGTCTTCTATTTCATCTACCACTACTTCTACCTTTCAGTTTCTATTTCGAGCCAAGCCATCAAATTCTTCATCAAACCACCACCATGATCACCATGTGAGACCATCACCTCTATTTACAAGGCTGCTGTCACATCTGCTACAATTAATGCATATCAAATTAAAAGAATTAATAGAAAGTGATTGGACAACAACCGTTACCTCATCAATCTGTGTAGGATTCGAATGTGACCCAGTTGAACTATCATGATGATCATTCACCTTATTACAACAGTCACTAAATTCACCATTCTCCTTGATTGGTCTCCAACGAAGAAGATGAGTCTGCATATTCCTCAACACCAACCCCTTTCATAAAATTCTCGTCATGAACATTACCATGAATCTTAATATGGATAATAAAAACAATCTTGGACAAAGGTTTAGTTGTAACACATACCTTTGAGTAGTTGTAGCAGCTATTATCTTGATGTTAACGAAAAATTTGAGTCAAATCACTACTTTTTCTGTTTCCAATCTGTTTCTCTTTCAGTCAGCCTAAAACCGAATTCAATTATCAAATTATCATCATCAAATTGATGTTACTATTTCTGCTATTAGGTTTCTTCTACCCTCTGTTATCATCGAACACCTTAAAGTCAAATAAACATCTGTTACAGCCGAAAACAACCCACTAACTCTGCTACTCGATTACTCCTTGTTGTTACTGCTAACTCCAGATTAAAAATATCAATTTATCGTGAACTTATGCTATTCATGCCTCTTATTCTAAAATCATAAACATAACCATAATCAGAACCGGAACAATTACCAGCAATTGCTTTCCTGATCAACGAATCCCATCACCATCAGGATCATCTCTTCTTCTGCTGCTCGAAGTTATGGGTTGATTGATGATGTTGATTGTTACTATTCGATCTCTACCCTGGTTATTTCTCTGCCTCAGTTATGATGATGATGATGCATAGTTGGCCGATTAGATTTCAAGGATTGTCGATTGATTGATTGAAGAACCGAAGGCCATAAATCGTGATGTTCTCCTGCATTTGATTCTACTTCTTTGATCTACTTGTAGCCGACAATCAAACCCTAATTTCCCTTTTATTAGGTATAAATATAAATATAATTATTATTATTATTATTATTAGTATTATTATTATTATTATTATTATTATTATTATTATTATTACTAATATTATTATGTTATTCTAATTTTTTTATTATTTTTATTTTATTATTATTAATATTATTATAATTATAAAAAAAATTTGTTATTATATGAATTGTATGAAAAATAATTCGAATGTCATCATTGTTATTATTAATAAGTATTATTAAGATTTATTATTATTAAGAATTATAATTACTTATTATTATTATATAATTAAGTATTATTGTAAATTGGGTAAGAAAAACGGGTCAATCTGTTGGGTTATGGGATTGGGCCGTAAAGCATAAAAGTCGGGTATATATATATATATAACAATTGTTAATTTTTTTATAACAATTGACACATAAAAGGGTATTTCAATTATAATTATAATTATTATTAATATTATTATTAACATTAGTATTAGTAATATCCTTATTATTAAATTTAGCATTTTTATTAAAAACATCATTTTTAAAAGTAATTTTAGTAATAAAAATATTATTATTAAAGATTATCATTATTATTATTATTAAAATTATTATTTCTAACATTATTATTATTATTATCATCATTTGTATTACTAATCTTACCATTAGTATTATTTTTATTATTACAACAAATAATATTCATATAAAACATAATTATTACATATAACATAACTATATTAATATTTTTCTAAAAATACTAACATTATTTATTTAAAGTATACATAAAATAAATGTAGTTAATTAAATTATTAATAAAACATATAATTTCCTAAAGTAACAAATTATGATAATATATATAGATTGTTCGATTACGATTATATGTATTAATATATATACCTGATATAGGTTTGTGAATCCGAGGCCAACCCTGCATTGTTTAGTTGTTCAATGTCGTCATATGTATTTTTACTACAAAATACATTAGGTGAGTTTCATTTGCCCCTTTTTACTCTTTACATATTTTTGGGCTGAGAATACATGCAAATGCTTTATTAACTGTTTTACAATATTTATATGCGTGAGTTTCATTAATCCCTTTTTAAATACTTTTGCAATATATATTTTTGGGACTGAGAATACGTGCGCTGCTTTTATAAATGCTTTACGAAATAGACACAAGTAATCGAAACTACATTCTATGGTTGGATTATCTAATCGAATATGCCCTTTTTATTAAGTCTGGTAATCTAAGAATTAGGGAACAGACACCCTAATTGACGCGAACTCTAAAGATAGATCTATCGGGCCCAACAAGCCCCATCCAAAGTACCGGATGCTTTAGTACTTCAAAATTTATATCATGTCCGAAGGAGGATCCCGGAATGATAGGAGATATTCTTATATGCATCTTGTGAATGTCGGTTACCAGGTGTTCAATCCATATGAATGATATTTTTGTCTCTATGCACGGGACGTATGTTTATGAGAAATGAAAATATGAAATCTTGTGGTCTATTAAAATTATGAAATGATTATTTATGATAAACTAATGAACTCACCAACCTTTTGGTTGACACTTGAAAGCATGTTTATTCTCAGGTATGAAAGAAACGTTCCGCTGTGCATTTGCTCATTTTAAAGACAGTATTTGGAGTCGATCATCGCAATGGAACCAGTTGTTGGTGACTCCGTCCAGATGGTTTAGGACGGGTCCTTTCACCTATTGTGTCCGAGAGCGTTCGAAGACGAGGAAGAGAAGATCGACGCATTTGTGAAAGGATTACCGGAAAGAATCCAAGAAGATATAAGTTCACACGAGCCCGCCTCCATACAACAGCATGTAGAATGGCTCACAAACTAGTGAACCAGATTGAGGAAAGAATTAAAGAACAGGCGGCTGAAGGGGCCAATGTGAAGCAAGTCAAAAGAAAGTGGGAGGAAAACGGTGATAAGAATCACCAATACAACAACAACAACAATTACAACAATAATCGCAACAACAATCCCAACAATCGCAACATCAATCACAACTACAACAAACGGCCCAACAACAACAATAACAACAACAGCAACTACAACAATCATCCGAACAACAATAACAACCGCAACAATAACAACAATCAGAAGCAGCTATGCCAAAGGTGTGAAAAGTATCACTCGGGGTTCTGCACCAAATTTTGCAACAAGTGTAAAAAAAATGGTCATAGCGCGATGAAGTGTGAGGTCTACGGACCAGGGGTTAATAGAACGAAAGGAACAAATGGTGTCGAAACGAGTAATGGCGGAGCAAGTAGTGTCGGAGTAAGTTATGCCAATGTAGTTTGTTATAAATGTGGAAAACCGGGCCACATTATTAGAAATGGCCCGAACCAGGAGAACACGAATGGACAAGGCCGTGGAAGAGTTTTCAATATTAATGCGGCAGAGGCACAGGAAGACCCGGAGCTTGTTACGGGTACGTTTCTTATTGACAATAAATCTGCTTACGTTTTATTTGATTCGGGTGCGGATAGAAGCTATATGAGTAGAGATTTTTGTGCTAAATTAAGTTGTCCATTGACGCCGTTGGATAGTAAATTTTTACTCGAATTAGCAAACGGTAAATTAATTTCAGCATATTATATATGCCGGAATCGAGAAATTAAACAGGGTAGCGAAATATTTAAGATTGATTTGATACCCATAGAGTTAGGGAGTTTTGATGTAATAGTTGGTATGGACTGGTTGAAGAAGGTGAAAGCAGAGATCGTATGTTATAAAAATGCAATTCGCATTGTAAGAGAAGAAGGAGAACCCTTAATGGTGTACGGAGAAAAGGGTAACACGAAGCTACATCTTATTAGTAATTTGAAGGCACAAAAACTAATAAGAAAAGGTTGCTATGCTGTTCTAGCACATGTCGAGAAAGTACAAACTGAAGAAAAGAGCATCAATGATGTTCCCATCGCAAAAGAATTTCCCGATGTATTTCCGAAAGAATTACCGGGACTACCTCCACATCGATCTGTTGAATTTCAAATAGATCTTGTACCAGGAGCTGCACCAATAGCTCGTGCTCCTTATAGACTCGCACCCAGCGAGATGAAAGAACTGCAAAGCCAACTGCAAGAACTATTAGAACGTGGTTTCATTCGACCAAGCACATCACCATGGGGAGCTCCTGTTTTGTTTGTCAAGAAGAAGGATGGTACATTTACTTTGTGTATTGACTACAGAGAGTTGAACAAACTTACCATCAAAAACCGTTATCCACTGTCGAGAATTGATGACTTATTTGATCAACTACAAGGCTCTTCGGTTTATTCGAAGATCGATTTACGTTCTGGATATCATCAAATGCGAGTAAAGGAGGATGATATTCCAAAAACTGCTTTTAGGACGGGTTATGGTCATTACGAATTTATGGTTATGCCGTTTGGATTGACTAACGCACCAGCTGTGTTCATGGACCTTATGAACCGAGTGTGTGGGCCATATCTTGATAAGTTTGTCATTATTTTCATCGATGACATACTTATTTACTCAAAGAATGATCAAGAGCACGAAGAACATTTGAGAAAAGCGCTAGAAGTATTGAGGAAAGAAAAACTGTATGCTAAGTTTTCAAAGTGTGCATTTTGGTTGGAAGAAGTTCAATTACTCGGTTACATAGTGAGCAAAGAAGGTATCCAGGTGGACCCGACAAAGATCGAAACCGTTGAAAAGTGGGAAACCCCAAAAACTCTTAAGCATATACGTCAATTTTTAGGATTAGCTGGTTACTACAGAAGATTCATCCAAGATTTCTCCAAAATAGCAAAACCCTTGACTGCATTAACGCATAAAGGGAAGAAATTTGAATGGAAGGATGAACAAGAGAAGGCGTTTCAATTATTGAAGAAAAAGCTAACTACGGCACTTATATTGTCATTGCCTGAAGGGAATGATGATTTTGTGATTTATTGTGACGCATCAAAGCAAGGTCTCGATTGTGTATTAATGCAACGGACGAAGGTGATTGCTTATACATCTAGACAATTGAAGATTCATGAGCAAAATTATACGACGCATGATTTGGAATTAGGCGCGGTTGTTTTTGCATTCAAGACTTGGAGGTACAACTTATATGGGGTCAAAAGTATTATATATACCGACCACAAAAGTCTTCAACACATATTTAGGCAGCGTAGGTGAATTGAATTGTTGAATGATTACAACTTTGAGATTCGTTACCACCCGGGGAAGGCAAATATGGTAGCCGACGCCTTGAGCAGAAAGGACAGAGAACCCATTCGAGTAAAATCTATGAATATAATGATTCACACTAACCTTACTACTCAAATAGAGGAGGCACAACAAGGAGTTTTAAAAGAGGGTAATTTAAAGGATGAAATACCCAAAGGATCGAAGAAGCATCTTAATATTTGGGAAGACGGAACCCGGTATAGGGCTGAAAGAATTTGGGTACCAAAATTTGGATATATGAGAGAAATGGTACTTAGAGAAGCTCATAAAACCAGATACTCAATACATCCTGGAACGGGGAAGATGTACAAGGATCTTAAGAAACATTTTTGGTGGCCAGGTATGAAAGCCGATATTGCTAAATATGTAGGAGAATGTTTGACGTGTTCTAAGGTCAAAGCTGAACATCAGAAACCATCAGGTCTACTACAACAACCTGAATCCTGGAATGGAAATGGGAAAACATTACCATGGATTTCATTACTAAATTGCCAAGGACTGCAAGTGGTTATGATACTATTTGGGTAATAGGTGATCGTCTCACCAAGTCAGCACACTTTCTGCCAATAAGAGAAGATGACAAGATGGAGAAGTTAGCACGATTGTATTTGAAGGAATTCGTCTCCAGACATGGAATACCAATCTCTATTATCTCTGATAGGGATGGCAGATTTATTTCAAGATTCTGGCAGACATTACAGCAAGCATTAGGAACTCGTCTAGACATGAGTACTGCCTATCATCCACAAACTGATGGGCAGAGCGAAAGGACGATACAAATGCTTGAAGACATGCTACGAGCATGTGTTATTGATTTCGGAAATAGTTGGGATCGACATCTACCGTTAGCAGAATTTTCCTACAACAACAGCTATTTTTCAAGCATTGAGATGGCGCCGTTTGAAGCACTTTATGGTAGAAAGTGCAGGTCTCCGATTAGTTGGAGTGAAGTGGGGGATAGACAGATTACGGGTCCGGAGATAATACAAGAAACTACCGAGAAGATTATCCAAATTCAACAACAGTTGAAAACCGCCCAAATTCGACAAAAGAGCTATGCCGACATTAAAAGAAAAGACATAGAATTTGAAATTGGAGAAATGGTTATGCTTAAGGTTGCACCTTGGAAAGGTGTTGTTCGATTTGGTAAACGGGGGAAATTAAATCCAAGGTATATTGGACCATTCAAGATTATTGATCGTGTCGGACCAGTAGCTTACCGACTTGAGTTACCTCAACAACTTGCGAATGTACATAACACTTTCCATGTCTTGAATTTGAAGAAATGTTTTACTAAATAAGATCTCACTATTCCGTTGGACGAAATCCAAATCAATGAAAAACTTCAATTCATTGAAGAACCCGTCGAAATAATGGATCGTGAGGTTTAGAGACTTAAACAAAATAAGATATCGATTGTTAAGGTTCGATGGAGTGCTCGTAGAGGACCCGAGTTCACCTGGGAGTGTGAAGATCAGATGAAGAAGAAATACCCGCATCTATTTCCAGAAGATTCGTCAACACTTTCAACAGCTTAAAATTTCGGGACGAAATTTATTTAACGGGTAGGTACTGTAGTGACCCGAACTTTTCCATGTTTTTATATATTAAATGAAATTGATATTTACATGATTAAATGTTTCCAACATGTTAAGCAATCAAACTTGTTAAGACTTGATTAATTGAAATAGGTTTCATATAGACAATTGACCACCCAAGTTAACCGGCGATTCACGAACGTTAAAACTTGTAAAAACTATATGATGACATATATATGGATATATATATAGTTAAAATGATATTATGATAACTAAACATATCATTAAGTATATTAACAATGAACTACATATGTAAAAACAAGATTACTAACTTAATGATTTTGAAACGAGACATATATGTAACGATTATCGTTGTAACGACATTTAATGTATATATATCATATTAAGATATATTAATACATCATGATATCATGATAATGTAATAATTTAACACATGATTTGATTTAATAAATAATGGGTTAACAACATTTAACAAGATCGTTAACCTAAAGGTTTCAAAACAACACTTACATGTAACGACTAACGATGACTTAACGACTCAGTTAAAATGTATATACATGTAGTGTTTTAATATGTATTCATACACTTTTGAAAGACTTCAAGACACTTATCAAAATACTTCTACTTAACAAAAATGCTTACAATTACATCCTCGTTCAGTTTCATCAACAATTCTACTCGTATGCACCCGTATTCGTACTTGTACAATACACAGCTTTTAGATGTATGTACTATTGGTATATACACTCCAATGATCAGCTCTTAGTAGCCCATGTGAAACACCTAACACATGTGGGAACCATCATTTGGCAACTAGCATGAAATATCTCATAAAATTACAAAAATATGAGTAATCATTCATGACTTATTTACATGTAAACAAAATTACACATCCTTTATATCTAATCCATATACCAACGACCAAAAACACCTACAAACACTTTAATTCTTCAATTTTATTCATCTAATTAATCTCTCTCAAGTTCTATCTTCAAGTTCTAAGTGTTCTTCATAAATTCTACAAGTTCTAGTTTCATAAAATCAAGAATACTTCCAAGTTTGCTATCTTACTTCCAATCTTGTAGAGTGATCATCCAACCTCAAGAAATATTTATTATTTACAGTAAGATATCTTTCTAATACAAGGTAATACTCATATTCAAACTTTGATTCAATTTCTATAACTATAACAATCTTATTTCGAGTGGAAATCTTACTTGAACTTGTTTTCGTGTCATGATTCTGCTTCAAGAACTTTCAAGCCATCCAAGGATCCTTTGAAGCTAGATCCATTTTTCTCATTTCCAGTAGCATTATCCAGAAAACTTGAGGTAGTAATGATGTTCATAACATCATTCGATTCATACATATAAAGCTAGCTTATTCGAAGGTTTAAACTTGTAATCACTAGAACATAGTTTAGTTAATTCTAAACTTGTTCGCAAACAAAAGTTAATCCTTCTAACTTGACTTTTAAAATCAACTAAACACATGTTCTATATCTATATGATATGCTAACTTAATGATTTAAAACCTGAAAACACGAAGAACACTGTAAAACCGGACATACGCCGTCGTAGTAACACCGCGGGCTGTTTTGGGTTAGTTAATTAAAAACTATGATAAACTTTGATTTAAAAGTTGTTCTTCTGGGAAAATGATTTTTCTTATGAACATGAAACTATATCCAAAAATCATGGTTAAACTCAAAGTGGAAGTATGTTTTCTAAAATGGTCATCTAGACGTCGTTCTTTCGACTGAAATGACTACCTTTACAAAAAAGACTTGTAACTTATATTTCTGACTATAAACCTATAATTTTTCTATTTAGATTCATAAAATAGAGTTCAATATGAAACCATAGCAATTTGATTAACTCAAAACGGATTTAAAATGAAGAAGTTATGGGTAAAACAAGATTGGATAATTTTTCTTATTGTAGCAACGTGAAAATTGGTAACAAATCTATATTAATCATATCCTAGCTAACTTATATTGTATTATACATGTATTCTAATATATTATGTAATCTTGGGATACCATAGACACGTATGCAAATGTTTTGACATATCATATCGACCAATGTGTATATATTATTTGGAACAACCATAGACACTCTATATGCAGTAAAGTGGGAGTTAGCTATACAGGGTTGAGGTTGATTCCAAAAATATATATACTTTTAGTTGTGATCTAGCCTAAGACGTGTATACACTGGGTCATGGATTGATTCAAGATGATATATAACGTTGGACAACTAGTTGTAGGTTACTAACGAGGACAGCTGACTTAATAAACATAAAACATCAAAATGTATTAAAAGTGTTGTAAATATATTTTGAATATACTTTGATATATATGTACATATTTGTTATAGGTTCGTGAATCGACCAGTGGCCAAGTCTTACTTCCTGATGAAGTAAAAATCTGTGAAAGTGAGTTTCATTTGCCTTTTTACCCTTTATATTTTTGGGCTGAGAATACATGCGCAATTTTTATAAATGTTTTACGAAATAGACACAAGTAATTGAAACTACATTATATGGTTGAATTATCGAAATCGAATATGCCCTTTTTTATTAAGTCTGGTAATCTAAGAATTAGGGAACAGACACCCTAATTGACGTGAATCCTAAAGATAGATCTATTGGGCCTAACAAACCCCATCCAAAGTACCGGATGCTTTAGTACTTCGAAATTTATATCATATCCGAAGGGTGTCCCGGAATGATCGGGATATTCTTATATATGCATCTTGTTAATGTCGGTTACCAGGTGTTCACCATATGAATGATTTTTATCTCTATGTATGGGATGTATATTGAAATATGAAATCTTGTGGTCTATTGTTATGATTTGATATATATAGTTTAAACCTATAACTCACCAACATTTTTGTTGACATTTAAAGCATGTTTATTCTCAGGTGAATATTAAGAGCTTCCGCTGTTGCATACTAAAATAAGGACAAGATTTGGAGTCCATGTTTGTATGATATTATGTAAAAACTGCATTCAAGAAACATATGTCGATGTAATATATTTCTATTGTAAACCATTATGTAATGGTCGTGTGTAAACAACATATTTTAGATTATCATTATTTGATAATCTACGTAATGCTTTTGAAACCTTTATTGATAAAATAAAGGTTATGGTTGTTTTAAAAATGAATGCAGTATTTCAAAAACGTCTCATATAGAGGTCAAAACCTCACAACGAAATCAATTAATATGGAACGTTTATAATCAATATGAACGGGACATTTCAATAATGGTCTAGAATTCGTAGGTATAGATTTCCAAATGAACATAGTTAATGTTCTAAGAAGGAATTTGTAATGGCACGATCTTGATTTGTCAAATTACCAGAATACCTCAAAAAAGACCGAATCATCAAGAAAAATATTTTCTTGATATGTTTAGAGGTTAAGTAGAATACAAGAGTCGTGTAACATGGCACATGATGACGTTATGATCTGTGAATCATCACGTTCCATTTAGAAACTCAGCATGACTTACTGTAATATAATCACGTTGATCAAGCATCATTATATTATACTAACTCATGCTTCAGTTCCCAACACTACTTCAAAAGCATTCATATTTTTAAACTTGAAGGTTTCAGAATTTAGAAACTAAAATAGTTTCTTTTATGATGTAACAAAGATAGCGCGAAGAGGTAAATGATTTCGGATAACAATAGTTATGAAGATATCTTCAGAAACATAGGAGATATTGATAATGAAAGATATGATGATATCTTAGAAAATTTAAGATCATAGGATGATGAAGAATATTGTTCTCAAGGGTTTAGAGTAAGGGGCAAGGTATTCACTTAAGGCTTCAGCAGACACTGAATCACTTGGATTCTTTGAAGGTAGATTTCGTCCTTGTGATTTGTCCATAGCCTCTTTCATGGTTTTGCTCAATTCGTTTTTCAGTACCAAATCTTCTCTTTTTCTGAGCTTTGCCAACACACTACTCTTTATCATTAAACTTTTTACTGTTAAGGTCGTTTATAGTTTTTGCTGCTTCATCAGCATTTCGAGAACTAGTTCGCAATTCAGGGTGTTTTTCAGAAACTTCACATTCGAAGTATGTAGGTCTAGGAGATAGACGTTATATGTACACATATAATTGTTGGCGTAGCCATGCTGCGAGATTTCAAAATACTGGTTGGTGATTCCCAGTAACTGGCATGAAAATTCTTGTTACAAGATGCGGATGAGTAAATGATGGGGTTTCGATAATTATAATGATCTTTTAGAAAAATCCTAGATCATTACGGTTGCTAATAAGTTTAATGCTAATGTGGTGGAATATAAACGGTTCTCCGGTAACAATGGCGAAAAGGCAACGTATATATATCAAGGTTACAATAAGGCTGTTTCGACTGAAATGTCAAGTTGACTTGCTGAAGCTGTGACAAAACTGACTACTTTGGAGAAGAATTGAAAAGTTATTTTAGCTAATAAATGCTAAAGAGTCTGACACCGATACATGTCGAATTACGACTTTGGTTTCGAGAGCTTTTCAGGTACATAACTGTGGGTAATATGTAGTTGGATCGTCATCTCGATTGCTCATTATTTGAAGTGTCTTCAGAAATTTCGAAGAGTTTTATGAATAGAAGTGATGTTTTAGCACAGTTTTGAAGTCAAAGTATAGCTTTGAAAGCTGTAATGATCTAAGAGTGATGTCTTCTGTTAAATCTTGACTTGAATTTTGATTTGTCAAAATCAGAATACGTAATCAAATTTGGATGAGGATGGTTGTTTTGATTTCTATAAAAGAATGTATATTGTTATGAAAATAGTGAGTATAGTTGATGATTGCTGAATCAGATTTGAAGAATGTAACATATTAATTGTGAATTTATATATCTCTCGGGTAATACCTACCCGTTAAAAAAAATTTCACAATTAATATTTTGTACAAAATAATTTTATTACAGTCTTTATGAAAATATATATATATGTATATTTTCTTCAGATGTAACATAGATTTAATGAGTTAATATTAAATTAAACTCATTTGGTTTACGGTTGAAACTAGAATTGAATAATCCCTAAACTATAGAAATTACATAACTTTTACGGAGTATTTTGTAGTGATCCGAACTTTTCCATGTTTATATATATTAATTGAGATTGATATTTACATGATTAAATGTTTCCAACATGTTAAGCAATCAAACTTGTTAAGACTTGATTAATTGAAATATGTTTCATATAGACAATTGACCACCCAAGTTGACCGGTGATTCACGAACGTTAAAACTTGTAAAAACTATATGATGACATATATATGGATATATATATAGTTAACATGATACTATGATAAGTAAACATATCATTAAGTATATTAACAATAAACTACATATGTAAAAACAAGACTACTAACTTAATGATTTTTAAACGAGACATATATGTAACGATTATCGTTGTAAAGACATTTAATGTATATATATCATATTAAGAGATATTCATACATGATAATATCATGATAATATAATAATTTAAAATCTCATTTGATATTATAAACATTAGGTTAACAACATTTAACAAGATCGTTAACCTAAAGGTTTCAAAACAACACTTACATGTAACGACTAACGATGACTTAACGACTCAGTTAAAATTTATATACATGTAGTGTTTTAATATGTATTTATACACTTTTTAAAGACTTCAATACACTTATCAAAATACTTCTACTTAACAAAAATGCTTACAATTACATCCTCGTTCAGTTTCATCAACAATTCTACTCGTATGCACCCGTATTCGTACTCGTACAATACACAGCTTTTAGATGTATGTACTATTGGTATATACACTCCAATGATCAGCTCTTAGCAGCTCATGTGAGTCACCTAACACATGTGGGAACCATCATTTGGCAACTAGCATGAAATATCTCATAAAATTACAAAAATATGAGTAATCATTCATGACTTATTTACATGAAAACAAAATTACATATCCTTTATATCTAATCCATACACCAACGACCAAAAACACCTACAAACACTTTCATTCTTCAATTTTCTTCATCTAATTGATCTCTCTCAAGTTCTATCTTCAAGTTCTAAGTGTTCTTCATAAATTCCAAAAGTTCTAGTTTCATAAAATCAAGAATACTTTCAAGTTTGCTAGCTCACTTCCAATCTTGTAAGGTGATCATCCAACCTCAAGAAATCTTTGTTTATTACAGTAGGTTATCATTCTAATACAAGGTAATAATCATATTCAAACTTTGGTTCAATTTCTATAACTATAACAATCTTATTTCAAGTGATGATCTTACTTGAACTTGTTTTCGTGTCATGATTCTGCTTCAAGAACTTCGAGCCATCCAAGGATCCATTGAAGCTAGATCCATTTTTCTCTTTTCCAGTAGGTTTATCCAAGGAACTTAAGGTAGTAATGATGTTCATAACATCATTCGATTCATACATATAAAGCTATCTTATTCGAAGGTTTAAACTTGTAATCACTAGAACATAGTTTAGTTAATTCTAAACTTGTTCGCAAACAAAAGTTAATCCTTCTAACTTGACTTTTAAAATCAACTAAACACATGTTCTATATCTATATGATATGCTAACTTAATGATTTAAAACCTGGAAACACGAAAAACACCGTAAAACCGGATTTACGCCGTCGTAGTAACACCGCGGGCTGTTTTGGGTTAGTTAATTAAAAACTATGATAAACTTTGATTTAAAAGTTGTTATTCTGAGAAAATGATTTTTATTATGAACATGAAACTATATCCAAAAATTATGGTTAAACTCAAAGTGGAAGTATGTTTTCTAAAATGGTCATCTAGACGTCGTTCTTTCGACTGAAATGACTACCTTTACAAAAACGACTTGTAACTTATTTTTCTGACTATAAACCTATACTTTTTCTGTTTAGATTCATAAAATATAGTTCAATATGAAACCATAGCAATTTGATTCACTCAAAACGGATTTAAAATGAAGAAGTTATGGGTAAAACAAGATTGGATAATTTTTCTCATTTTAGCTACGTGAAAATTGGTAACAAATCTATTCCAACCATAACTTAATCAACTTGTATTGTATATTATGTAATCTTGAGATACCATAGACACGTATACAATGTTTCGACCTATCATGTCGACTCATCTATATATATTTCGGAACAACCATAGACACTCTATATGTGAATGTTGGAGTTAGCTATACATGGTTGAGGTTGATTCCAAAATATATATAGTTTGAGTTGTGATCAATACTGAGATACGTATACACTGGGTCGTGGATTGATTCAAGATAATATTTATCGATTTATTTCTGTACATCTAACTGTGGACAACTAGTTGTAGGTTACTAACGAGGACAGCTGACTTAATAAACTTAAAACATCAAAATATATTAAAAGTATTGTAAATATATTTTGAACATACTTTGATATATATGTATATATTGTTATAGGTTCGTGAATCAACCAGTGGCCAAGTCTTACTTCCCAACGAAGTAAAAATCTGTGAAAGTGAGTTATAGTCCCACTTTTAAAATCTAATATTTTTGGGATGAGAATGCATGCAGGTTTTATAAATGATTTACAAAATAGACACAAGTACGTGAAACTACATTCTATGGTTGAATTATCGAAATCGAATATGCCCCTTTTTATTAAGTCTGGTAATCTAAGAATTAGGGAACAGACACCCTAATTGACGCGAATCCTAAAGATAGATCTATTGGGCCTAACAAACCCCATCCAAAGTACCGGATGCTTTAGTACTTCGAAATTTATATCATATCCGAAGGGTGTCCCGGAATGATGGGGATATTCTTATATATGCATCTTGTTAATGTCGGTTACCAGGTGTTCACCATATGAATGATTTTTATCTCTATGTATGGGATGTGTATTGAAATATGAAATCTTGTGGTCTATTGTTACGATTTGATATATATAGGTTAAACCTATAACTCACCAACATTTTTGTTGACGTTTAAAGCATGTTTATTCTCAGGTGAATATTAAGAGCTTCCGCTGTTGCATACTAAAATAAGGACAAGATTTGGAGTCCATGTTTGTATGATATTGTGTAAAAACTGCATTCAAGAAACTGATTTCGATGTAACATATTTGTATTGTAAACCATTATGTAATGGTCGTGTGTAAACAGGATATTTTAGATTATCATTATTTGATAATCTACGTAAAGCTTTTTAAACCTTTATTTATGAAATAAAGGTTATGGTTTGTTTTAAAAATGAATGCAGTCTTTGAAAAACGTCTCATATAGAGGTCAAAACCTCGCAACGAAATCAATTAATATGGAACGTTTTTAATCAATAAGAACGGGACATTTCATATTTCTTCAATGTGATTGAAATTATTAATACTTTGTTATTTGTTGATGCATGATGTTGGTATTTGTGGAATTCTTGTGAACTTCGCAAGGTACGAATGATGTTATTTGAAAATTTTCTAGTACATCGATGATGAAAGTGTAAAATCAAACATATATATGAATAATACACTTGATTTATTATGAATTTAAATTTATTGAATTGAGACAGAGATTGTAGTTAATGTTGGTTAAGTTGCAGATGAAGGACGTACATCACAGCATATTGATAATATGAATTAACCGAGTAGTTAAGATTCACATATAATAGCTTAGTACGGAAAGATTTATTATAGTTTAAAAATTTATATATAAGATATACATATAAATCCTTCAATGGAAATGAGTTAATACTTCATAACTCATTGATATGACATACTTGTTGTTGATTTGTAATGATGTCCACGGTGATTCTTGAACTGACGAAATTTGTGATGTTTTAGGTGCTGTAAGTGCTGATGATGCTGACGATGCTGGTGATGCTAACGGTACTGTTGATGCTGCTGATAAAACAAGTTTAGCTTGTAAATCAAGCACCATTCTTGTCAGGTTTTCTATTCTTCCTTCTATCATTTTGGTTCATTCATCTGATTTATGGTTAGGGCTAGGATAGATAATCTCTAAGACTTTAGAGATTACATAATCGTCACAGAATGTTTCTCCAATGAAGTGATGAATTAATACATCATCGGTTATTGTTGTTGGTACTACTTTGTATCTATGGTGTGTATGATGTTGATGCTCGAGGTAAAGATTGTGATGTTGAGGTGTGGGATACGAAGGTTGTTGTTGGTGGTGGTGATGGTACTGTTGGTGTCGGTGCTGCTGCTGGTGCTTGTAACCTTTGCACCATATTCTCCAAAGCCACTACCGAGTGCGAAGCTCGTTGACTTCTTATATTACACTGGGATGATTGTCGGTTCTGACAAGTGGATGAATAAGATCTAGAATTCGAGATTGTATATAGTCATGCCGAGATACCCTGGAAATGAGAAAGAAAATAGTATCACAAACAGGTTCGCCGGTAAGTGCTTCAGGTTCTTCACCAAGAGGGCAATGTGGTGGATGGAAAGGATCACCTTCTTATTGTCTCCAATGATTAAGGAGGCTACGAACCCATCTCCAATTCATCCAGAATAGATGATGGCTGATTAGTTGATCCATTCCACTCACACTGCTTTCGGAGCTCGAGTGAAACTCCATATATGAATTCAAGGGACTTGAACTAGTGGCGAGTTCCATTTCGTACGATTGAATAAAGGATTTTTTTGATATGAAATGATTTTCCGGCTATTGGATGGTATTCTAATTACATAGAATATCTATATATATATATATATATATATATATATATATATATATATATATATATATATATATATATATATATATATATATATATATATATATATATATATAGAGCAAAATATTTCATAGATTACGGATGAATTTTCGGAATATGTCAGGCAAAGTTTACAGTAACAGATACGCTAAGATATGAATTTTGTCTTTACACTATTCATGCAATCAATGCAATAAGATGTGTCTAGACTAAGAATGATAAGCATGTAATTTTTGACAAAAATGATAAGCAAAACTTTTGACATGCAGACACGGTCGAAGTCCAGACTCACTAATGTATCCTAACGACTATCAGTTAGACACACTAACGCAGACCTGGTTCGCTAAGACCACCGCTCTGATACCACAAGAAGTGACCCGTCCTAATCCAAAAGGACGAATACAATAACATATGATTACATTGCGAGGTATTTGACCTCTATATGATACATTTTACAAACATTGCATTCGTTTTCAAAAGACAACCTTTCATTACATCGAAAGTTGACAGGCTTGTGTACCATTTCATAATATCCAAACTATAAATGACCTAATCTGTCATAATAATCTTTATTGAATCTCAACGACTTGAATGTAATGTTTTTTGAAATATGTCATGAATGACTACAAGTAATATCTTTAAATTGAGAAATTGCACAGCGGAAGGTTTCTTTAATACCTGATAATAAACATGCTTTAAAGTGTCAACCAAAAGGTTGGTGAGTTCATTAGTTTATCATAACCATTCATTTCCATCATTTTAATAGACCACAAGATTTCATATATTGACACGTGTAACTCGCGAATTAAAATTCATTCATATGGTGAACACCTGGTAACCGACATTAACAAGATGCATATAGAATATCCCCATCATTTTGGGACTCACATCGGATATGATAAATCGAAGTACTAAAACATCCGTAACTCGGATGAGGCTTGTTGGGCCAAATAGATCTATCTTTAGGATTCGCGTCAATTGGTGGCAATTATCATAAACACCAATTCTTAGGCTACCTAGCTAAAAAGGGGCATATTCGGTTCGATAATTCAACATAGAATGTAATTTTGATCACTTGTGTCTATTTTGTAAAACATTTATAAAAGCAGCGCATGTATTCTCAGTCCTAAAAATATATATTGCAAAAGCATTTAAAAAGGGAGCAAATGAAACTCACAATATTGTATTTCGTAGTAATTAAGCATATAATGGCATTGAACAAGTGCAAAGTTGGCCTCTGTCACACCCCCTAAATAGAACTGGGGGTAATCTGTGACTAACCAATATCATAACACAAGTGTAAAGCGAGAACGACCCTATATGAGACGGTTTAAATTAAAACCAATGTATTTAACGCAGCGGAATGTATTAAGTCATTACAATTTAATCCTTAACAAAAGTAAATGTAAACTAAATTGTTTCAATGCAATGATATAAATGATAAAATGCGGACTCCAAAAGCAGCAAGCCCAAATAGCACACAAAATCTTTAGCAATCTTCACCTGAGACAAAACATGCTTAAAGAGTCAACCAAAAAGGTTGAGTGAACAACATAGGTTTAATATATAGTTTTAGACCACAAGATTTGGTTATAAAATTTAATCAGTTCGGTAGTAGTGTTGAGGTGTATGATATCGAAACTAAACAAGTTACCCTGTGTGATCACTTTATTCGTTCGTGTCGTTTAATCATTATTATGTATCCATTGACCAACGGTCATCAGGATAGAGACGTCACTCTCAATAGCACTACCCATAACAATTAAGCTTGCCAAAATTCCATCAACTAACGATATCATGGCATGGATTAAGCATGAATCAAAGCATGTCATAGCACAGTTTGAACTAATCAAAATAAAGTTTTCGTGTACTTGTGTCTAAGCGTAAAACAGTTTGAAAACAAGCATGTGTCTCACCCCAAAGTTCAAAATAAATATATAAAGATAGTTAAAAAGTGGGGCTATGAAGTTCACCTTAATAGCAAGCAAGCAAATCCACGCAAGTAGTATGAATGGAGTGTGTAAGCAGAGATCTCAACCTAGAGATATAATATTCGATTAGATAATGTCTAATAGACATATAGTTTGTTTATCAATATATTAAACTATATTGACAGTGACGTTTTCGAGAAAGTTATATTTATACAAGTAATAATAATATACTTAGTATTATAAGTGTTACTATATAGATAGGTGTAAGATGATATATATATATATATATATATATATATATATATATATATATATATATATATATATATATATATATATATATATATATATATATACTCATTACTTTTTATTATTAAGTTTACTAACTTATGTATCTTACATAATGCACATTTATACATACATTCACACGTACATATACATACTTATATATACATACATATACACATATGCATATATTTACATATACACATACCCATATATATACAGAGTATACATGCACATACGTACGTATGCATGCCTGCATGCACGTACACCATGATCATAACTATGTTACGAAACCACAATCATAACCTAATTCTTTTAATCACAATCCTTATATCTTAACATAAAATCATAGGTTTTTAACTTAATAACTGGTAGTCTTTCCAGCCAATATCAATTTATAATCTCTAACTATCTTTTCTAACTAATTAACCACCTTTCACATAAAATCATAACCATTATTATTATTACTAATCAACTTTAATTAACCTACTTAACCTTTTAATCACAACATCTTTAACCATATTCCTACATAAAATCATACTACCTATTAACAACTAGTTATATTACTTGATAAATCCTTAACCTTTTACAACATCATTAATCTTTATCTACTTTAAACATACTTTATTATTCATATCTAAACACAACATAAAATCATAATATTTTATCTTAATACTTATATTTATTATCTATTAGATTTAAGTAGGAATTAACTAGGGATTAGAACTACCTCAAGAAGAATGAAATCAAGATTTGGTGATGGGTATGGCACGTACAGAAAACAAGCGACCAATATCGACCCAGATCAGGTCTTCTTGGGTCTAGATAAACACGACAGAAATAGGAGCAGATCAGATCTCTTCTGGGCTGATTAATCAAACAAGAACAGGAGAAAAACAAGCAACAACAATAAGTGATTTGGGCTGTAAAATGTCTCGAATAATGCAGCAGAAACAGATGCACTTACTTGATGTTTCTTGGGTTGTTTTGGACTGAACAGAAACAGCAGAAACAAGCAGAAACTGGAGCAGGTTTAAAGGCGATTCACAGCAGGTTTTGTGGTGGTGTTTTATCGATGCAGGAGGAGGGTTTTTAATGATGATGATTAGCGACTGAATGCAGGCTGGGTGATGGTTTTTAATCGACTAAAAAAGAGCTAAATAGCAGGAGATTTTAGTCGACAGGTAAGTTGAGAGAAAGCAGGAGATTAGTCGATGGAATGCAGGTTTATTGTGTGATGAAGTAACGTGATTATCTTGGGGTATATATAGCTCTTGTAGGTTTCCTAATCCTACTCAAAAAACTTGGTGATCAAGCCTAGTATTTAGAGGTTCACTAGGATTAAATAACTTAAGGATCAAGGTTACATCCCCTAATTTCTAAAACAGCCGATCAGATGCATATGAAACATATGATTTTATTTCTTTTTTTTATACGGCACTTAATTTTTATATATATTATTATTTTTTTATTATAATAATTATTATTATTAGTATTAGGGTTATATTATTTGAATACGTCTTATTTATTTATTAAACCCTAATCTTTTATAAATTTTTATTTGTTCTAATTTGTTTGTATTAATTTGTATAGTTTATTTCATGTCACTTTTAAGTATTAGTATATAGTTTATATAATAAAGATAATACACGAACACATAAACTTTATATAACAAGAAATATAGATCAAATATATTATTTAATCAAAGCTTTGTCGAATAAAGTTCATGAGTACATAAAGTCCTATTAATTGAACAGAAATACAGATATAACAGAACTGAAAAATTGAGGGTTGTCATAGTACCTCCCCGTTAATAAAAACTTCATCCCGAAGTTTTAGGTGGACTTCTCGGATGCATCTGCGGTTGAGAAGAGATGGGGATATTTCCGTCTCATTTGGTCTTCACGTTCCCAGGTATACTCGGGGCCTCGTCGTGAATTCCAATGGATTTTAACAATAGGTATAGTGCTTTGTTTCAAGCGTTTCTCAATTTAATCAACGACCTCAATTGGTTCTTCAATGAAGTGCATCTTTTCATCAATGCGAATGTCATCCAAAAGAATAACGAGTATGTCATCAGCAAGACACTTTTTGAGATTTGAGATGTGAAACACGCCGTGTACCTTACTAAGCTCGGCAGGTAGTTCTAATCGATAAGCCACGGGACCAATTCTTTCGGTAATCTTGAAAGGTCCAACAAAACGCGGACTTAGTTTGCTTCGTTTACCAAAACAAATGACTCCTTTCCAAGGGGATACTTTCAACATGACTTTATCACCAACTTGAAATTCTAAAACTTTCCGACGAATATCAGCATAGCTCTTTTGTCGGCTTCGGGCAGTTTCTAATCGTTTCTTAATTTGAACGATCTTTTCGGTTGTTTCATGAATGATTTCCGGACCAGTTATTTGTCTATCCTCTAGTTCATCCCAACATAGTGGAGATCTACATTTTCGTCCGTACAGGGCTTCAAATGGTGCAGCTTTAATACTCGAATGATAACTGTTGTTGTAAGAAAATTCGGCTAAAGGCAAGTGTCTATCCCAACCTTTTCCAAAATCGATAACACAAGCACGAAGCATATCTCCCAATGTTTGAATGGTTCGTTCACTTTGACCATCGGTTTGCGGATGATAAGCAGTACTCATGTCGAGTTGAGTTCCAAGAGCAGATTGTAGAGTTTTCCAAAATCTAGAGATAAATCGACTGTCGCGATCTGAAATGATTGAAATAGGAACTCCATGACGCGAGACAATCTCTTTGATATATAGTTGTGACAATTTCTCCATCTTATCAGTTTCCTTGATCGGTAAGAAGTGTGCAGATTTAGTAAGACGATCCACTATGACCCATATAGTATCATTTCCGTTTGAAGTCTTAGGCAACTTGGTGATGAAATCCATAGTGATACATTCCCACTTCCACTGCGGAATATCCGGCTGTTGAAGTAAAACAGACGGCTTTTGATGCTCGACCTTAACTTTTAAACAGGTAAGGCACTTGCTCACATAATCGGCAATATCAGATTTAAGATTAGGCCACCAATAAAACTCTTTCACATCGTGATGCATTTTACTAGAACCAGGGTGAATAGAATACCTAGTCTTATGTGCTTCATCCAAGACCAGTTCTCGAAGATTTCCAAAAATTGGGACCCAGATTCGATTTTTGAAATACCTTATTCCGTTTCCCTTAAGTTCAAGTTGCTTTACAAGACCTTTAAGTCCCTCGAGTTGAACATTCTCTTCCTTCAATGCCTCAAGTTGTGCTTCACAGATTTGAGATGTAAGATTCGTACGAATACGTATGTTTAAAGCTCGAACTCGGATTTGTTTAACACGATCTTTTCTACTAAGGGCATCGGCAACTACATTCGCCTTACCGGGATGATATTTAAGCTCACAGTCATAGTCATTTAATAACTCGACCCAACGCCTTTGTCTCATGTTTAGTTGCTTCTGGTCAAAGATATGTTGAAGACTTTTATGATCGGTAAACACCGTGAATTTAATCCTGTAGAGATAATGTCTCCACATCTTCAATGCGAATACCACAGCTCCTAACTCTAGGTCATGCGTGGTATAGTTCTTCTCATGTTTCTTCAATTGTCTAGAAGCATAGGCTATAACTTTGTTACGTTGCATTAAGACACATCCGAAACCTTGGTTCGAGGCATCACAATAGACTAAAAAATCATCGTTGCCATCGGGTAATGATAAAATCGGGGCTGTGATCAATTTATCCTTTAGAACCTTAAAAGCAGATTCTTGTTCTTCGGACCACGCAAACTTCTTCCCCTTGTGAGTTAGCTTGGTAAGAGGTTTGGCTAGAATAGAAAAATCTTTGATGAATCTTCGGTAATAACCAGCAAGTCCTAAAAATTGGCGAATATGTTTCGCACTCTTAGGTACTTCCCAATTTCTAATAGCAGTGATTTTCGCCGGATCGACATGTATTCCTTCACTATCAACTACATGTCCGAGAAATTGTACGGTTCGCAACCAAAATTCACATTTAGAGAACTTGGCATACAGTTGTTCCTTCTTTAAGAGTTCTAGAATCAATCGCAAATGTTGCTCATTCTCTTTCTCGTTCTTGGAATAAATCAGAATATCGTCGATGAAAACAATCACGAATTTATCAAGATAAGGCTTGCATACACGGTTCATAAGATCCATGAATACAGCAGGAGCGTTGGTTAAACCAAAAGGCATGACAAGAAACTCATAATGCCCATAGTGAGTTCGGAAAGCAGTCTTAGAAACATCAGTTTCCTTGACTCTCAATTGATGATAACCTGACCTAAGATCAATCTTCGAATAAATACTTGACCCTTGCAGCTGGTCAAATAGGTCATCAATGCGCGGGAGTGGATAATGATTCTTGATGGTTAGCTTATTGAGTTTACGGTAATCAATACACATTCTCAACGTGTCATCTTTCTTCTTGACAAAAAGAACAGGTGCCCCCCATGGAGATGAGCTAGGACGAATGAAACCTTTCTCCAAAAGTTCTTGTAGTTGGCTAGATAATTCTTTCATTTCGGATGGAGCTAGTCGATATGGTGCCCTTGCAATCGGTGCAGCACCGGGAGTCAAATCAATTTGAAACTCAACCTGTCGTTGGGAAGGAAGACCAGGGAGTTCCTCGGGAAATACTTCGGGAAAGTCTCTAACCACCGGTACATCTTCGATGCGTTTTTCTTCCGATTTGACTTTCTTAACATGAGCTAAGATAGCTTGATATCCCTTCATTAGATATTTGCGGGTTTTGATACAAGAGATGATATTAAGTTTAGAACCACTCGTCTCTCCTTGAACGATTAGGGTCTCACCATTTTCTAGAGGAATGTTTATGGTTTTCTCATAGCACATGATTGCAGCTCTTAATGGGCGTAACCAATCCATTCCTACGACTACGTCAAAGCTTCCTAACACGACTGGCAAAAGGTCGATCTTAAAGTGTTTATCGGCTAGGATCAGATCACAGTTTTTATACACGTTGTCTACTTTCATAACCTTACCATTAGCTACTTCTACAAGTCGTTTAATTTCTAAGGCTTGTGGTTTTTTGGTGAATAAGGTACAAAATTCAGTAGACACATAACTTCTATCGGCACCAGAATCAAATAAAACAGTAGCATAGATGTTGTTAACAAGATACGTACCCGTTATCACTTCATCATCCTCACGGGCTTCTTCGGCAGTTATCACAAAAGCACGACTCTTAGCATTACCATTATTACCCTTGTTCTTTGGACACTGGTTGCGGAAATGTCCAACTTCTCCACAACCATAGCAAGTTGGAACAAACGCGTTTGACTTTGTAGCAGGAGTAGCAAAAGCTCTACAATACTTAGCTATATGACGCACCTTCTTGCACTTGAGGCACTGAGCCATACACTTCCCATAATGATGCTTATCACAGCGACTACATTGTGGTTTTGCCCCAGCATAACCACTTCTAGAACCATCGGCAGCTTTCTTGTTTGAACCTTGGCTTGAACCTTGAGATGGTTCAAAATTTCTCTTACCCTTACTAGACTTAGCCTCGGCTTGTTTATTAGCCACGGCCTTTCTCCTTTTAGCCATCATCAAGTTTTGAGCCATAAGTATCACTGCATCTAAGGTCTATTTGCTAGCAGTAATAACGTTTCCTTGAATCTCATCAGGAAGACCTTCTATGTACCACTCAATCTTCTTTTGTTCAGTTGGTACCATATCCAGGCACAAAGAAACCAACGCTATAAACCTGTTGGTATAAGCTTCAATGTTAGTACCAATGACCTTCAATTCCCAAAACTCCACTTCTAGCCTTTGAATTTGATTCCTTGGGCAAAACTTATCCGTCATCATTCTTTTCACAACGGCCCATGGAATAGCATTAGTAGCATCTAGCCCCACTGTTTGGGCATAAGCGTTCCACCAAGTCAAGGCAAGGCCACCTAGTGTGTGAGTGGCATACTTCACCTTGTCGGCTTCCGCACAGTTACAGATACGAAATATTGATTCGACTTTTTCAAATGAACGAGTTAACTCGACTGCTTCCTCATTCCTATTGAAGGATGGAGGCTTACAGTTCATGAACTCCTTGTAGGTGCATGATGTAGGTGGATTCCCTTGGTTGTTCCCTTGATTATTGTTGCCTTGGGCGGCAGCAAGCAGTTGTTGAAACTGTGCGGGTGTCAAAGTGACATTTGGAATAGCGTTAGCACCTCAAGTTAATTGAGTCATGATCTTCAATACGTAAAAACAGTATTAGTTGAAGAGTGATGGTGCTAATAAGTTATAAATTGTTTAATAAATGCACAAATTTCACACAATAAGTAATAGGGAATATATGTAAGAGAAAATAACGAGATGTAATAAAAACACTTAAATTTTATTAAACATCACAAAGATAACTAACATCTTTTATTACACGGTATAAAAACTAGAATAAACACGAAACGAAACTAAGATAGTAGTTTTAGGCAAAGCCTTTACAATGAATGAAAACACGAACACGAAAATGGAAAACATATGCTAGAAGGACAACTATCTAGCGGTACTCCTTGAAGAAATCTTCAAAATCCTTCATTGACTTATCTTGAAGCGCTTTCATGTCGGCCATCATCTTCCCCAATTGATCTTGGTTCTTCTCTACCTTAGCCAATCGGGCATGAACAGACGCTTGCTCTTTATCCCCTAGGAGTTCTTGAACAGATTTCATGAAATCTTCAAATACTTGGTGCTTTTGTCTTTGGTACTTGATAAAATCAGACATGAAATCAAAGATGCTCTCTTGCTCCTTTTCCAACCTATCTTGGCGTTTAATGATCATTGCCAAGTCGGTGGTGTCTTGTCTTTTAGAAGGACCAGGGATATCATTATTCGGGGTCTCGGGTTCCTTCCTCTTTAGAGAGAGAGAGGTGAGTCAACAGAGGGCTCAGATTTGGGTTCTTCCTCCTTGTCATCCCTATCATAATTAGCATTAGTACGGGATTCTCCCATAGGAGGAGAGTGTGGAGGAGTAGCGGGCGTGTAAATAGATGATGTGGGCGGTGTAGCAGGTTCATAAACCGGTGATGCGGGTGGAGTAGTAGGTGCGTAGACCGGTGAGTTAACGGATCCTTCGGACTCGTTGTCGGAGATGATGATCGGGCTAACGCGAGACATCCTAAAAGACACGAAAGAACTAAGTTAGGCAAGTTCTAAGGAAGACGCAAAATCACGAATTAAAGCGTAAAAGGAAATTACTTAAAGATCGAGGCAGGAAAGGTTATATTCCTATGGATTACTAAGGCACCCTAACTAGCATATAAGGCACACATAAAATGCAATCCTGGTTCTCTATAACAACCTGGCTCTGATACCAATCTGTCACACCCCCTAAATAGAACCGGGGGTAATCTGTGACTAACCAATATCATAACACAAGTGTAAAGCGAGAACGACCCTATATGAGACGGTTTAAATTAAAACCAATGTATTTAACGCAGCGGAATGTATTAAGTCATTACAATTTAATCCTTAACAAAAGTAAATGTAAACTAAATTGTTTCAATGCAATGATATGAATGATAAAATGCGGACTCCAAAAGCAGCAAGCCCAAATAGCACACAAAATCTTTAGCAATCTTCACCTGAGACAAAACATGCTTAAAGAGTCAACCAAAAAGGTTGAGTGAACAACATAGGTTTAATATATAGTTTTAGACCACAAGATTTGGTTACAAAATTTAATCAGTTCGGTAGTAGTGCTGAGGTGTATGATATCGAAACTAAACAAGTTACCCTGTGTGGTCACTTTATTCGCTCGTGTCGTTAAATCATTATTATGTATCCATTGACCAACGGTCATCCGGATAGAGACGTCACTCTCAATAGCGCTACCCATAACAATTAAGCTTGCCAAAATTCCAGCAACTAACGATATCATGGCAGGGATTAAGCATGAATCAAAGCATGTCATAGCACAGTTTGAACTAATCAAAATAAAGTTTTCGTGTACTTGTGTCTAAGCGTAAAACAGTTTGAAAACAAGCATGTGTCTCACCCCAAAGTTTAAAATAAATATATAAAGATAGTTAAAAAGTTAGGCTATGAAGTTCACCTTAATAGCAAGCAAGCAAATCCACGCAAGTAGTATGAATGGAGTGTGTAAGCAGAGATCTCAACCTAGAGATATAATATTCGATTAGGTAATGTCTAATAGACATATAGTTTGTTTATCAATATAGTAAACTATATTAACAGTGACCGTTTTCGAGAAAGTTATATTTATACAAGTAATAATAATATACTTAGTATTATAAGTGTTACTATATAGATAGGTGTAAGATGATACATATATATATACTCATTACTTTTTATTATTAAGTTTACTAACTTATGTATCTTACATAATGCACATTCATACATACATTCACACATACATATACATACTTATATACACATACATATACACGTATGCATATATTTACATATACACATACCCATACACATATAGAGTATACATGCACATACGTACGTATGCATGCTTGCATGCATGTACACCATGATCATAACTATGTTACGAAACCACAATCATAACCTAATTCTTTTAATCACAATCCTTATATCTTAACATAAAATCATAGGTTTTTAACTTAATAACTGGTAGTCTTTCCAGCCAATATCAATTTATAATCTCTAACTATCTTTTCTAACTAATTAACCACCTTTCGCATAAAATCGTAACCATTATTATTATTACTAATCAACTTTAATTAACCTACTTAACCTTTTAATCACAACATCTTTGACCATATTCCTACATAAAATCATACTACCTATTAACAACTAGTTATATTACTTGATAAATCCTTAACCTTTTACAACATCATTAATCTTTATCTACTTTAAACATACTTTATTATTCATATCTAAACACAACATAAAATCATAATCTTTTATCTTAATACTTATATTTATTATATATTAGATTTAAGTAGGAATTAAATAGGGATTAGAACTACCTCAAGAAGAATGAAATCAAGATTTGGTGATGGGTATGGCACGTACAGAAAACAGAAAACAAGTAACCAATATCGACCCAGATCAGGTCTTCTTGGGTCTGGATAAACATGACAGAAACAGGAGTAGATTAGATCTCTTCTGGGCTGATTAATCACGCAGGAACAGGAGAAAAACAAGAAACAACAATAAGTGATTTGGGCTGTAAAAGGTCTCGAATAATGCAGCAGAAACAGATGCACTTACTTGATATTTCTTGGGTTGTTTTGGACTGAACAGAAACCGCAGAAACAAGCAGCAACTGGAGCAAGTTTAAAGGCGATTCACAGCAGGTTTTGTGGTGGTGTTTTATCGATGCAGGAGGAGGGTTTTTAATGATGATGATTAGCGACTGAATGCAGGCTGGGTAATGGTTTTTAATCGACTGAAAAAGAGCTGAATAGCAGGAGATTTTAGTTGACAGGTAAGTTGAGAGAAAGCAGAAGATTAGTCGATGGAATGCAGGTTTATTGTGTGATGAAGTAACGTGATTATCTTGGGGTTTATATAGCTCTTGTAGGTTTCCTAATCCTACTCAAAAAACTTGGTGATCAATATTATTTATACGGCACTTAATTATTTATATATATTATTTCTTTTTTTATTATTATTATAATTATTTTTATTATTAGTATTAGGGTTATATTATTTAAATACATCTTATTTATTTATTAAACCCTAATCTTTTATAAATTTTTATTTGTTCCAATTTGTTTGTATTAATTTGTATAGTTTATTTCATGTCACTTTTAAGTATTAGTATATAGTTTATATAATAAAGATAATACACGAATACATAAACTTTATATAACAGGAAATATCGATCAAATATATTATTTAATCAAAGCTTTGTCGAATAAAGTTCATGAGTACGTAAAATCCTATTAATTGAACAGAAATACAGATATAACAGAACTGAAAAATTGAGGCTTGTCATAGCCTCGGATTCACGAACCTATATTAATTATATATATTTATATATTGGTCAGTATTTGTCTAACAATTTAGGTCAAGTCATAGTGTACCACAATCCTAATGCTCGAGACTAATATGCAAAAGTCCACAAAAGTCAACTTGACCAAAATGACTTCCAAAATCTATACATGATTATTATATAGTTTAAATATAGTCATTTTATATATTTAAATATTTTTAACAGGTTTTATTAGAGTAAATAATATAATTCATTTATTAATAAACAAAATTTTATATTAAAATTTATATAATAAAAATATACTTTTATATATCTTAAGTAATAATATTTATAAAGTTCATTTAATGTCATAAAAATAATATGATAGGTATTATTAATGTAATTATATTACACGTAGTAAAATATCTTTGTATCGCATATTTATATGATAAAATAATATCGATAATAACAATAATAAGTAAAAAGTCATATTATTTTTTAATAATAATTATTATTATTCTACTAATAATAATAACAATATTTATATTTACTAAAAAATGATATTATGATAAAATGATAATTTTATTAATAATAATAATAATACTAAAATGATAATAATAATGATATTTTATATTAACAATGATATTCCTATATAATAATTTTTGTAAAAATGATAGTTTTAATATTAATAATACTTTTAATAATAATAATAATGATAAAAATAATGAAAACGATATTTTTATCTAAATCATTAACTTACAATATTTTTATTTCATCATGATACTTATACTCATTATTTCCAAATCAATTTGTTAATAGCTTTTAGTCATCTATTATATCGCGTTCATAATAATGATAATAATAGAAATCATAATAATTAGATGTTACCAATATTAGTTTTAATTATAATAATACTAATAATAATAAATATTATGATAATATTAATGATAATACTAATAACTATTTTAATGATAATAATAATAATAATAATAATAATACTAATTATAACCTTAATGATAATAACGATAGTAATAATAATAAAAATAACAATTTTTAATGATAATACCTTTTATTAATAACGATAATGATGATAATAATAATAATAA
This sequence comes from Rutidosis leptorrhynchoides, assembly GCF_046630445.1. Classification (NCBI taxonomy): domain Eukaryota; kingdom Viridiplantae; phylum Streptophyta; class Magnoliopsida; order Asterales; family Asteraceae; genus Rutidosis; species Rutidosis leptorrhynchoides. Next base: position 227,825,791 of record NC_092340.1, read on the forward strand.
TAATAATAATAATAATAATAATAATAATAATAATAATAATAATAATAATAATAATAATAATAATAATAATAATAATAATCATTTTAACAATAACTATACTAAAAGTAATAATAATTCGATTGACTGTATCTTTTAATCCGTTCATCGAAACCATTCGATATCTAAATGAAAAGTTCTTAATTTTTTGCTAGCTTCCAACGACATGCATATCATATACTTTATCTCAGTAGCATGTGTATCTAATTCAGGATTCAACATAACCTATCTAACAATAATATTAAATGTACAAGCATGCATAATCCTATATACTCGAGCACTAGTCAGGGATACACTATTAATATATAAAAGTTAAGTTATGAGTGTTCACGTATCAATACTGAGATTCAATATTTCAAGAAAGTACGTAGACGCGACGGAGAATATAAACACTAGATTGACCTCACGAGCATACCCACGAACATTACCCATAACCTCCATAGCTATAACCCATAATTTCCTTAGCTTTATCCTACTCAGAAAAACCCGTCTTGAAATAACTCGCTCATAACCTCATTATAATATTTTAGGTATAATACTAATAACAATAATACTTATACTACTAATAATACATTTGAATTAATAATAATAATATAAAAAATAAATAAATACGGAGTATATATCTCTCGATAGAGAGATTGAAAAGTGGAGCAGGGAATGATCGTGTTTTATTTCATGACCCGTCCTAATCCATCTAGACGAATACATTACATTTGGTTACATCGCGAGGTACTTGACCTCTATATGATACATTTTACAAACATTGCATTTGTTTTTAAAAGACAAACTTTCATTACATCGACAGTTGATGGTATGTGTACCATTTCATAATATATCCAACTATAATTGACTTAGTAATAATCTTGATGAACTCGACGACTCGAATGCAACGTCTTTTGAAATATGTCATGAAAGACTCCAAGTAATATCTCTAATATGAGCAAATGTATAGTGGAAGATTTCTTTAATACCTGAGAATAAACATGCTCTAAAGTGTCAACCAAAAGGTTGGTGAGTTCATTAGTTTATCATAATCGATCATTTCTATAATTTTAATAGACCACAAGATTTCATTTATTCAATAATCATACACTCGCAAGTGTTTAAAAATTCATTCATATGGATTGAACACCTGGTAACCGACATTAACAAAATGCATCTAGAATATCCCCATATATAAATATCGAAGTACTAAAGTAGTTCAAATTCTCTGACTGGGGCTTGTCAATGGCCCATAGATCTATCTTTAGGATTCGCGTTAATTGGTGGCAATTATAATAAACACCAATTCTTAGGTTACTAAGTTCAACAAGGGTGATATCCGGTATAATGATTCAACCATAGAATGTAGTTTCGATTACTTGTGTCTATTTCGTAAAGCATTTATAAAAACAGCGCATGTATTCTCAGTCCCAAAAATATATATTGCAAAAGCATTTAAAAAGGGAGCAAATGAAACTCACAATACTGTATTTTGTAGTAAAAAATACATATGACGATACTGAACAATGCAGGGTTGGCCTCGGATTCACGAACCTATATCATTTGTATATAAATTAAAATGTGTAATCGTAATCGAATGAGTTTATATATTATTTCTTAAATTATATATTATACTTATTTAGTTTGTGTATATATTTAAAATGTTTAATATCTATCTACTTAGTTATATATATATATATATATATATATATATATATATATATATATATATATATATATATATATATATATATATATATATATATATATATGGTTAGTATTATATAAAAATATTGTTAGTTTGTTATATATAAGTATTTATTTAAATATTGTTATTATGTTTGATATGTGGGTATATAAACTATTAATATAATTATGATATATGTATTAAGTATATTTTTAGGTACAAAATATTTATCTGTAACAAAAATGGTAGTTTTGATAATAATGATTTACTAATAATTATAACTTTCTTAATATCGATAATACTAATAATAATAACGATATTTGTTAAAATCGATACTTATGTTAATCATAATCCTAGTCTTAATGTTTAATTTCTAAACTAATAACTAAAGCTGTTATAGTCTCAATTCGTGATCCTGGTCATAATAATACTTATAATAGTAATAATAATAATAATAATAATACTTAAAATGGTAAAATTAATAATAGTAATTATATTAATGATACTTATAATAATACTCTAATGAAATTAATAATAAGGATATTATTAATCATGAAAATACATAGTGATAATACTAAAATTGATAATAATATTAGTAATAATCATAATAGTGATAATTATAATAATAACAATAATAATAACATTTATAATCATAATAATAATAAAACTAATAATAATAATAATAATAATAATAATAATAATAATAATAATAATAATAATAATAATAATAATAATAATAATAATAATAATAATAATAATAATAATAATAATAATAATAGGTTGATAAGTGAACTACCTTTAAATGCTTCAACAAAAAAAAATGGTAAACCGCCCAGGCTGGGATTCGAACCCTCGACCACATGCTAACCCGACACCAAACCAGACCACTCTTCCACTCCTGTCTTTCTGACTTAAACACCACTAATTTATTTATAATCCCTTATTAATCTGTTTAGTTTTCTTCTTCACCATAATAACTGAATCGATCAATCTAACAACCCTTTTCAGGTTTTAACATAATCAATTAAAATTTGTAATTGAATAACAATACCTGTATTGATTTATATAAATTAACAGAAATCAAAAGAAATCAAATTAAAATTTAACACAGTTTCGTAGAACACTTTTTAAACTCAAACAACAAAATAAAAAATTAGGTTGTTTTAGATTACAGTTCCTAAACAAAATATGTTCTAAATAAATCGTATAAACTTTCTAGATCATCAATTTAATCCAAAACATCAACACAACTTCGAATTTCTTCATGAACAATTTATTTGACTTTTTAAATTAAATTTTTGACTCTCAAATTAAAACTCAGTTTAAGGAGTTGATATTTGAAAATTTGCAGAAAGATTGAGTAATACATTCCTAACAAAACCTCATTTATACTTTTTGAAAATAAATTAGAAATCGAGATTTTATAAAAAAAGTTGATACGAACAGAGTACCTGACTGATTCTTTTTCTTTCTGCTAAATTAATTTAATTAATTAGTTAATGTAAATGATAATTGATAATGGGAAAAGTTGATTGCTCTCTTTAACAACTGGATCGAATTGATTTGTATAAAATGTAATCGACAGAATTAGATAGGAAATATTTTGTTCGGTACAAAATAAAATGCCGAATATGAGTTGATGAATAGATTTTTATCATCATCGAGTAATATGGATAAAAAAATTTGACTACTCGAAGAGTATGAGTGAAGCTATTATTAAATAGTGAAAAGAGAAAGACATTGTTTCATCATAACTTTTTGACTAGTCATGGTTGAATTCCGGAATTCAAGGGATTTAAAGAAAATCTTTGTACTAAGATTTGATCCTTCGGTAAATAAGGAAATTAAGATCTCTATAATTAAATACGGTGATCTTCCTCGATTATTCTGTCTGATATTTCACTATATATCCATCCCTTTCGTTTCCTTATTTCCACAACTCACACTCTCTATTCTTTCTCCCCCAATTCATACTTTTGTTTCCTCTTCCAGATTTTAAGTCAAGCGAATAATGGTCCAGAATTCGTAGATATGAAGTTTCGAATGAACATAACTAATGTTCTAAGAAAAAAAGGTAATAGCACAATTTGACTTGTTAGATTACCAGAATTCAAGGGAAAAGACAGGACTATGAAGAAAATATGTTCTTGATATGTTTATAGATTAGATAGAATGTAAGAGTCGTGTAACATGGCACATAATGAAATTGTGATCTGTGAATCATCACGTTCCATTAGAAACTCAGCATGACTTACTGTAATATAATCACGTTGATCAAGTGTCATTATATTATAATAACTCATGCATCAATTTCCAACACTACTTCAAAATCATTCATGTTTTAAATTCGAAGGGTTCAGAATTTAGAAACTAAAACAGTTTCTTTTACGATGTAACACAGATAGCGCAAAAAGGTATATAATTTTGGACGAGAATATTTATGAAAATATCTTCAGAAATATCGAAGATATTTATGATGATATTTTGGAATTTCTAAGTTCAATGGTTGATGAAGAAAGATTTTCCGCAAGATTTTAACATGAGTACGAAGCAAGATATTGATTGAAGGTTTCATCGGATCCAGAATTACCTGGATTCTTTGAATATATGGTATGTTCTTTGTATTTGGACTTGGTCTCCATCATGGTTTGCTCAATCTGTTTTTCAATACCAAATATCTCATCTTTGCCAACGTACTATTCTTTATCATCAAACTTTCGACGGTTAAGGTCGTTTACAGTTTTTGTTGCTTCATTCAACTTTTCAAATTTTTCGAGTATTGATTCGTAGACTAAGAGCTTATCAGAATTTCGGAATGAAAGATCATAATTCTAAGAGATAAAGGTTATATGTATATATATAACTGTTGATGTAGTAATGCTGCGAGATTTCAAAATACCGATTGCTAGTTCTCGGTAATTGGTATGGCAATTCTCGTTATAAGATGCGGATGAGTATATGATAAGGTTTCGCTAAATATAATGATTTTTCAGAAAGTCAAAGATCAACGAAGTTGTTGGTAAGTTTACTGCTAATGTGGTGGAATATAATCGGTTTTCCCGATAACAATGACGAAAGGTAAGCTAATATATCAAAGTTATAATAAGTTTAATCTGAATGAAAGTCAAAGTTGATTTGCTGGAGCTGTGACAAAATTGGCTACTTTGGAAAGGAATTGTAAAGTTATTTTGGATAATAATAACGCTAAAGGAATTATCACAGCTACGTGTTAAACGTTTACTCAGGTTCCGAGGGTTTTCAGGTGCATGAGTATATACATCAATCTTTTCTTTCTGTATGAAGTGCGGTTGGTTCATCCTCTTGATTGAGGTGTTTTCATGAATCATGAAAGGTTTGAACGCGGATTGTAATCGTCAAGATATAAATGAGGTTTAAGATGAAATCAAGTGGCAAACTTGAAGAATTGTTTAGTTTCATATGTTATAATCAATATTTTAATTCATTTTAATTTTCTAATGTTGGTAGTCCTCAGTTGATAGTCCACAGTTAGCAATATATAATATTCGAATTAATTAATATGTGTCGTGACCCGTGTACATGTCTCAGACTCGATCACAACTCAAAGTATATATATTATTATAGAATCAACCTCAACCCTGTATAGCTAACTTCAGCATTACTGCATATAGAATGTCTATGGTCATTCCAAATAATATATATAGATGCATCGATATGATATGTCAAAACTGAAATGTCCCGTTCTTATTGATTAAAAACGTTCCATATTAATTGATTTCGTTGCGAGGTTTTGACCTCTATATGAGACGTTTTTCAAAGACTGCATTCATTTTTAAACAAACCATAACCTTTATTTCATCAATAAAGGTTTAAAAAGCTTTACGTAGATTATCAAATAATGATAATCTAAAATATCCTGTTTACACACGACCATTACATAATGGTTTACAATACAAATATGTTACAACAAAATAAGTTTCTTGAATGCAGTTTTTACACAATATCATACAAGCATGGACTCCAAATCTTGTCCTTATTTAAGTATGCGACAGCGGAAGCTCTTAATAATCACCTGAGAATAAACATGCTTAAAAACGTCAACAAAAATGTTGGTGAGTTATAGGTTTAACCTATATATATCAAATCGTAACAATAGACCACAAGATTTCATATTTCAATACACATCCCATACATAGAGATAAAAATCATTCATATGGTGAACACCTGGTAACCGACAATAACAAGATGCATATATAAGAATATCCCCATCATTCCGGGACACCCTTCGGATATGATATAAATTTCGAAGTACTAAAGCATCCGGTACTTTGGATGGGGTTTGTTAGGCCCAATAGATCTATCTTTAGGATTCGCGTCAATTAGGGTGTTTGTTCCCTAATTCTTAGATTACCAGACTTAAATAAAAGGGGCATATTCGATTTCGATAATTCAACCATAGAATGTAGTTTCACGTACTTGTGTCTATTTTGTAAATCATTTATAAAACCTGCATGTATTCTCATCCCAAAAATATTTGATTTTAAAAGTGGGACTATAACTCACTTTCACAGATTTTTACTTCGTCGGGAAGTAAGACTTGGCCACTGGTTGATTCACGAACCTATAACAATATATACATATATATCAAAGTATGTTCAAAATATATTTACAACACTTTTAATATATTTTGATGTTTTAAGTTTATTAAGTCAGCTGTCCTCGTTAGTAACCTACAACTAGTTGTCCACAGTTAGATGTACAGAAATAAATCGATAAATATTATCTTGAATCAATCCACGACCCAGTGTATACGTATCTCAGTATTGATCACAACTCAAACAATATATATTTTGGAATCAACCTCAACCCTGTATAGCTAACTCCAACATTCACATATAGAGTGTCTATGGTTGTTCCGAAATATATATAGATGTGTCGACATGATAGGTCGAAACATTGTATACGTGTCTATGGTATCTCAAGATTACATAATATATAATACAAGTTGATTAAGTTATGGTTGGAATAGATTTGTTACCAATTTTCACGTAGCTAAAATGAGAAAAATTATCCAATCTTGTTTTACCCATAACTTCTTCATTTTAAATCCGTTTTGAGTGAATCAAATTGCTATGGTTTCATATTGAACTCTATTTTATGAATCTAAACAAAAAAAGTATAGGTTTCTAGTCGGAAAAATAAGTTACAAGTCGTTTTTGTAAAGGTAGTCATTTCAGTCGAAAGAACGACGTCTAGATGACCATTTTAGAAAACATACTTCCACTTTGAGTTTAACCATAATTTTTGGATATAGTTTCATGTTCATAATAAAAATCATTTTCTCAGAATAAAAACTTTTAAATCAAAGTTTATCATAGTTTTTAATTAACTAACCCAAAACAGCCCGCGGTGTTACTACGACGGCGTAAATCCGGTTTTACGGTGTTTTTCGTGTTTCCAGGTTTTAAATCATTAAGTTAGCATATCATATAGATATAGAACATGTGTTTAGTTGATTTTAAAAGTCAAGTTAGAAGGATTAACTTTTGTTTGCGAACAAGTTTAGAATTAACTAAACTATGTTCTAGTGATTACAAGTTTAAACCTTCGAATAAGATAGCTTTATATGTATGAATCGAATGATGTTATGAACATCATTACTACCTTAAGTTCCTTGGATGAACCTACTGGAAAAGAGAAAAATGGATCTAGCTTCAATGGATCCTTGGATGGCTCAAAGTTCTTGAAGCAAAATCATGACACGAAAACAAGTTCAAGTAAGATCATCACTTGAAATAAGATTGTTATAGTTATAGAAATTGAACCAAAGTTTGAATATGATTATTACCTTGTATTAGAATGATAACCTACTGTAAGAAACAAAGATTTCTTGAGGTTGGATGATCACCTTACAAGATTGGAAGTGAGCTAGCAAACTTGAAAGTATTCTTGATTTTATGAAACTAGAACTTTTGGAATTTATGAAGAACACTTAGAACTTGAAGATAGAACTTGAGAGAGTTCAATTAGATGAAGAAAATTGAAGAATGAAAGTGTTTGTAGGTGTTTTTGGTCGTTGGTGTATGGATTAGATATAAAGGATATGTAATTTTGTTTTCATGTAAATAAGTCATGAATGATTACTCATATTTTTGTAATCTTATGAGATATTTCATGCTAGTTGCCAAATGATGGTTCCCACATGTGTTAGGTGACTCACATGGGCTGCTAAGAGCTGATCATTGGAGTGTATATACCAATAGTACATACATCTAAAAGCTGTGTATTGTACGAGTACGAATACGGGTGCATACGAGTAGAATTGTTGATGAAACTGAACGAGGATGTAATTGTAAGCATTTTTGTTAAGTAGAAGTATTTTGATAAGTGTATTGAAGTCTTTCAAAAGTGTATAAATACATATTAAAACACTACATGTATATACATTTTAACTGAGTCGTTAAGTCATCGTTAGTCGTTACATGTAAGTGTTGTTTTGAAACCTTTAGGTTAACGATCTTGTTAAATGTTGTTAACCCAATGTTTATAATATCAAAAGAGATTTTAAATTATTATATTATCATGATATTATGATGTACGAATATCTCTTAATATGATATATATACATTAAATGTCGTTACAACGATAAACGTTACATATATGTCTCGTTTCAAAATCATTAAGTTAGTAGTCTTGTTTTTACATATGTAGTTCATTGTTAATATAATTAATGATATGTTTACTTATCATAATATCATGTTAACTATATATATAACCATATATATGTCATCATATAGTTTTTTTTACAAGTTTTAACATTCGTGAATCACCGGTCAACTTGGGTGGTCAATTGTCTATATGAAACCTATTTCAATTAATCAAGTCTTAACAAGTTTGATTGCTTAACATGTTGGAAACATTTAATCATGTAAACATCAATCTCAATTAATATATATAAACATGGAAAAGTTCGGGTCACTACAGTACCTACCCGTTAAATAAATTTCGTCCCGAAATTTTAAGCTGTTGAAGGTGTTGACGAATCTTCTGGAAATAGATGCGGGTATTTCTTCTTCATCTGATCTTCACGCTCCCAGGTGAACTCGGGTCCTCTACGAGCATTCCATCGAACCTTAACAATTGGTATCTTGTTTTGCTTAAGTCTTTTAACCTCACGATCCATTATTTCGACGGGTTCTTCGATGAATTGGAGTTTTTCGTTGATTTGGATTTCATCTAACGGAATAGTGAGATCTTCTTTAGCAAAACATTTCTTCAAATTCGAGACGTGGAAAGTGTTATGTACAGCCGCGAGTTGTTGAGGTAACTCAAGTCGGTAAGCTACTGGTCCGACACGATCAATAATCTTGAATGGTCCAATATACCTTGGATTTAATTTCCCTCGTTTACCAAATCGAACAACGCCTTTCCAAGGTGAAACTTTAAACATGACCATCTCTCCAATTTCAAATTCTATATCTTTTCTTTTAATGTCAGCGTAGCTCTTTTGTCGACTTTGGGCGATTTTCAACCGTTGTTGAATTTGTATGATCTTCTCGGTAGTTTCTTGTATAATCTCCGGACCCGTAATCTGTCTATCCCCCACCTCACTCCAACAAATCGGAGACCTGCACTTTCTACCATAAAGTGCTTCAAACGGCGCCATCTCAATGCTTGAATGGTAGCTGTTGTTGTAGGAAAATTCTGCTAACGGTAGATGTCGATCCCAACTGTTTCCGAAATCAATAACACATGCTCGTAGCATGTCTTCAAGCGTTTGTATCGTCCTTTCGCTCTGCCCATCAGTTTGTGGATGATAGGCAGTACTCATGTCTAGACGAGTTCCTAATGCTTGCTGTAATGTCTGCCAGAATCTTGAAATAAATCTGCCATCCCTATCAGAGATAATAGAGATTGGTATTCCATGTCTGGAGACGACTTCCTTCAAATACAATCGTGCTAACTTCTCCATCTTGTCATCTTCTCTTATTGGTAGGAAGTGTGCTGATTTGGTGAGACGATCAACTATTACCCAAATAGTATCAAAACCACTTGCAGTCCTTGGCAATTTAGTGATGAAATCCATGGTAATGTTTTCCCATTTCCATTCCGGGATTTCGGGTTGTTGAAGTAGACCTGATGGTTTCTGATGCTCAGCTTTGACCTTAGAACACGTCAAACATTCTCCTACGTATTTAGCAACATCGGCTTTCATACCCGGCCACCAAAAATGTTTCTTGAGATCCTTGTACATCTTTCCCGTTCCAGGATGTATTGAGTATCTGGTTTTATGAGCTTCTCTAAGTACCATTTCTCTCATATCTCCAAATTTTGGTACCCAAATCCTTTCAGCCCTATACCAGGTTCCGTCTTCCCGAATATTAAGATGCTTCTCCGATCCTTTGGGTATTTCATCCTTTAAATTTCCCTCTTTTAAAACTCCTTGTTGCGCCTCCTTTATTTGAGTAGTAATGTTATTATGAATCATTATATTCATAGATTTTACTCGAATGGGTTCTCTATCCTTCCTGCTCAAGGCATCGGCTACCACATTTGCCTTCCCCGGGTGGTAACGAATCTCAAAATCGTAATCATTCAATAATTCAATCCACCTACGCTGCCTCATATTCAGTTGTTTCTGATTAAATATGTGTTGAAGACTTTTGTGGTCGGTATATATAATACTTTTGACCCCATATAAGTAGTGCCTCCAAGTCTTTAATGCAAAAACAACCGCGCCTAATTCCAAATCATGCGTCGTATAATTTTGTTCGTGAATCTTCAATTGTCTAGACGCATAAGCAATCACCTTCGTTCGTTGCATTAATACACAACCGAGACCTTGCTTTGATGCGTCACAATAAATCACAAAATCATCATTCCCTTCAGGCAATGACAATATAGGTGCCGTAGTTAGCTTTTTCTTCAATAACTGAAACGCTTTCTCTTGTTCATCATTCCATTCAAATTTCTTCCCTTTATGCGTTAATGCAGTCAAGGGTTTTACTATTCTGGAAAAGTCTTGGATGAACCTTCTGTAGTAACCAGCTAGTCCTAAAAACTGGCGTATGTGTTTCGGAGTTTTCGGGGTTTCCCACTTTTCAACAGTTTCTATCTTTGCCGGATCCACCTTAATACCTTCTTTGTTCACTATGTGACCGAGGAATTGAACTTCTTCCAACCAAAATGCACACTTTGAAAACTTAGCGTACAATTCTTCCTTCCTCAATACTTCTAACACCTTTCTCAAATGTTCACCGTGTTCTTGGTCATTCTTTGAGTAAATAAGTATGTCATCAATGAAAACAATGACAAACTTGTCAAGGTATGGTCCACACACTCGGTTCATAAGGTCCATGAACACAGCTGGTGCATTAGTTAAACCAAACGGCATGACCATAAACTCGTAATGACCGTAACGTGTTCTGAAAGCAGTCTTTGGAATATCATCTTCTTTCACCCGCATTTGATGATACCCGGAACGTAAGTCAATCTTTGAATAAACAGACGAGCCTTGTAGTTGATCAAATAAGTCGTCGATTCTCGGTAGTGGGTAGCGGTTCTTGATGGTAAGTTTGTTCAACTCTCGGTAGTCGATACACAACCTGAATGTACCATCTTTCTTCTTGACAAACAAAACAGGAGCTCCCCACGGTGATGTGCTTGGTCGAATGAAGCCACGCTCTAAAAGTTCTTGTAATTGGCTTTGCAGTTCTTTCATCTCGCTGGGTGCGAGTCTGTAAGGAGCACGAGCTATTGGTGCAGCTCCTGGTACAAGATCTATTTGAAATTCAACGGATCGATGTGGGGGTAATCCCGGTAATTCTTTCGGAAATACATCGGGAAATTCTTTTGCAATGGGAACATCATTGATGCTCTTTTCTTCAGTTTGTACTTTCTCGACGTGTGCTAGAACAGCATAGCAACCTTTTCTTATTAGTTTTTGTGCCTTCAAATTACTAATAAGATGTAGCTTCGTGTTGCCCTTTTCTCCGTACACCATTAAGGGTTTTCCTTTTTCTCGTATAATGCGAATTGCATTTTTGTAACAAACGATCTCCGCTTTCACTTCTTTCAACCAGTCCATACCGATTATCACATCAAAACTCCCTAACTCTACTGGTATCAAATCAATCTTAAATGTTTCGCTAACCAGTTTAATTTCTCGATTCCGACATATATTATCTGCTGAAATTAATTTACCATTTGCTAATTCGAGTAAAAATTTACTATCCAAAGGCGTCAATGGACAACTTAATTTAGCACAAAAATCTCTACTCATATAGCTTCTATCCGCACCCGAATCAAATAAAACGTAAGCAGATTTATTGTCAATAAGAAACGTACCCGTAACAAGCTCCGGGTCTTCCTGTGCCTCTACCGCATTAATATTGAAAACTCTTCCACGGCCTTGTCCATTCGTGTTCTCCTGGTTCGGGCAATTTCTAATAATGTGGCCTGGTTTTCCACATTTATAACAAACTACATTGGCATAACTTGCTCCGACACTACTTGCTCCGCCATTACTCGTTCCGACACCATTTGTTCCTTTCGTTCTATTAACCCCTGGTCCGTAGACCTCACACTTCGCCGCGCTATGACCATTTCTTTTACACTTGTTGCAAAATTTGGTGCAGAACCCCGAGTGATTCTTTTCACACCTTTGGCATAGCTGCTTCTGATTGTTGTTGTTGTTGCGGTTATTATTGTTGTTGGGATGATTGTTGTAGTTGCTGTTGTTGTTGTTGTTGTTGTTGTTGTTGGGCCGTTTGTTGTAGTTGCGATTGATGTTGCGATTGTTGGGATAATTGTTGCGATTATTGTTGTAATTGCTGTTGTTGTTGTATTGGTGATTCTTATCACCGTTTTCCTCCCACTTTCTTTTGACTTGCTTCACATTGGCCTCTTCAGCAGTCTGTTCTTTAATTCTTTCTTCAATCTGGTTCACTAGTTTGTGAGCCATTCTACATGCCTGTTGTATGGAGGCGGGCTCGTGTGAACTTATATCTTCTTGGATTCTTTCCGGTAATCCTTTCACAAACGCGTCGATCTTCTCTTCCTCATCTTCGAATGCTCCCGGACACAATAGGCACAATTCTGTGAATCGTCTTTCGTACGTGGTAATATCAAATCCTTGGGTTCGTAACCCTCTAAGTTCTGTCTTGAGCTTATTGACCTCGGTTCTGGGACGGTACTTCTCGTTCATCAAGTGCTTGAATGCTGACCACGGTAGTGCGTACGCATCATCTTGTCCCACTTGCTCTAGATAGGTATTCCACCATGTTAACGCAGAACCTGTGAAGGTATGCGTAGCGTACTTCACTTTGTCCTCTTCAGTACACTTACTTATGGCAAACACCGATTCAACCTTCTCGGTCCACCGTTTCAATCCGATCGGTCCTTCGGTTCCATCAAATTCTAAAGGTTTGCAGGCAGTGAATTCTTTGTAGGTGCATCCTACACGATTTCCTGTACTGCTAGATCCAAGGTTATTGTTGGTATGTAGCGCAGCCTGTACTGCGGCTATGTTTGAAGCTAGAAAAGTACGGAATTCCTCTTCATTCATATTCACGGTGTGTCGAGTAGTCGGTGCCATTTCCTTCAAAATAGTTAAATGGAACAAGTTAATCATACAGAATATTAAGAGTAGTTAATAGTATTTCGTAGCATAATATGAACTCATTTATAAAAGCTTTTTCTTCATATTAGCGTTTTATAAGTTTAAATTCGGGTAGTACTTACCCGTTAAGTTCATACTTAGTAGCTAATATACAATTCAACTACTACAATTCTATATGAAAAACTGATTATAATAATATTTCGCGTTCAAACTTTTATACAATATTTTACAAACTTACAATACCGCTTATTTTACATAAAGCATGAAATATAGCACACAATAACTTTGATACAAGATAGTTGTGAAGACAATTCTAGCTAGTACACAAGTCGTTCAGCAAAGGCAATAAAGACGCGTAATTCATACGTCCAGAAACAAGTCATGCATTCTGGTTTTACTAGGACTACTTCCCATCCTTGGTCTTGTGCAACATAACCGTTATGGCCGTTGATAAGACAGCGTGTTGTAACGTCATCAAAGGGACGAGGGTTACGTAATGTCCAACAGTCCCGTAATAATCTAAAAACCTCATTTCTTACCCCAATTACCGACTCCGTCACTTGTGGAAACGTTTTGTTTAATAGTTGTAGCCCGATGTTCTTGTTCTCACTTTGGTGAGAAGCGAACATTACTAATCCGTAAGCATAACATGCTTCTTTATGTTGCATGTTAGCCGCTTTTTCTAAATCACGAAGTCCAATATTCGGATATATTGAGTCAAAATAATTTCTTAACCCGTTGCGTAAAATAGCATTTGGGTTCCCCGCAATATATGCGTCAAAGTAAACACATCGTAACTTATGGGTTTCCCAATGTGATATCCCCCATCTTTCAAACGAAAGTCTCTTATAAACCAAGACATTCTTGGAACGTTCTTCGAATGTCTTACAAACTGATCTCGCCTTAAATAGTTGTGCCGAAGAATTCTGGCCGACTCTAGACAAGATTTCATCAATCATGTCTCCGGGTAGGTCTTTTAAAATATTGGGTTGTCTATCCATTTTGTGTTTTTAAACTGTAAAATAGACAAGAGTAAGATTCATAAAAAAAATACTTATTAATACAAGCAATTTTTACATATATCATAAAGCATAAGAACACTATATTACATATATTACACCACACGAATACAACTATCTTATTCCGACTCGCTTGTTTCTTCTTCTTCGGTTTTGGTTCGTTTTGCCAAGTTTCTAGGGATATATGATGTTCCCCTAATACGAGCCGTAATTTTCCACATTGGTTTAGAAAAACCTGGTGGTTTAGAGGTTCCCGGGTCATTGTTACAACTTAAGGACTTCGGGGGTAGACGATACATATAAAGTTCATCAGGGTTGGAATTAGATTTCTCTATTTTTATGCCCTTTCCCTTATTATTTTCTTTTGCCTTTTTAAATTCAGTTGGGGTAATTTCTATAACATCATCGGAATTCTCGTCGGAATCCGATTCATCGGAGAATTGGTAATCCTCCCAATATTTTGCTTCCTTGGCGGAAACACCATTGACCATAATTAACCTTGGTCGGTTGGTTGAGGATTTTCTTTTACTTAACCGTTTTATTATTTCCCCCACCGGTTCTATTTCTTCATCCGGTTCCGATTCTTCTTCCGGTTCCGATTCTTCTTCCGGTTCCGATTCTTCTTCCGGTTCCTCTTCGGGAACTTGTGAATCAGTCCACGAATCATTCCAATTTACATTTGACTCTTCATTATTATTAGGTGAGTCAATGGGACTTGTTCTAGAGGTAGACATCTATCACATAATATCAAAAGCATTAAGAGATTAATATATCACATAATATTCACATGTTAAAAATATATAGTTTCCAACAAAATTTGTTAAGCAATCATTTTTCAAGTAAACACGGTCGAAGTCCAGACTCACTAATGCATCCTAACAAACTCGATAAGACACACTAATGCAAAATTCTGGTTCTCTAAGACCAACGCTCTGATACCAACTGAAATGTCCCGTTCTTATTGATTAAAAACGTTCCATATTAATTGATTTCGTTGCGAGGTTTTGACCTCTATATGAGACGTTTTTCAAAGACTGCATTCATTTTTAAACAAACCATAACCTTTATTTCATCAATAAAGTTTTAAAAAGCTTTACGTAGATTATCAAATAATGATAATCTAAAATATCCTGTTTACACACGACCATTACATAATGGTTTACAATACAAATATGTTACAACAAAATAAGTTTCTTGAATGCAGTTTTTACACAATATCATACAAGCATGGACTCCAAATCTTGTCCTTATTTAAGTATGCGACAGCGGAAGCTCTTAATAATCACCTGAGAATAAACATGCTTAAAAACGTCAACAAAAATGTTGGTGAGTTATAGGTTTAACCTATATATATCAAATCGTAACAATAGACCACAAGATTTCATATTTCAATACACATCCCATACATAGAGATAAAAATCATTCATATGGTGAACACCTGGTAACCGACAATAACAAGATGCATATATAAGAATATCCCCATCATTCCGGGACACCCTTCGGATATGATATAAATTTCGAAGTACTAAAGCATCCGGTACTTTGGATGGGGTTTGTTAGGCCCAATAGATCTATCTTTAGGATTCGCGTCAATTAGGGTGTTTGTTCCCTAATTCTTAGATTACCAGACTTAAATAAAAGGGGCATATTCGATTTCGATAATTCAACCATAGAATGTAGTTTCACGTACTTGTGTCTATTTTGTAAATCATTTATAAAACCTGCATGTATTCTCATCCCAAAAATATTTGATTTTAAAAGTGGGACTATAACTCACTTTCACAGATTTTTACTTCGTCGGGAAGTAAGACTTGGCCACTGGTTGATTCACGAACCTATAACAATATATACATATATATCAAAGTATGTTCAAAATATATTTACAACACTTTTAATATATTTTGATGTTTTAAGTTTATTAAGTCAGCTGTCCTCGTTAGTAACCTACAACTAGTTGTCCACAGTTAGATGTACAGAAATAAATCGATAAATATTATCTTGAATCAATCCACGACCCAGTGTATACGTATCTCAGTATTGATCACAACTCAAACAATATATATTTTGGAATCAACCTCAACCCTGTATAGCTAACTCCAACATTCACATATAGAGTGTCTATGGTTGTTCCGAAATATATATAGATGTGTCGACATGATAGGTCGAAACACTGTATACGTGTCTATGGTATCTCAAGATTACATAATATATAATACAAGTTGATTAATTTATGGTTGGAATAGATTTGTTACCAATTTTCACGTAGCTAAAATGAGAAAAATTATCCAATCTTGTTTTACCCATAACTTCTTCATTTTAAATCCGTTTTGAGTGAATCAAATTGCTATGGTTTCATATTGAACTCTATTTTATGAATCTAAACAAAAAAAGTATAGGTTTCTAGTCGGAAAAATAAGTTACAAGTCGTTTTTGTAAAGGTAGTCATTTCAGTCGAAAGAACGACGTCTAGATGACCATTTTAGAAAACATACTTCCACTTTGAGTTTAACCATAATTTTTGGATATAGTTTCATGTTCATAATAAAAATCATTTTCTCAGAATAAAAACTTTTAAATCAAAGTTTATCATAGTTTTTAATTAACTAACCCAAAACAGCCCGCGGTGTTACTACGACGGCGTAAATCCGGTTTTACGGTGTTTTTCGTGTTTCCAGGTTTTAAATCATTAAGTTAGCATATCATATAGATATAGAACATGTGTTTAGTTGATTTTAAAAGTCAAGTTAGAAGGATTAACTTTTGTTTGCGAACAAGTTTAGAATTAACTAAACTATGTTCTAGTGATTACAAGTTTAAACCTTCGAATAAGATAGCTTTATATGTATGAATCGAATGATGTTATGAACATCATTACTACCTTAAGTTCCTTGGATGAACCTACTGGAAAAGAGAAAAATGGATCTAGCTTCAATGGATCCTTGGATGGCTCAAAGTTCTTGAAGCAAAATCATGACACGAAAACAAGTTCAAGTAAGATCATCACTTGAAATAAGATTGTTATAGTTATAGAAATTGAACCAAAGTTTGAATATGATTATTACCTTGTATTAGAATGATAACCTACTGTAAGAAACAAAGATTTCTTGAGGTTGGATGATCACCTTACAAGATTGGAAGTGAGCTAGCAAACTTGAAAGTATTCTTGATTTTATGAAACTAGAACTTTTGGAATTTATGAAGAACACTTAGAACTTGAAGATAGAACTTGAGAGAGTTCAATTAGATGAAGAAAATTGAAGAATGAAAGTGTTTGTAGGTGTTTTTGGTCGTTGGTGTATGGATTAGATATAAAGGATATGTAATTTTGTTTTCATGTAAATAAGTCATGAATGATTACTCATATTTTTGTAATCTTATGAGATATTTCATGCTAGTTGCCAAATGATGGTTCCCACATGTGTTAGGTGACTCAAATGGGCTGCTAAGAGCTGATCATTGGAGTGTATATACCAATAGTACATACATCTAAAAGCTGTGTATTGTACGAGTACGAATACGGGTGCATACGAGTAGAATTGTTGATGAAACTGAACGAGGATGTAATTGTAAGCATTTTTGTTAAGTAGAAGTATTTTGATAAGTGTATTGAAGTCTTTCAAAAGTGTATAAATACATATTAAAACACTACATGTATATACATTTTAACTGAGTCGTTAAGTCATCGTTAGTCGTTACATGTAAGTGTTGTTTTGAAACCTTTAGGTTAACGATCTTGTTAAATGTTGTTAACCCAATGTTTATAATATCAAAAGAGATTTTAAATTATTATATTATCATGATATTATGATGTACGAATATCTCTTAATATGATATATATACATTAAATGTCGTTACAACGATAAACGTTACATATATGTCTCGTTTCAAAATCATTAAGTTAGTAGTCTTGTTTTTACATATGTAGTTCATTGTTAATATAATTAATGATATGTTTACTTATCATAATATCATGTTAACTATATATATAACCATATATATGTCATCATATAGTTTTTTTTACAAGTTTTAACATTCGTGAATCACCGGTCAACTTGGGTGGTCAATTGTCTATATGAAACCTATTTCAATTAATCAAGTCTTAACAAGTTTGATTGCTTAACATGTTGGAAACATTTAATCATGTAAACATCAATCTCAATTAATATATATAAACATGGAAAAGTTCGGGTCACTACAAAAACCTTGTATACGTGTACCGATATTTAAATTGCGTAAAATAAATAACAGAAATTAAATGACGATAAATAAAATTACGAGAATTAAAATTGCGATAAATAAATTGCGATAAATAAATGTAATACGGAATTAACAGTTAGCTAGGAACAGTTAGCTAGTATTTTGTTAGAGTGGTTTCTTAACAGAATTTCTCATAGTTAATTCTTTTGTTTCTAATAAATTTTATTTTTACCCAATGTTTTCTTCATTATGCCACTTGTTGGATTCTGGTAAGTCAAAATCCAAATATGAAATTGAATGAAAATAGTTATTTTGTGGTGAACGGATTCGTATATCTTGTGGATGTAAGTAGGATAGTAAATGACTATTGAATCAGATTCGAAGAATATACAGTGTAACTTATTAATGTGAAATCTAAATATTTCTAGGGTATTACCTACCCGTTAAAATATTTTCACCATTAACAGTTTGTACAAAAGAATTTTTAATTACAATCTTTATGAAAATATACTTACATATATATTTTCCTCAGATTTAATCATGTATTTAATGAGTTAATATGATATTAACTCATCTAATTTACCGTTAGAACAAGAATATATAATCTCTAAAACATTAGAGATTACATAATCGCCATGTCGAACGAAGATAAATGATGTAGAACGATATGTAGAATGATGATTATACTCGAGGTACAGAATGGGATGCTGAGGCATGTGTTGTTGATGGTACGGGTGCTATTGCTGGTGGTACTGTGGTAAATTTTTACACCATATTCTCCAAATTTATTACTCGAGCGCGAAGTTCGTTGACTTCTTCTATTATTCCGGGATGATTGTTGGTCGGAATGAGCGGATGAATAAGATTCAGAATTTGAGATAGTATATAATCATGGCGAGATATCCGGGGAGTGAGGGTGAAAATGGTGTTTCGAATTGGTTCGCCGGTGAGTGCTTCAGGTTCTTCACCAAGAGGTTAATTCAGTTAGTGGAAGGGATCGCCTTCTGCGTGTCTCCATTGATTAAGTCGACTACGAACCCATCAGATGAATTGGGGATAGATGATTGGTTAATTCATTTTGGTGACCTGCTTTCAGAGCTTAGGTGAAACTCCATATCGGAATAGCTGTCGGAATCTGGGGAATTCGAACTGGTTGAGGGATTCATCTCGTATGATCAGATGAAGGATTTTCGATAAGAAATAGATTATAGGATGTAGATTAGTACTCTGCAATACATAATTTATATATGCATATATAATACTAAAATCTTATAAGTTACGGAGGAATCTACGGAAGCTGTCAGGCAAAGTCTACAGTAGCAGATACGCTAAGATATGAATTTTGTCTATACACTATTCATGCAGTCAATACAGTAAAA
Source organism: Rutidosis leptorrhynchoides (assembly GCF_046630445.1). Lineage (NCBI taxonomy): Eukaryota > Viridiplantae > Streptophyta > Magnoliopsida > Asterales > Asteraceae > Rutidosis > Rutidosis leptorrhynchoides. Next base: position 227,845,690 of record NC_092340.1, read on the forward strand.
CGTGTCTAGACTAAGAATGATAAGCAGGTAATTTCCGACAAGAAATGATAAGTAGATGATTTTTGACACGAAATGATAAGAAAAACTTTTGACATGCAGACATGGTCGAAGTTCAGACTCACTGATGCATCTAAACAACTATCAGTTAGACACACTAATGTAAGACCTGGTTCACTAAGACCACCGCTCTGATACCAACTTTCATGACCCGTCCTAATCTATCTGGACGAATACATTACATTTGGTTACATTGCGAGGTACTTGACCTCTATATGATACATTTTACAAACATTGCATTATCAAACATAGTCAACGTTAATTTGAAAAGTGTAAGTTATAATAATAACATATGTTATAATGTTTATTAAAGTTAAAAGTGTATAATTATGTCATAACATAAGTTTAATTAAATAAAATGAATTATTAAAGTTAATATAAGTTGAAATGATATAATTAATATAACATAAGTATTTAATTAATTAATTAAATATTAGTCATAATATAAATATTATTAATTAATAATAAATTTTAAATCATATCATAAGTATTATTAATTAATAATGAATTATTAATCATATCATAAGTTTCTAAATATAATTATTAAATCATAAGTATTTAATAATTAAATCATAATTAAATAATAATTAAGTCTTATAATAATTAAATAATTATTTAATCTTCATTATAAGTCTTATAATAATATTCTTATAAAATAAATTTAATACTTATCATAAGTATTTTCCATTAATAATAAAAGTGTCATTAATCATAAGTTAAATTAAAATGTTAATTAAATCATAAATAATAATTAAATGATATAATATATATTTATATCATAAGTCTTAAATAAAAATAATTACCTCTTTTATCATAAGTAATTAATTAATAATGAGTTTCATTATTTTTATCATAAGTTTTAGAATTAATCATAAGTTTTAATTCAAAAGTTCATCGGGTCGTATTTTGAGCCCCGGGTGTCGATTTCTGGCGAGCCTTATATGCATCTCTGCCTATTCAAACCACCCGACACCATGGTGCACTCAAGAACTCACTAAGAACAGTACCACTGAAATCTTGGGGTCGACCAGCCATAAAAGTTTTGTGGGAACATCCCACGTTGTTGTTCGCATTGGCGTTAACAATAGCATTTGCTGCCATAGCAGCAGCAATTCCTTCATTGATTAGGCATTGCATACGCGCTTCAGTGGACTCTCTTGGAGGCATGATCTTCAAAATAGAATAACACATCCGTTAGTACCAAGAATAATACTAGTGTCATAAGGATTAGATCAAAACACGAAAAGACTAACCATTAAGATATTAGTCAACTAACACTATGAGTAATAACATGACAGTTATGATTGTTATAGAAATAACCATCACATGCATACATATTTTATGATAACATCATAAACATACATAGCACCTAACATACATGAACATATATTACGCATAATATAACATGCCAAGAGCCACAACATTAGAAATAAAACATGATAATGATAATAGACGTCATAAAAATAACCATCCATACATAATGAAAAATATCCCATAACAAAATCTTAATAAAATCCTCGGCAAAACGCCGTACATAACCCAAAATGTATGTATAAAAGGACATTAAGTCTGATGAAATAGATAATCAATATGAATAATCACATCACATTCACTTAGAGCGGGTGTGATAAGCTGGTCCAGCATGAGTCTCAGCAGGATCCTCATACTTACGCAACTTCCCTTTCACAACATCCAACTCTTCCTTCAACACACGAACAGTGCTCTCGAGAGCCTCGAACTTAGCATTAACTTCTCGATCATGCTTACGGTTCGCATCCTCAACCCTATGCTTGAAAGTGATAAAGTTACCCATGTTGGCACGGATCTCGTCCATAACTTCATTATGTGGCAAAGTGCGCAAACAATCACTAAGGGCGTTAATACGTGTCACCTCATTATAATCCCGATTCATATGAGTAATGGTAGAAAAATAGTAATGAACAGGATCATCGATCTCTGGTTGATTAGCACGGCGTCTAGCAGGAGACGGTGGAGCAGGAGCAGCAACGGAGTTATCGCTCGAAGTCGACATCTGCAAACAGCAAAACCGCAAACCACATACCAAAAAGATATAAAAGCTAATAATATAACTTATACGAAATGAAATGCATATTAATGCTATAGCAAAAAGGTCGGGCTGTAGACTAGACTCTAATGCACCCTAAAAACCACGGGTTGACCACATTAAGACCGCCTAGTTCCCTACAACCTGGCTCTGATACCACATGTGACGACCCCGTCAAAACACTTAACGGATCCGTCAGTTGGTCCCACAGCTTGATCGGACTTAAATGAATTAAATAAACAAAGTTACATTCTTTTATTTCAAAAGTTTCCCAAAAAGGAAACAAACCCAAATATGTAGTTTTAAACAACCAACCATAGTAATAAACCAAAAGTTGACACAAAACCTTGCCAACAAACCCACAAGTTTAAATTATCCAAAAATAGAATGCAAGCTTAAGTTTCATAAAATGTTTCATAAAATCTGCCCGAAATGCATGCAGACTCTTCTAAACACAGCGGAAGCATCACAAAACTCAAGTACCTGTGAAAACATGCAAGTAAACTGTCAACACAAAGGTTGAGTGAATTATAGGTTTAAATAAATAAGTAAACTTTAGACCACAAGGTTTAAAAATGTTAGAAAACATTAAACATTATTCCATTATCAATGAGCCACCTGGGAACCACTTAACCCTTTATTTACTCTTGCCAAACACAATAAAAATATACACTTGGACAGTGTATCTACAACAAATTACGAAGTACTAAACATTCCGATTATAAATTGCTAGCGCGACTAGCTCAAAATGGGGTTGTCAAACCCGATAGATCTGTCCATAGGATTCGCGTTCACCAGTAGAAATCAATGATTACAGTTACCAGACTAGGGAATATTTTTGTCCAACTCACAATGAATAATTAAATTTAACTGTTACTTGTGTCTAAACGTAAATAAAAATGCATGTAATCACATCCCAAAAATATACTTTGAAAAGTATGTAAAAACGGGACTATAACTCACCTTAAAAGCAACTGAAGAAACCACACAAACAAGCGAACAGCAAATAGAATAAAGTGATCAGGAATGATCACAACGCCGACCTATAAATAAAGCAAGTCGATATAAATAACTAACTTAGGTCAAGTCTTAGTATGATAGCTGTTGTACATGTTGCAAGTAGACATAGAACAATAATTGGCAAGCATCGGTTTGACTGGAACAGCGTACGGACACATACATTCTATTTTTAGAAAGTTTCTATTTTTAGCAGGTTTCAATTTTTGGAAAGTTTCTATTTTAGGAAAGTTTCTATTTTAGGAAAGTTTCTATTTTAGGAAAGTTTCTATTTTTGGAAAGTTTCCAAATTTAGAAAGTCAACAAAAGTCAACTGAAAGTCAAAGTCAACCGAAAGTCAACTCAAAAGTCAAACTTGGTCAAACATAGTCAACGTTAATTTGAAAAGTGTAAGTTATAATAATAACATAAGTTATAATGTTTATTAAAGTTAAAAGTGTATAATTATGTCATAACATAAGTTTAATTAAATAAAATGAATTATTAAAGTTAATATAAGTTGAAATGATATAATTAATATAACATAAGTATTTAATTAATTAATTAAATATTAGTCATAATATAAATATTATTAATTAATAATAAATTTTAAATCATATCATAAGTATTATTAACTAATAATGAATTATTAATCATATCATAAGTTTCTAAATATAATATTAAATCATAAGTATTTAATAATTAAATCATAATTAAATAATAATTAAGTCTTATAATAATTAAATAATTATTTAATCTTCATTATAAGTCTTATAATAATATTCTTATAAAATAAATTTAATACTTATCATAAGTATTTTCCATTAATAATAAAAGTGTCATTAATCATAAGTTAAATTAAAATGTTAATTAAATCATAAATAATAATTAAATGATATAATAAATATTTATATCATAAGTCTTAAATAATAATAATTACCTCTTTTATCATAAGTAATTAATTAATAATGAGTTTCATTATTTTTATCATAAGTTTTAGAATTAATCATAAGTTTTAATTCAAAAGTTCATCGGGTCGTATTTTGAGCCCCGGGTGTCGATTTCTGGCGAGCCTTATATGCATCTCCGCCTATTCAAACCACCCGACACCATGGTGCACTCAAGAACTCACCAAGAACAGTCCACAAGTCATGGTAATCAGCCATGACATCACTTGGACTTTCAATTTACTCAAAACCGTGTTTTAGTCAAAATGGGTGAACCGTGGCTCGGATTTAGGTGACCCGAACATGAAAGTTCGTCCCACGATCAGTCCTAACACACCAACACACCCTAAAGACACCAAGGAAGGTCACAAAGTCGGACCAAACTTGGTTCATGTCAATATCACAATTCAATTTTAACAAAAAGTAATTTGATCATAACTAGGGCTCCGGGAATCGAAACGACATGAATCCGGAGTCTAAAATTAATGTCTTGATGAGAGGAACTCATATAGATAGTTTATTTTAACATTTATATCAGTCACAAACTCAGAATACACAAAATAGCTGCTGTCCAGAATTTTATAAACCGAAAACATGCAATTATGAGTACATCTATGCATACAAACATCATTACAATAATCCACAAACATCATACTACTAAATAATAATCAAAATACAGTAAATAAATGAAAAATTAAAAATTCTAGGGTTAGGGTTTATACTCTAATCGAGAAACGATTGATGTTATCGCGTAGAGAATGAAGAGAGGAACGCGTTGGTGTTAATTAATTGATGATCCAAGCAAGCTTTTTGTTAAAGAATGATGATGATGGTGGTGAGCTAGGTGATGGACAAAGGAGAGGGGAGAGGGAGAGGAGAGCAAAAATAGAAAATTAGGTTTTTGATAAATATTGGAATTGAAATAATGAACCAAAAATAAAAATCAAGGGAGTATTACTCCCTCCCTTTGGAGTTTCGGCCGAATGAGGGGTGGGGTGGGCCCCACTTAGCCCATCTCACTTAATTGTTAAGTTACTTATGGCCCGAAAGCCCGAACGAGTCCCGAAACGCGAAAACGCACTTACGCGATTAAAAATTCGGAAAGATAACAAACGCGCGACGAAAAATAAATATAAATACACTATATAATAATATGATCTTAAAATATCATATTTAAAATATTTAGGATTTAAATATCCCAAAAACTCGACCGTTGGTTTGAAAACCAAAAAGATTCGCCGGATGGAAATCCGCGAGACGTAGAAACGTATAAATTAAAATATGAATACAAATATTCACATAACACATAATAATTAATATATATATATATATATATATATATTATTACAAATAATAATATAGGTCATAGAAATGACGTGGCACACTAACAGTTAATGGTCGTTAAATAATTAACTGAAAAAGATAACGAAAAAAGTAGGGTCGTGACAGCATGCATACCATTTCATAATATATCCAACTATAATTGACTTAGTAATAATCTTGATGAACTTGACGACTCGAATACAACGTCTTTTGAAATATGTCATGAATGACTCCAAGTAATATCTCTAATATGAGCAAATGCACAGCGGAAGATTTCTTTAATACCTGAGAATAAACATGCTCTAAAGTGTCAACCAAAAGGTTGGTGAGTTCATTAGTTTATCATAATCGATCATTTCTATAATTTTAATAGACCACAAGATTTCATTTATTCAATAATCATACACTTGCAAGTGTTTAAAAATTCATTCGTATGGATTGAACACCTAGTAACCGACATTAACAAAATGCATCTAGAATATCCCCATATATAAATATCGAAGTACTAAAGTAGTTCAAATTCTCTGACTGGGGCTTGTCAATGGCCCATAGATCTATCTTTAGGATTCGCGTTAATTGGTGGCAATTATAATAAACACCAATTCTTAGGTAACCAAGTTCAACAAGGGTGATATCCGGTATAACGATTCAACCATAGAATGTAGTTTCGATTACTTGTGTCTATTTCGTAAAGCATTTATAAAAACAGCGCATGTATTATCAGTCCCAAAAATATATATTGCAAAAGCATTTAAAAAGGGAGCAAATGAAACTCACAATACTGTATTTTGTAGTAAAAATACATACAACGATACTGAACAATGCAGGGTTGACCTTGGATTCACAAACCTATATCATTTGTATATAAATTAAAATGTGTAATCGTAATCGAATGAGTTTATATATTATTTCTTAAATTATATATTATATTTATTTAGTTTGTTTATATATTTAAAATGTTTACTATCTATATACTTAGTTATATTAATATATCTATATATATGTATATATGGTTAGTATTATATAAAAATATCGTTAGTTTGTTATATATAATTATTTATTTAAATATTGTTATTATGTTTGATATGTAGGTATATAAACTAGTAATATAATTATGATATATGTATTAAGTATATTTTTAGGTATAAAATATTTATCTGTAACAAAAATGGTAGTTTTGATAATAATGATTTACTAATAATAATAACTTTCTTAATATCGATAATAATAATAATAATAACGATATTTGTTAAAATCGATACTTATGTTAATCATAATCCTAGTCTTCATGTTTAATTTCTAAATTAATAACTAAAGCTGTTATAGTCTCAATTCGTGATCCTTGTCATAATAATACTTATAATAATAATACTTAAAATGGTAAAATTAATAATAGTAATTATATTAATGATACTTATAATAATACTCTAATGAAATTAATAATAACGATATTATTAATCATGATAATACATAGTGATAATACTAAAATTGATAATAATATTAGTATTAATCATAATAGTGATAATTATAATAATAACAATAATAATAACATTTATAATCATAATAATAATAAAACTAATAATAATAATAATAATAATAATAATAATAATAATAATAATAATAATATTAATAATAATAATAATAATAATAATAATACTAATAATAATAATAATAATAATAATAATAATAATAATAATAATAATAATAATAATAATAATAATAATAATAATAATAATAATAATAATAATAATAATAGGTTGATAAGTGAACTACCTTTAAAGGCATAAAAAAAATTGGTAAACCGCCCAGGCTGGGATTCGAACCCTCGACCACATGCTAACCCGACACCAAACCAGACCACTCTTCCACTCCTGTCTTTCTAACTTAAACACCACCAATTTATTTATAATCCCTTATTAATCTGTTAAGTTTTTTTCTTCACCATAATAACTGAATCGATCAATCTAACAACCCTTTTCAGGTTTTAACATAATCAATTAAAATTTGTAATTGAATAACAATACCTGTATTGATTTATATAAATTAACAGAAATCAAAAGAAATCAAATTAAAATTTAACACAGTTTCGTAGAACACTTTTTAAACTCAAACATCAAAATCAAAAATTAGGTTGTTTTAGATTACAGTTCCTAAACGAAATATGTTCTAAATCAATCATATAAACTTTCTAGATCATCAAGTTAATCCAAAACATCAAAACAACTTCGAATTTCTTCATGAACAATTTCTTCGACTTTTTAAATTAGATTTTTGACTCTCAAATTAAAACTTAGTTTAAGGAATTGAAATTTGAAAATTTGTAGAAAGATTAAGTAATACATTCCTAACAAAACCTCATTTATACTTTTTGAAAATAAATTAGAAATCGAGATTTTATAAAAAAGCTGATACGAACAGAGTACCTGACTGATTCTTTTTCTTTCTGCTAAATTAATTTGATTAATTAGTTAATGTAAATGATAATTGATAATGGGAAAACTTGATTGCTCTCTTTAACAACTGGATCGAATTGATTTGTATAAAATGTAATCGACAGAATTAGAAAGGAAATATAAACTAGTAATATAATTATGATATATGTATTAAGTATATTTTTAGGTATAAAATATTTATCTGTAACAAAAATGGTAGTTTTGATAATAATGATTTACTAATAATAATAACTTTCTTAATATCGATAATAATAATAATAATAACGATATTTGTTAAAAATCGATACTTATGTTAATCATAATACTAGTCTTCATGTTTAATTTCTAAACTAATAACTAAAGCTGTTATAGTCTCAATTCGTGATCCTTGTCATAATAATACTTATAATAGTAATAATAATAATACTTAAAATGGTAAAATTAATAATAGTAATTATATTAATGATACTTATAATAATACTCTAATGAAATTAATAATAACGATATTATTAATCATGATAATACATAGTGATAATACTAAAATTGATAATAATATTAGTATTAATCATAATAGTGATAATTATAATAATAACAATAATAATAACATTTATAATCATAATAATAATAAAACTAATAATAATAATAATAATAATAATAATAATAATAATAATAATAATAATAATAATAATAATAATAATATTAATAATAATAATAATAATAATAATAATAATAATAATAATAATAATACTAATAATAATAATAATAATAATAATAATAATAATAATAATACTAATAATAATAATAATAATAATAATAATAATAATACTAATAATAATAATAATAATAATAATAATAATAATAATAATAGGTTGATAAGTGAACTACCTTTAAAGGCATAAAAAAAATTGGTAAACCGCCCAGGCTGGGATTCGAACCCTCGACCACATGCTAACCCGACACCAAACCAGACCACTCTTCCACTCCTGTCTTTCTGACTTAAACATCACCAATTTATTTATAATCCCTTATTAATCTGTTAAGTTTTTTTCTTCACCATAATAACTGAATCGATGAATCTAACAACCCTTTTCAGGTTTTAACATAATCAATTAAAATTTGTAATTGAATAACAATACCTGTATTGATTTATATAAATTAACAGAAATCAAAAGAAATCAAATTAAAATTTAACACAGTTTCGTAGAACACTTTTTAAACTCAAACATCAAAATCAAAAATTAGGTTGTTTTAGATTACAGTTCCTAAACGAAATATGTTCTAAATCAATCATATGAACTTTCTAGATCATCAAGTTAATCCAAAACATCAAAACAACTTCGAATTTCTTCATGAATAATTTCTTTGACTTTTTAAATTAGATTTTTGACTCTCAAATTAAAACTTAGTTTAAGGAATTGAAATTTGAAAATTTGTAGAAAGATTAAGTAATACATTCCTAACAAAACCTCATTTATACTTTTTGAAAATAAATTAGAAATCGAGATTTTATAAAAAAGCTGATACGAACAGAGTTTCTGACTGATTCTTTTTCTTTCTGCTAAATTAATTTGATTAATTAGTTAATGTAAATGATAATTGATAATGGGAAAAGTTGATTGCTCTCTTTAACAACTGGATCGAATTGATTTGTATAAAATGTAATCGACAGAATTAGAAAGGAAATATTTTGTTCAGTACAAAATAAAATAAAAAAATAAGACAGAAAGTGACTTCCAAACTAATTTTGGTTTTATATCAGATTCATTTGTATCTGATCACACATTTTAGAGACAGGAAAAGAATTTTAATACAGTTTAGATGGTGATGCACAACATAAAACGTATACATCTCTTATATATATCTGTATATAATTTTATTATATATATAATTTGCTGTATTGATTTATATATATATATATATATATATATATATATATATATATATATATATATATATATATATATATATATATATATATATATATATATATATATATATATATATATATATATATATATATATATATATATATATATATATATATATATATGTAAAAAAATTGTACTTTATATGTATATCTAATTTTTATATATCTATCTATATATATGTGTTTATATATATATATAATGTTCATAATTTTTGATAATCAACAAATAATATTAATAATATTACTAATAATAATAATTTTATTGTTAATAGACTAGTATAATAAATAATAAATAATAATATTAAAAAGAATGATAATTTAGTTAACATTAATGATAATAAGGATGATAATAATAATCTTATTAATGATACTAATAATAATACTAGTTATAATAACTTTAATATTTTTAATGATAATAATAACATTAATAGTAATAATAACAATACAACTTAAATATATCAAATTTATATATGTACTTTATATTAGAAGTAATAATATTACTAAAACAAATATTAATATTAACAATAATAATTATAATGAAAGTAATGATAATAATATTAATATATCAGTCTTATTCAAACTTGTAATTTAATATAATACTATATTAGTATTTATGTAATATTATATTATATAATGACATTTATTGAATAGTTAATATTTATATATTTTTATATATATATTTATTAGAAATTATATATAGACTCATCTTAATATATATATATATATATATATATATATATATATATATATATATATATATATATATATATATATATATATATATATATATAGTGGTAGGATCAAGAGGGAAGTAACCATTCGAGGGGAAGCAAAAACTTTTTTTTTCATTTTTTGAAAAAACTTTGTTCACGAACATTATAGATGAGATGAAAATATGAACATTTAGTAGAGACACTTTGTGATAAATGTTTTTATTTTGGCGGGAAAACGCCGAAGAAGTAATATATAACAATTTTCGTGTTTTTCGAGCGTATTTTGAGGTTTTAGCTATTGGGGTTTAGATATTAGGGTTTAGATATTAGGGTTTATAGTGTTTAGATATTAGGGTTTAGAAATTTAGGGTTTAGGGTTTAGATTTAGGGTTTAGATTTAGGATTTAGATTGAATTTTTAACATGAACGGTTTAGAGTTTAGGGTTTAGGGTTTAGGGTTTAGGGTTTGGTGTTTTGGGTTTATGGAATAAACCCAAAACACCAAACCCTAAATCCTAAACTCTAAATCGGGCTAAATTTTACTTCACAAAACATAAAGAAAAAAAACGTTCATATTCTTCACGAACAATATTATCTTGAATGTTATTTTTGTCGATCGTTTTCCCGCCTAAATAATAACATTCATCACGAAGTGTCTCTTTTAAATGTTCATATTTTCGTGTGATCTTGATACCGGGGAAAAAAAATTAAAAAAAAAAAAAAGAAAAAATATTTTGCTTCCCCCGCTTCCCCCCGATTGGTTACTTCCCCATTGATCATGCCCTTATATATATATACATATATATCTAATAGTAACCTATTTATTCTATTTATTATTTTACATATTTAATTCCTAACTAACATTTTTATTATTTCCAATACTTACATTTATATTTATATATATATATATATATATATATATATATATATATATATATATATATATATATATATATATATTTAAACAATTGTTCGTGAATCGTCGGGTGTAGTCAAAGGTTAACTGAATATATGAACATCGTTTCAAAATTTTCTAGACTCAACATTACATACTTTGCTTATCGTATCGAAATCATATAAAGATTAAGTTTAAATTTGGTCAGTGTAAGACCCGAATAATTGTAATGTACATATGTGTATATAAGTGTATTGAACGATATTTGAAATGGGGTTTTATTGTATATATTAAGAAGACAAAAGAAGCTGAACTGGCAGGGTTGCGCGCCGCGCGGCTAGGTGGCGCGCCGCGCCATCTGACTGTGACAGATTCTCCATTCTTTTAAATTAGATATTTGGAGGGTATTTTGGTAAAATCAATTGGAGGCCGGATTTAATGCTTGGGATCAGATGTTAGAGTATCATTTACTCAAAAACTCACCAACCTTATCCCTTTCAATTCAAGTTTAGAGAGAGAGTGATTGTAGAGTGAGAAAGCTCACTTTGAAGGAGAAGAAGCTCGTTTCGGGTTTAATCGCAAGCTTTAAAGTTGTGCATCTCGTCATTTGCTACATTTTGATAGTTGTGGTATGCCTTAACTTTCTTTTCTTAATTTGATTTTGTGTATGGGTTAGGGTTTGTGTTAAAGATGAACATTAAGACCCATTTTAAGTAAATTGGGTGCTCTTGGGTAATTTGGGTCATGTAGACTCAATTATGTGTAAGCTAGGGTTTTAAATGTATAAATTGTTGTTATGAAACCCTAATTGGCTAGTAATTTGTTAGAACACCTTGAGGAAGTGTAAATGGGTGTGATTTGGGCATAAATGACCCAAAATGGGTGTGTTGACTTTTATCGAGTCAAATGGGTCAAAATGGACCAAGATGGGTCAATATTAGTGTTTTGTGCTAAAACCTAGTGTTCTAATGTGCGTGAAGGCCATGAGTGCCAAGTGTTAGGGTTTTTGGTGAAAACGACCCAATTTAGGGTTAGTTGTCAAAATGGGTCAAGATGACCTAGGATGGTGTGTGTTATGAGATTAGACCAAGTTGATTGATTAATTATGCTTGTGAAATAGGTACGTTACCTTGGAATTCAAGCTTGGTTTAATAATCACCGAAGGCATAAGGTGAGTGGAATAATTATGCGTATGTGTATATAATGTATTTATTTGTGTTGCACGAATGTGGTATTGTCGCGGTGTTTAAGACACCACATTTTAAGTAACGAGTAGCATTGTCGCGGTGTTTAAGACACTACTCATGGTATGATTGACTTGTGGTATTGTCGCGGTGTTTAAGACACCACAATGTCATGGGAGTGGAAGTGTCGCGGTGATTAAGACACCACTCATTGTATTGAATGAAGTGTGGATTCGTCGCGGTGTTTAAGACGCCACATTGTTGTAAGGGTGAGTTAGTCGCGGTGTTTAAGACATCACCCGGGGACTAGTGATTACGCGGTGTGTAAGTAACACTAGTGGACGTTATGAACTCCAACGGTCTTGTAAGTACTGCTTCCCGTGTTCGAATTGGTTAACCAAGGTTATGTGAATTATGTATTGGAAGTATTAATTTATGAATCGTATGCTATTGTACTATTAGCTACTTGTGGGATTGTGAATTATTGGTATATGCTTATTAATGTAGCATGCTTGATGAATTGTTAAACTCGAATATGATGTTGTGTAAGTGATGCGAGTAAGTAGATTATATATGTGTATGTATAATTATTGTGCTCACTAAGCTTTGCTTACCCTCTCGTTGTTTACCTTTTTATAGGATCGTGTGTGGATAAGGGTAAGGGCATTACCTTGGATTGAGTTTCCCGCTTCGATGATTAGGAAGCACTTTTGGGTTATGGCTTGGAGTTTGACCGAGACTTGGGTAGTTTAACCCCAAACACCATGCTCGTTGTGTCGTTTGGCAATTAAACTTTTTGTGGTCGAAACTCTAATTTGTATTAAACATTGTATTTTAAACTTAGTGGCGTTTTGGGCACGTGTGGGCCCCACCTTGTAAAACTTGTTCATACCTTAGTTATGTGCTAGTTTTACATATATGAATGTATGGTTAAAAGCGTTTTGGTTAAATATGCCGGGAACACGTTCATCTTTTTCGCATTTAAACTTTCCGGTAACAGCAGGGGTTTGGCGCGGCGCGCCGATGGCCTGGAACAACAAAATTTTTTTTTGTTTGAAATTTCGTCGTGTTTGGTCGGTTACGGTTTGGGTTGTTACAAGTGGTATCAGAGCATGGTCTAAGGGATTTAGGTGACTTGAGATAGGCGCCTAGACTTAGACTTTTGTGTGCGTATTGTGCGGGACTTGTAGGACTTTGGGTCGGACCGGGTCTTGGTTAGCGCATAGGTTTATATGAACTAATCATGCGTTATTGTTTGTATTATATAGCAATCATCAAGCGGAACGGACGTTGTACTAGCAAGTTACGCGACGTGCTCGCGTAGTAATGATTAGCTACCCTTACTACGGGTGCAAATCGTGTCAAACGAGCGATGTACGACGATCGTCGAGCGAGATGGGGTGGTATGGTGTATATGTATACGTATTGTTATGTCTTTCGTTTCGTTATTTAATCTCTTCCGTTTTATAGAATGAAGACGCGAAACGGACACGACACCGAACTTGATAATGGGGGCTCAAGCGAGGACCCCGAGTTCACGGCCAAGGTTGAGGCCATCTTTCAACGCCAAAAGGCGGAGTTTCGCGAAGATGTTAAGAAGATGTTTCTCGAGAAGATTGACGAACAAGTCGTCACTTTGGTTAAGGAGCAAATTAAGATTGCTCTTCAAGAAGAAAATGGGGGAAGGCGTGACTTTTTCTTCAAGAACTTTAAGGATGCTCAACCTCCTACTTTTGAGGGCGATCGGGACCCGCTCAAGAGTGCCCGATTCATCTCCGATATGGAGGGGGCCTTCCGTACTTGTAGTGTCCACCCGACAAGAAGACTAGGTATGGATGTAGCATGTTAAGGGGTGACGCGAAATTGTGGTGGGATGCTAAGATCTAACTCTATGGTGAAGAACAATGTATGGACTTCACTTGGGAGGAATTTAAAGCGGAGTTCTTCGATGAGTACCGAACTTCGGCCGATCTTACAAGACTTAAGGACGAGCTACGTACCTTGAGGCAAGGGTCGATGGACTTGAACACTCTCAAATCCGTGTTCTTGTCCAAGACGCAATTTTGCCCGGAGTATGTCGGGAATGATAAAATGTTGAAAGAAGATTTCTATCGAACCTTGAATGATAGTTATCAAGAAAAGATTAGCGTAAACGTGGTGAAGAGCTTCGATGAGTTGTTTAATATGGCGAAAGGGTTTGAAGCGATTGTGTTGAGGAAGAGAAAGTATGAAGGTTCGAGTCACTCAAATTTTTCAAGCAAGAAGTCAAAGAAAGGCCCAACCGAGAGTGTGGGGAGTGTGAAGAAAGGTGCCTCGGGGGATTTCCCCTATACTTGTCATAATTGTGGGCGAAGGGGGCATATGGCTCGTGATTGTACCAAACCATCTTCTACTACAAAATTCACTTGCTACAATTGTGGGAAGGAGGGACACAAGAAACCCGAGTGTCCCGAGTTGCGTAATGATAATGCTAAGCGGATAGAGAAGGCAGCGGGTACGGCTAGGGGTCGTAACTACTTGATGTCTAATGAAGAAGCTAAACAATCCAATGAAGTCGTTTCAGGTACTTTCATGGTTAATTCTAATCCGGCTCGGATACTTTTTGATAGTGGTGCTAATTTGTCTTTCGTATCTCCAAGATTTGTGCCTAAGTTAAATAAACCGCTAGTAAAGTTGAGTCGTCCGGTAGAAGTTGAAATAGCGGATGGCAAGACGGCGCTAGTGGTTGATGTGTGTAAAAATTGCAATGTTGTGTTTGGCGCCGAAAGTTTCGAAATTGATCTTATTCCGATGACTTTGGGTGATTTTGATGTTGTCGTTGGTATGGATTGGCTCGATCGTTATAGAGCCGATATTGCATGCCACGACAAGTTTATTCGTATAAAGACCCCAAGTGGGGGAGAGATGATTATTCATGGTGACAAACGAAGGAGATCGGTGCCGATATGCACTTTTGCTCGGGCACGACGTCACGTTGTTACCGGTGGTATGGCTTTCCTTGCTCATGTTGTCGACACTCGTAATGAGCCACCACCAATTCGTGAAATTCCGGTAGTTAATGAGTTTGAAGATGTCTTTCCGGATGAGTTACCGGGTGTCCCGGCGGAAAGACAAGTCGAATTTCGCATCGAGTTGGTTCCGGGGGCTACCCCCATTGCTAAAACTCCTTATCGTTTAGCACCAACGGAGATGCAAGAGTTATTGAATCAAATTCAAGAATTGCTCGGGAAGGGTTTTATCCGACCAAGTGCGTCGCCATGGGGCGCTCCGGTTTTATTTGTAAAGAAGAAAGACGGTAGTATGCGTATGTGCATCGATTACCGTGAGTTGAATAAAGTGACGATCAAGAATCGTTATCCGTTACCTAGGATCGACGATTTGTTTGATCAACTTCAAGGTGCGACGTATTTCTCTAAGATCGACCTACGGTCCGGCTATCATCAAATGCGGGTCCGTGAGGAAGACATTGAGAAAACGGCTTTCCGAACGCGTTATGGGCATTTTGAGTTTGTGGTGATGCCTTTTGGTCTTACGAATGCACCGGCGGCATTCATGGATCTTATGAACCGGGTGTGCCAACCTATGTTGGACAAGTCGGTTATTGTGTTCATTGACGACATACTAGTCTACTCGAAAAGTATGCACGAACATGAACGTCACTTGCGCGAAGTTTTGAAGACGCTGAGGAAGGAGAAGTTGTATGCTAAGTTCTCTAAGTGTGAATTTTGGCTAAGAGAGGTTCAATTTCTTGGTCACATTGTGAACGAAAGCGGTATCCAAGTGGATCCGGGGAAGATTGAGACGGTGAAGAGTTGGGGACGACCGACTACGCCCACGGAGATCCGAAGTTTTCTCGGATTGGCCGGTTATTATCGTCGGTTTATCCAAGACTTTTCTAAGATTGCTTCTCCATTAACGAAGTTGACAAGGAAGAGTGCTAAGTTCAATTGGGAAAACGAGCAAGAAATTGCTTTTCAATTATTGAAAGAGAAGTTGTGCCAAGCTCCGGTGTTAGTGTTACCGGAAGGTGTCGAAGACATGGTGGTTTATTGTGATGCTTCTTTAAATGGGCTCGGGTGCGTTCTTATGCAAAGGGGTAAAGTCATTGCTTATGCCTCTCGACAATTAAAGGAACACGAAACGAGGTACCCGACTCATGATCTTGAAATGGCGGCGGTTGTGCATGCGTTGAAAATTTGGCGCCACTACTTATATGGTGTCAAGTGTACGATATATTCGGATCATAAGAATTTGAAACACCTTTTTACTCAAAGGGATTTGAATTATCGTCAACGTAGATGGATGGATGTGGTGAAAGATTATGATTGTGAGATACTTTACCATCCGGGTAAGGCGAATGTGGTCGCGGATGCGTTAAGTCGAAAGACTCAACATCCGGCGATACGTATAACATCGTTACGTTTGATTATCACTAACGACTTTCTTGAAAAGATGGGTGAAGACCAAATAGAGGCTTATGTTCACGATAAGCACGCGGAACGAATTGTGGGCCAATCGGAGTTTATTACTATGGGTCCGCGGGGTTTGTTGTCCTTTCAAGGAAGGGTGTGGGTGCCTAAGGCGGGTGATTACCGACGGGTGCTACTCGATGAAGCACATAAGTCGAAATATTCCATTCATCCGGGCGCGACGAAAATGTATCATGACTTGAAGAAAGATTATTGGTGGCCGGGCATGAAACGCGATGTTGTAAAATACGTCGAACGATGTGTTACTTGTTTGCAAGTTAAAGCCGAGCATCAAAAGCCGTATGGTAAGTTGCAACCGTTAGAAATCCCGAAGTGGAAATGGGAGCACATTACCATGGATTTTATCACTAAGTTACCTAAGACGGCGAGAACTCAATATGATTCGATTTGGGTGATCGTGGACCGGTTGACGAAAAGTGCCTTGTTTCTTCCCATTAAAGAAGCAATATCGTCGGAGGCCTTGGCTAAGTTGTTTATCAAGGAAGTGGTCTCGCGACATGGCGTTCCTATATCTATTATTTCGGATCGAGATACCCGTTTTACATCTCGATTTTGGGAAAAGTTTCATGAAGATATGGGTACACAATTAAAGTTGAGCACGGCGTATCATCCTCAAACGGACGGTCAAACCGAGCGTACGAATCAAACTTTGGAAGATATGCTACGGGCGTGCATCATTGATTTTGGTGGTAGTTGGGATGAGCATTTACCTTTGGTGGAATTCTCATACAATAATAGTTTTCATACTAGTATCGGGATGCCACCTTACGAGATGCTTTATGGCCGAAGGTGTCGAACTCCCATTTGTTGGGGAGAAATGGGTCAAAGAGAAATCGGAAGTACCGATTTGGTTTTAGAGACGAATAACAAGATTGATATTATTCGGGAGCATTTGAAGAAGGCTCAAGATAGGCAAAAGTCGTATGCCGATAAACGTAGACGAACGATCGAATTCCAAGAGGGCGACATGGTTATGCTTAAGGTTTCACCATGGAAGGGTATTATTCGATTTCGAAAACGGGGAAAGTTAGGTCCTCGGTTTATTGGACCGTTTAAAGTTTTAGCTCGTGTTGGTGAAGTTGCATATCGATTGGAATTGCCCGAAGAGCTTGCGGGGATCCATAACACGTTTCATGTTTCTCACCTCCGTAAGTGCCTTGCGGATGATTCTTCATGGATGCCTTTAGATGAAATTGAGCTAAACAATAAGTTGGAGTATGTTGAAGAGCCAATTGCAATACTTGATGAAAAGGTCAAACGGTTGAGACATAAAGAGGTTAGGACCTATAAGGTTCAATGGTGACGGAATAAAGGTTCCGAGTTTACATGGGAACCCGAAGAGTTCGTGTTAGTCTATCTTCCTGCTTGTCATGCGGCTTGGATTGCGAGGACGCAATCCGAATGAGTGGGGGAGAGTTGTAAGACCCGAATAATTGTAATGTACATATGTGTATATAAGTGTATTGAACGATATTTGAAACGGGGTTTTATTGTATATATTAAGAAGACAAAAGAAGCTGAACTGGCAGGGTTGCGCGCCGCGCGGCTAGGTGGCGCGCCTCGCCATCTGACTGTGACAGATTCTCCATTCTTTTAAATTAGATATTTGGAGGGTATTTTGGTAAAATCAATTGGAGGCCGGATTTAATGCTTGGGATCAGATGTTAGAGTATCATTTACTCAAAAACTCACCAACCTTATCCCTTTCAATTCAAGTTTAGAGAGAGAGTGATTGTAGAGTGAGAAAGCTCACTTTGAAGGAGAAGAAGCTCGTTTCGGGTTTAATCGCAAGCTTTAAAGTTGTGCATCTCGTCATTTGCTACATTTTGATAGTTGTGGTATGCCTTAACTTTCTTTTCTTAATTTGATTTTGTGTATGGGTTAGGGTTTGTGTTAAAGATGAACATTAAGACCCATTTTAAGTAAATTGGGTGTTCTTGGGTAATTTGGGTCATGTAGACTCAATTATGTGTAAGCTAGGGTTTTAAATGTATAAATTGTTGTTATGAAACCCTAATTGGCTAGTAATTTGTTAGAACACCTTGAGGAAGTGTAAATGGGTGTGATTTGGGCATAAATGACCCAAAATGGGTGTGTTGACTTTTATCGAGTCAAATGGGTCAAAATGGACCAAGATGGGTCAATATTAGTGTTTTGTGCTAAAACCTAGTGTTCTAATGTGCGTGAAGGCCATGAGTGCCAAGTGTTAGGGTTTTTGGTGAAAACGACCCAATTTAGGGTTAGTTGTCAAAATGGGTCAAGATGACCTAGGATGGTGTGTGTTATGAGATTAGACCAAGTTGATTGATTAATTATGCTTGTGAAATAGGTACGTTACCTTGGAATTCAAGCTTGGTTTAATAATCACCGAAGGCATAAGGTGAGTGGAATAATTATGCGTATGTGTATATAATGTATTTATTTGTGTTGCACGAATGTGGTATTGTCGCGGTGTTTAAGACACCACATTCTAAGTAACGAGTAGCATTGTCGCGGTGTTTAAGACACTACTCATGGTATGATTGACTTGTGGTATTGTTGCGGTGTTTAAGACACCACAATGTCATGGGAGTGGAAGTGTCGCGGTGATTAAGACACCACTCATTGTATTGAATGAAGTGTGGATTCGTCGCGGTGTTTAAGACGCCACATTGTTGTAAGGGTGAGTTAGTCGCGGTGTTTAAGACATCACCCGGGGACTAGTGATTACGCGGTGTGTAAGTAACACTAGTGGACGTTATGAACTCCAACGGTCTTGTAAGTACCGCTTCCCGTGTTCGAATTGGTTAACCAAGGTTATGTGAATTATGTATTGGAAGTATTAATTTATGAATCGTATGCTATTGTACTATTAGCTACTTGTGGGATTGTGAATTATTGGTATATGCTTATTAATGTAGCATGCTTGATGAATTGTTAAACTCGAATATGATGTTGTGTAAGTGATGCGAGTAAGTAGATTATATATGTGTATGTATAATTATTGTGCTCACTAAGCTTTGCTTACCCTCTCGTTGTTTACCTTTTTATAGGATCGTGTGTGGATAAGGGTAAGGGCATTACCTTGGATTGAGTTTCCCGCTTCGATGATTAGGAAGCACTTTTGGGTTATGGCTTGGAGTTTGACCGAGACTTGGGTAGTTTAACCCCAAACACCATGCTCGTTGTGTCGTTTGGCAATTAAACTTTTTGTGGTCGAAACTCTAATTTGTATTAAACATTGTATTTTAAACTTAGTGG
Organism: Rutidosis leptorrhynchoides; assembly: GCF_046630445.1. Lineage (NCBI taxonomy): Eukaryota > Viridiplantae > Streptophyta > Magnoliopsida > Asterales > Asteraceae > Rutidosis > Rutidosis leptorrhynchoides. The sequence continues at coordinate 227,865,959 of NC_092340.1, forward strand.
CGTTTTGGGCACGTGTGGGCCCCACCTTGTAAAACTTGTTCATACCTTAGTTATGTGCTAGTTTTACATATATGAATGTATGGTTAAAAGCGTTTTGGTTAAATATGCCGGGAACACATTCATCTTTTTCGCATTTAAACTTTCCGGTAACAGCAGGGGTTTGGCGCGGCGCGCGGCCCTTTTGGCGCGGCGCGCGGCCCTTTTGGCGCGGCGCGCCGATGGCCTGGAACAACAAATTTTTTTTTTGTTTGAAATTTCGTCGTGTTTGGTCGGTTACGGTTTGGGTTGTTACAGTCAGAGATTTCCGGGTCGTCACATTTTATAACCAATTCAGTCACCGACACCTCCGCGATTGCGGAGGTTTAATGCCTATATGCTTCGCGATCGCGGAGCTACCCTGTCCAGCTCATTCCCAATGATTTCAAGGCTGCCGACGATTTTAATTAATATTTAATATATAATATATTTAAGTTATATAATTAATTATATATTATATTATATTTACGTGCATAGTTAACCTGTAATTTTAGTTCCAAAGACTCGTACGTTGTCACATGACTATAGTCTCCATTTCGGTTTCTCGAACGCATTCTCGTACGCTTAGAAAACTAATACTTTATGTTTAGTGACTCGTACCCCTATCAAAATATAGCCTTAAATCATTAGTAAACTATATTACACGAAGTGTAACTTATGCATTTGAGTGTTTTGGTCATTTACTTCTATAAATCATCATCTCGTTGTATATACATGTTATCGAAACGTGTTATGACTAAGTTAATATATATATATATATATATATATATATATATATATATATATATATATATATATATATATATATATATATATATATATATATATGTGTATATATATATATATATATATTTATATTTCATTTCAAAATATAAATTTGAAATATTTATTTAACAATACAGTTTTTCAAAATTAAAGATATTTAAAACTTATATATTTTGAAATCGTTTAACTAATAAGAAATATTATTTCGTAACATTTGTATTTTTAAAGTCTAAAATTGATATAATTCATTTATATACAAACGTTCATAAAGACATTTTTATATTCAAAATCATTTTATTACAAAGGTTATAATAATATACGTTCTTAATAATAAAAGTCTATTATATCAAAAAATGTTTTCGTTTAAGAAACACTATATATATACCTTTATAATATAAAAACTTAAATTCTGCTAATTCTATATAATCAATTTACCTTTATAAATAACAGATTACAATAATTCAATTTTTGAAATCGTTTTCTTATGTTTAAAAATAGGTCAGTCGAATATTATGAAATCTAGATCTCCACTAACATTTGCCTAACCTTCGTCAATTGACACATTTGTTCTTACTTGTAAATCATTTTACTAATTATTCCGAATACCGTTAAAAAGAAAAGTTTCCTAAATCAAAGTGGACCTCTCAACAGAGATTTGCAATCATAATTCAATGTATCTGATAATCATTTGATATTATCTTATAATTTTGTTGATAAATATATTAAACTTATATCAAAACAAATACGCTCCTGTAAAGTATTATTCATTCACTACTTTATTAACATTTCCAAGTCGTAAATAGATCTCATAACTTATATTCATATCAACTAAACCGTTAAATGTTTTATTAATATATCTCAAATTAATAATCATACATATGTATATATATATATATATATATATATATATATATATATATATATATATATATATATATATATATATATATATATATATACACACATAATTGTTCGTGAATCGTCGAAAGCAGTCGAAAGGTAAATGAATACATGAACACAGTTCAATGTTTTTGGGATTTCACATTACAGACTTTGCTTATCGTGTCGGAATAATATAAAGATAAAGCTTAAATTCAGTTGGAAATTTCCGGGTTGTCACAAATTTGTTATCAGTCCATTTTAATCACGATTAAAGAACATAAACCTTTCATTATATATAACATCTTCTGCAATTACAATTGAATAAAACTAAAAATAATAAGCGACACCCTATGTTCTTGATCTTTATGACCAAACCTCAAATTCAAACAAAAAATCTAATAATGCAGGATTTTTAGAAATTGTCTAATTATTCTATCTGTAAGTTTTCAATCCTCAACTCTTTCTATTAATTTCTAATTTTGAAGTCAAAGAAAAATTTCAAAAAGTCAACTGTTTTGTTCATCCAAAAATTCGAACTCATTTTGATGTTTTAAGATCAATTAATGATCCAAAAAGTTTCTAGGTATGTTTTACTACCTAATTCATGTTATAATTTTTGTCCAAAAGATTCTCGAATTCGATATTTGATTTTGAGTTCATGTTCTTGAACTTTGAAAAAGTAAAAACTCGAATTCGAATTTCATTTAAAAATCCATAAATATAGTTGTGTTAGGATTACTATAAACGATCTTTATGCAAAATTTGAAGTCACAATTCATCGTATTGATTGTGAATTTTCGAGTCAAAGATTCAAATCAAAAAGTCAACTAATTTGTTCTTCGTAAAATTCGAATTCCAGTGGAAGTTTTTGGATCAATTAATGGGTTGAAAAGTTTCCAGTGAAGATTTAAAACCTATTTCATGTAGGAATTTGGGTCTAAAAGTGGCTATATTTCAAAAACGCGATCTGAGTTCATCATCGTGTTCTTCCTCCTGTTTCAGTTTCTTTTCTTATTTGATTTCTATTTTCATTACTTTAGACAATCCCTAAATGTTTCTGTACCGTTTATATGTCCTAAACTAAATTTTAAGTCACGGATATGATTTGGTTTAAGTTTGATTCGATTACGTTGTAGAGAAGAAGAGGTAAAGGGAACAGATGAGAGTATTTTAAATAAATTTGAGATGGGATTAACATCAGAAAAACGAGTTAGACTGGATGGTTAAGAGGGTGTCGGGTGAGCGAGTGGTCACAGTTCGAGCCCGGTCCGGGGCAATTCTTTTTAGAAAAAGCTTTTAAAGGGTATATATTTCTACTTTTATTTCTACTATTATTATTATTATTATTATTATTATTATTATTATTATTATTATTATTATTATTATTATTATTATTATTATTATTATTATTATTATGATTATTATTATTATTATGATTATTATTGTTATTACCATGATTATTATTATTGTTGTTGTTATTATTATTGTTATTATAAGAATTATAATAAGTATTATTAGTATTATAGTTATAAGTATTATAACAATTATTATTATTATTATAAGTATTATTAATGTTATTATTATTATTAATTTAACATTTTAGTATTATTATCATTACTACGATTATGGTTATTATTATTATTATTATTATTATTATTATTATTATTATTATTATTATTATTATTATTATTATTATTATTATTATTATTATGAATATAATAAAAATTTATTATTATTTCCATAAACATTAGTATTGGTATCATTATATAAATATTATATTTATTATTATTATTATTAACATATGTATTATTATAAATATTATCTTTATTATTAATATGATTATAATTATTAGTATTGTTATTATTAAAAATTACTATTATTATTATTATTATTATTATTATTATTATTATTATTATTATTATTATTATTATTATCATTTTTACTAAAATTATTATTTTGATATCACTAAAACTATTGTTATTATTATTGTTATCAATATTATCTATATCATTATTATTAAAATAATTATGATTATGAAAATAAAAGTCTAATGACGTTATTAAGGTTATAAGCATAAAAATAAAGATTTTATATATATAAATATATATTTAATGCACATAACTTAACTATATTAATATTTCTATATATAAAATGAATATATATATATATATATATATATATATATATATATATATATATATATATATATATATATATATATATATATATATATATATATATATATAATGAAACTTATTAATATAACAATTACATCACTAATAAAAATATATAGATTTATTCGATTACAAGAATATATTTTAATACATATATGAATGATATAGATTCGTGAATCCAAGGCCAACCCTACACTTGTTCAATATCGTCATATGTATTTTTACTACAAAATACAGTATTGTGAGTTCATTTGATTCACTTTTACTCTTTATATTTTTGGGACTGAGAATACATGCGCTATTTTTACAACTGTTTTATTAAATGCCTTTGAAATCTATATTTTTAGACTGAGAATACCTGAGATGCTTTTATAAATGTTTGACGAGATAGACACAAGCAATTCCTCGAATGAATTATTATACCGACAGAAGTTCTGTTGATTATTATTGAATTAGTTGGACGTTATAATTGCCACTAATTGATGTGAATATTTCCCCTTGATTATTATAGCTTCGTAACCTGAGAATTAGGAAACGGGTATGAACCTAATTCACGCGAATCCTAAAGGTAGCTACCGGGTTTAACACCACCACCCAGAATGTTCACTAGACGGAAGAGCTAGTGGGCGTGGTGTTTAGTACTTCGAGGTTTATATATTGTTACAGACTGAAAGTGCCGTTCTAGCTCCTTTGGCATTGTTATTACCGAAAATAATATTTCAACTCTTTTTCAAATTAGTCAATTTTGTCACAGCTCCAGCAAGACAACTTTAACTTTTCGTTCGAAACAACCTTATTATAACCTTGATATATATATGCGTGCTCTTTTATCGTTACCAGGGAATCGTTTATATTCCACCACATTAGTAGTAAACTTACCAACAACTTCGTTGAACTTTGACTTTCCAAAAAAATCATTATAATTATCGAAACCTTATCCGCATCTTGTGACGATAATTGCCATGCCAATTATCGAGAATCAGCATTCAGTATTTTGAATTTCGCAGCATTTCTACATCAACAGTTATATGTATACATATAACATTTATCTCTTAGAATTATGATATCTCATTCTCAAATTCCGAAAAGCACTCTAGCCTATGAATCAATTTTTTGAGTTTTGAAAATGCTGATGAAGCAGCAAAAACTGTAAACGACCTTAACAGTCAAAAGTTTGATGATAAAGAAAGATACGTTGGAAAAGCTCAGAAAAATTGGAACTGGAAAATGGATTGAGCTAACCATGAAGGAGATCAAGGACAAATACAAGGACCAAACCCTATATTCAAAGAATCCAGGTAATTCTGGATTCGCCGAAATTTTTTGAGAATAACTTGCTCCGAAGTCATGTTAAAAGCTTGCGGAAAATTTTTCTTCATCAACTTCGAACTTAGAAACTCCAAAATATCATCATAAATATCTTCGATATTTCTGAGGATATTTTCATAAATATTCTTGTTCGAAATTATCTACCTCTTCGTGTTTTCTGTATTCCATTATATTGGAAACTTCTGTAAAATCTAAGTATAAATTATGAATGAATTGTGGAGAAATGTTAAGAATTTGAGCATGAGTTAGTATAATGTAATGACGCTTGGCCAACGTGATTATATTACAGTAAGTCATGCTGGAAGTTCTATTGGAACATGATGATTCACAGATCATAACGTCATCATGTGCCATGTTACATAAATCTTTCATTCTACTTAACTTCTGAACATATCAAGAAAATGTATTCTTGATGGTTCTATCTTCTGTGATGTTGATAAATTTAAAAATCAAATCGTGCTATCACGTTCCTTCCTTCTGAAAACATTATAATCATTCAAAACTCTATATCTACGAAATCTGGACCATTATTCGCTTGACTTGAAGTCGGGAAGAGAAAACAAAAGCATAGAGCTTCGAAAAATAAGGGAGAATATAAAGCCCGATAACAACACATGAATTATAAACCGTGTATATCAATGTTTATCCCAACATAAAGACACGTGAGAATTAAAAACACTATAACCCCAAGGGCGAAGTAGAAGAAAGTAGATTCCTCCGGTGGAAGTTGGAAAAGGAGAATGATTGTTGCGATGGTGAGGATAAGAACAAGAATCAGAACTGGATTAAGCATTTTCACAATCTGTTGAATTTAGGAATTGAGTATAGAAGTGGTGAAAACTAATGGAACAAAAAAGGTAAATTTATAATGGAGATATCAGACGTAGTAATCGAGACAAATCATCGCATTTAATTAAAGAGATCCTAATTTTCTTAAATCTCGAAGAATCAGATCTTATAGATTTCCAAGATTTTCTTTTAAATCCCCTGAATTCTAAAAATCCACCGTGACTACATCAAAAGTTAAATCTCTATCTCAATATTTTATGACAGCTTCACTCATACGCTTCGAGTAATCGAATCGTTTTATCCAAATTATTCAATGATGATAAAACTATATTTATCAACTCATATTCGTCATGAAAACATGTTTATTATTAGCCATGACCACCTCACTCAAATTTACGGACGGAATTTCTTTAACGGGTAGGTACTGTGACGACCCGACAATTTCCAACCAAATTTAAGCTTAATCTTTATATGATTTCGATACGATAAGCAAAGTCTGTTAAACTAAATCTCAAAATTTTCGAACAATTACATGAAATCATTTGACCTTTAACTATGCCCTATGATTCACGAACCTATGTATGTAATTAAAAATGTATTTATATATAAATTTTATACGTAATATATATATGATTAATAAATATTAAATATTAAATATTTGATAATATATATTATGTAATAAATATATTACATACCTATTAAATATTACATCAAATTAATTACAAGTTTAAAATATAATTGTCATACTAATGTTATTATTACTTCCATTATTATTATTAATATCACTACTGGTTTAAATTATTATTTTCAATATATATTATATAGATATGAAAGTATTTAATAATATTGTTACCACTATTAATAACATTGTTATTATAATTAATAGTAAAATTTAATTAGTATTATATTAGTAGTATTTTAATTATAATTAAATTTATAATTATTAATATTATTATTATTATTTATTATTTATTTAATAACGACAATTATATATAAAATATAGATATTGACATAGGTATATGTAAATATTACGAGGTCATTTCCAAATCTTTTTATATAACTGTAGGTGATTGAATAATAGTACAGATCATTTACAATAAGAACGAAGTTTGTTAGCAGTCATATTCATCTCTTATTTCTTTTATTTATTTTATGTACCCGATGATCCTTCTTGTCAGTGCATGAACTATAAAACAATCAAGTTACTTAACATTATTCTTGAATTCATCCACTTATCCAATTACATTATCACATAATCGATCACAGCTGTTATATGATTGAATTAACAAAACAATTTAAAAGATACAAGACCAACTACTCCATCACCTCCTTAACTCTCACCTTTATTACGTTTTCTTCTTTTTCCATACTAAACTATTCCAGCACCAACACAACTCTACAACACCATCTTCCATCATGATAACTACCACCTATGCTTTTCAAATTTGTTTATCTTTCCGATCAATCTAAAACTGAACACGAGCATCATCATAAAACCGTTGTATTTTCTTTCCTTCTGTTGTCTAACCGAACACCCGTCACCCCACATGTAACCATCGTGAGTCATCTAATAATCGCCATCACTGTTTCATTTTCTGTTTTAGTTACGCGAATCATCACGAGCAACAACAACAATTATTAAACCAAACCTCATTTGTTCTTGTCGATGCTGCATCTATACTATTATTTCTGTTTCGTTAACATTGCTATTGCATTACAATTTCTGTATTATGTCACAAACACAACCATGAAAACCATAACCAAATCACTATCAAAGCCAACACCATCTTCAACAAACACCAACTTGCTTCTGCTTCTTCGTGAAACCACCTTAATACCATCATCGACTGTCTTGAATTCCGGCTGCTATTAATTCTGTCTTGGATTCAAAAATCACCAAACCCTCTACAATAAAGGAACTCGCGGTAGTTATGAAAAACTCTCACACCATATGTCACCATGTATTTAAATTTTAATCACCGAATAACTTTATCAATAGAAATAATGCTGCAACGTTCTTTATATTTTTTTCTGGCCGACAAAGAACAAACAATCAAATAAACAAACCCCACTTGCAACTCACTTTCTACTGCTTTTAGTAGATCCCTATTTGACAGCCAGCACCCACTTGTTAGTTAAATGGTAGACTATGTCTAGTGGAACAAAAAGCAACAATAAAAAAATGGAGGGATCATCGAAAGTTTCATTATTTTTGGATCAGCGTATATATTTTTTCTTCCACAATGTTCTGTGGACCCCTTGGATAAGATGCCGAAAGGATACAGATAGGAAAAAGGGAATTTGATTGATATATAATTGGCGATGTAATGTTAAAGTTGACGGGTAATCAAGTAGATGGGCTCTTAATGGACTTAATTAAATCAAGTTGTTGGGTTTAATTAGGTTGTCAATTGGCCGGATCAGTTTCACAGCGGTATTGAAACAAACTGTTTTATATATATTTTTTTTATTTAACGAAGGAAGTAAAATTAATGATGATGATAATGTGCCCTGGTTGACTAGTTTCATGCTAAAGAAGAAGGAAGTTAAAACAAATACAAGTTAAATAAAATATAAATCTATAATAGAATCGAAATGCAAGGCAGAGGGATTGGTTAAGGCATGGGTTAAGTGAGCGGGAGGTCGCGGGTTCGAGCCTGGGAAATGCACTTATTTTTGGAACTTATTCTTTGAGGTAGTTACTAAATTTTATTATTATTATTATTATTATTATTATTATTATTATTATTATTATTATTATTATTATTATTATTATTATTATTATTATTATTATTATCATTATTATTATTATTACTAATGTTATTATGATTATTTTTATTATAATAATTGTTACTCGTATTATTATTATCAAAAGTATTATTAGTAATACTAGTATTATCATTATAATTATTAGTATTATCATTATAATTATTATTATTAGTATTATCCTTAAAATTATCATTTTTAGAAATCATTATTATTAGCAAAAGTATTTTTATTAAAATTATCATTTTCATTATCATTATAAGTATTATTATTTTTATTATCATTACTAACATTATTATTATTATTATTATTATTATTATTATTATTATTATTATTATTATTATTATTATTATTATTATTATTATTATTATTATTATTATTATTATTATTATTATTATTATTATTATTATTATTATCATTACTATTATTATTTTTAGTATTATTATAATTATTATTATTATTTTTAACAAACAAATGTTATCTATATAAAAATATATTCCAAGTCAACTAATATTACATACTAATATGTTATTAACTAATATATTACCATTTATATTGATAAAACTTTAATTAAATTATATATTTATTATAAGAATAATTATATTTAAAAATACTAATTTTAATAAATTATAAAATATAAGTAAACTTAGTTGATTAAATGAGATATCTGTTAATATATATGCAACTGATATAGGTTCATGAATCCAAGGTCAACCCTATACTTGTTCAATGTCGTCATATGTATTTTTACTACAAAATACAGTATAGTGAGTTCATTTGATTCCCTTTTACTCTTTACATTTTGGGACTGAGAATACATGCGCTACTTTTACAACTGCTTTATTAAATGCTTTTGAAATACATTTTGAACTGCGAATACATGAAATGCTTTTATAAATGTTTGACGAGATAGACACAAGCAAAACATTCCTCGAATGAATTATGTGGACGTGATAATTGCCACCATTGAATTATGTGGACGTGATACTTACCACAATTGATATGAATACTTTTTCCCTGATTATTATTGCTTGGTAACCTAAGAATTAGGAAACATCACTAATTTTGATAATTAGTGCACGCCTAATTGATGCGAATCCAAAAGGTAGCTACCGGGTTTAACACCCCCACCCAGAATTTTCACTAGATGGAAGGGCTAGTGGGCGTGGTGTTTAGTACTTCGAAATTTATATGATTATTATACAGACGAGATGTTTTGTTTTGGGGATATTATTATGCGCATTATATGTTAAAGTCGGTTACCAAGCCAAGTTATGAAAGCAATGAAAAGTGAATGTTATGTATCGAGAGAATGATTTTTATACACAGGTTATGTGTATGATATTTTGTGCATGAGATATGTGTACGGTTACTAAGACTTATGAAAAATGGTTTTGTACACGAGAAACTTGTACTGTATTTAAAAGATATCGCATGTACATTACAGGTGGGTATAGGATTCGGACCCATTTGTACCATGCAGCATTTAAATCTTGTGGTCTATCAAAATGATGAATTTTATTGTTTTAAGATAAACCTATGAACTCACCAACTTTTTGGTTGACACTTGAAAGCATGTTTATTCTCAGGTATGAAAGAAACCTTCTACTATGCATTTGCTCATTTTAAAGACATTATTTGGAGTCGATCATCGCAATGGGACCAGATGTTGGTGACTTCGTCCAGATGGATTAGGACGGGGTATGACAGAATATCCCCATCATTCTGGGACTCACATCGGATATGATAAATCGAAGTACTAAAGCATCCGTAACTCGGATGAGGCTTGTTGGGCCAAATAGATCTATCTTTAGGATTCGCGTCAATTGGTGGCAATTATCATAAACACCAATTCTTAGGCTACCAAGCTAAAAAGGGGCATATTCGGTTCTAAAATTCAACATAGAATGTAATCTCGATCACTTGTGTCTATTTTGTAAAACATTCATAAAAGCAGCGCATGTATTCTCAGTCCCAAAAATATATATTGCAAAAGCATTTAAAAAGGGAGCAAATGAAACTCACAATATTGTATTTCGTAGTAATTAAGCATATGATGGCATTGAACAAATGCAAAGATGGCCTCGGATTCACGAACCTATATTAATAATATATATTTATATGTTGGTCAGTATTTGTCTAACAATTTAGGTCAAGTCATAGTGTACCACAATCCTAATGCTCGAGACTAATATGCAAAAGTCAACAAAAGTCAACTTGACCAAAATGACTTCCAAAATCTATACATGATTATTATATAGTTTAAATATAGTCGTTTTATATATTTAAATATTTTTAACAGGTTTTATTAGAGTAAATAATATAATTCATTTATTAATAAACAAAATTTATATTAAAATTTATATAATAAAAATATACTTTTATATATCTTAAGTAATAATATTTATAAAGTTCATTTAATGTCATAAAAATAATATGATAGGTATTACTAATGTAATTATATTACACGTAGTAAAATATCTTTGTATCGCATATTTATTTGATAAAATAATATCGATAATAACAATAGTAAGTAAAAAGTCGTATTATTTTGTAATAATAATAATAATTATTCTACTAATAATAATAACAATATTTATATTTACTAAAAAATGATATTATGATAAAATGATAATTTTATTAATAATAATAATACTAAAATGATAATAAAAATGATATTTTATATTAACAATGATATTCCTATATAATAATTTTTGTAAAAATGATAGTTTTAATATTAATAATACTTTTAATAATAATAATGATAAAAATAATGAAAACGATATTTTTATCGAAATCAATAACTTACAATATTTTTATTTCATCATGATACTTATACTCATTATTTTATAATCTATTTTTAATAAATTTTAGTCGTCTATTATATCGCGTTCATAATAATGATAATAATAGAAATCATAATAATTAGATGTTACTAATATTAGTTTTAATTATAATAATACTAATAATAATAAATATTATGATAATATTAATGATAATACTAATAACTATTTTAATGATAATAATAATAATAATAATAATAATAATAATACTAATTATAACCTTAATGATAATAACGATAGTAATAATAATACAAATAACAATTTTTAATGATAATACCTTTTATTAATAACGATAATGATAATAATAATAATAATAATCATTTTAACAATAACTATACTAAAAGTAATAATAATTCAATTGACTATATCTTTTAATCCGTTCATCGAAACCATTCGATATCTAAATGAAAAGTTCTTAATTTTTTGCTAGCTTCCAACGACATGCATATCATATACCTTATCTCAGTAGCATGTGTATCTAATTCAGGATTCAACATAACCTATCTAACGATAATATCAAATGTACAAGCATGCATAATCCTTTATACTCGAGCACTAGTCAGGGATACACTATTAATATATAAAAGTTAAGTTATGAGTGCTCACGTATCAATATTGAGATTCAATATTGCAGGAAAGTACGTAGACGCGACGGAGAGGATAAACACTAGATTGACCTCACGAGCATACCCACGAACATTACCCATAACCTCCATAGCTATAACCCATAATTTCCTTAGCTCTATCCTACTCGGAAAAACCCGTCTTGAAATAACTCGCTCATAACCTCGTCGTAAAATTTTAGGTATAATACTAATAACAATAATACTTATACTACTAATAATACATTTGAATTAATAAAAATAATATAAAAAATAAATAAATACAGAGTATATATCTCTCGATAGAGAGATTGGAAAGTGGAGCAGAGAATGATCGAGTTTTATAACCAATTCAGTCACCGACACCTCCACAATTACGGAGGTTTAATGCCTATATGCTTCGTGATCGCGGAGCTCCCCTGTCCAGCTCATTCCCAATGATTTCAAGGCTGCCGACAGTTTTAATTAATATTTAATATATAATATATTTAATTTATATAATTAATTATATATTATATTATATTTACGTGCATAGTTAACCTGTAATTTTAGTTCCAAAGACTCGTACGTTGTCACATGACTATAGTCTCGGTTTTGGTTTCTCGAACGCATTCTCGTACGCTTAGAAAACTAATACTTTATGTTTAGTGACTCGTACCCCTATCAAAATATAGCCTTAAATCATTAGTAAACTATATTACACGAAGTGTAACTTATGCATTTGAGTGTTTTGGTCATTTGCTTCTATAAATCATCGTCTCGTTGTATATACATATTATCGAAACGTGTTATGACTAAGTTAACATATATATATATTTATATTTCATTTCGAAATATAAATTTGAAATATTTATTTAACAATACAGTTTTTCAAAACTAAAGATATTTAAAACTTACATATTTTGAAATCATTTAACTAATAAGAAATATTATTTCGTAACATTTGTATTTTTAAAGTCTAAAATTGATATAATTCATTTATATACAAACGTTCATAAAGACATTTTTATATTCAAAATCATTTTATTACAAAGGTTATAATAATCGAAGTTGTGATGTCATAATATGTTCTTAATAATAAAAGTATATTATATCGAAAAACGTTTTCGTTTAAGAAACACTATATTTACCTTTATAATATAAAAACTTAAATTCTGCTAATTCTATATAATCAATTTACCTTTATAAATAGCAGATTACAATAATACAGTTTTTGAAATCGTTTTCTTATGTTTAAAAATAGGTCAGTCGAATATTATGAAATCCAGCTCTCCACTAACATTTGCCTAACCTTCGTTAATTGACACATTTGTTCTTACCTGTAAATCACTTTACTAATTATTCTGAACACCGTTAAAAAGAAAAGTTTCTTAAATCAAAGTGTACCTCTCAACAGAGATTCGTAATCATAATTCAATGTATCTGATAATCTTTTGATATTATCTTATAATTTCGTTGATAAATATATTAAATTTATATCGAAACAAATATGCTCCTGTAAAGTATTATTCATTCACTACTTTATTAACGTTTCAAAGTCGTAAATAGATCTCATAACTTATATTCATATCAACTAAACCGTTAAATGTTTTATTAATATATCTCAAATTAATAATCATACATATGTATGTATGTATGTATGTATGTATGTATGTATGTATATATATATATATATATATATATATATATATACACATAATTGTTCGTGAATCGTCGAGAACAGTCGAAAGGTAAATGAATACATGAACACAGTTCAAAGTTTTTAGGATTTCACATTATAGACTTTGCTTATCTTGTCGGAATAATATAAAGATAAAGTTTAAATTCAGTTGGAAATTTCCGGGTTGTCACAGTACCTACCCGTTAAAGAAATTTCGTCCCCGAAATTTGATCGTGGTAGTCATAGTTAACCATATAAATTTTTTCATGACGAATATGAGTCGATAAATAGAGTTTTATCATCATTGAGTAATATAGATAAAACAATTCGTTCATTTTTGTGAAGTGTACAAGTGAAGTTATCACAGAAGGGTTAAATGAGTAAGTGTAGATTCGTCATATCTTTTGGCGTAGATATGATTGATTTCCAAAGTTCAAAGAATTTGGAGAAAATCATTGTAATAAGATTTGATTCATCAGTAATCAAGGAAATTAGGATCTTCTTGGATTAAATGCGATAATCTGTCTCGATTTCTTTGTCGGGTATTTTACTATAAATCCTCCCATTCGTTTCCTTACAATTCACATTTTCTATTCTTTCTCCTTTAATCTATACTTTGAATCATTCGTCAATATGCTCCATCCCATTCTGATCCTTGATATACTCCTAACTTTCATATCTATCATTCTTCTCTTTCATCTCCCACCGGAGGATTTTATATACTTTTACTATTACCTTGGGGTTATAGTATTTTTAATTCTCCCGTGCCTTTACGTTGCAATACGTGTTGATATGTATGGTTTGTAATTTATGTGTCGTTGTCGAGCTTCATATTTTCATTTATATTTAAAAGTTCCAAACTTTTGTCTCCTCTTCTCGACTTCAAGTCAAGGGAATAATGGTCCAGAATTCGTAGGTATAGATTTCGAAATGAACATAGTTAATGTTCTAAGAAGAAATTTGTAATGGCACGATCTTGATTTGTCAAATTACCAGAATACCTCGATAAAGACCGAATCATCAAGAAAAATATTTTCTTGATATGTTTAGAGGTTAAGTAGAATACAAGAGTCGTGTAACATGGCACATGATGATGTTATGATATGTGAATCATCACGTTCCATTTAGAAACTCAGCATGACTTACTGTAATATAATCACGTTGATCAAGCGTCATTATATTATACTAACTCATGCTTCAGTTCCCAACACTACTTCAAAAGCATTCATATTTTTAAACTTGAAGGTTTCAGAATTTAGAAACTAAAATAGTTTCTTTTATGATGTAACACAGATAGCGCGAAGAGGTAAATGATTTCGTATAACAATAGTTATCAAGATATCTTCAGAAACATAGGAGATGTTGATAATGAAAGATATGATGATATCCTAGAAAATTTAAGATCATAGGATGATGAAGAATATTGTTCTCAAGGGTTTAGGGTAAGGGGCAAGGTATTCACTTAAGGCTTCAGTAGACACTGAATCACTTGGATTCTTTGAAGGTAGATTTCGTCCTTGTGATTTGTCCATAGCCTCTTTCATGGTTTTGCTCAATTCGTTTTTCAGTACCAAATCTTCTCTTTTTCTGAGCTTTGCCAACACACTACTCTTTATCATCAAATTTTTTACTGTTAAGGTCATTTATAGTTTTTGCTGCTTCATCAGCATTTCGAGAACTAGTTCACAATTCAGGATGTTTTTCAGAAACTTCACATTCAAAGTATGTAGGTCTAGGAGATAGACGTTATATGTACACATATAATTGTTGGCGTAGCCATGCTGCGAGATTTCAAAATACTGATTGCTGATTCCCAGTAATTGGCATGAAAATTCTTGTTACAAGATGCGGATAAGTAAATGATGGGGTTTCGATAATTATAATGATCTTTCGGAAAAATCCTATATCATTACGGTTGCTGATAAGTTTATTGCTAATGTGATGGAATATAAACGGTTCTCCGGTAACAATGGCGAAAAGGCAACGTATATATATCAAGGTTACAATAAGGCTGTTTCGACTGAAATGTCAAGTTGACTTGCTGAAGCTGTGACAAAACTGACTACTTTGGAGAAGAATTGAAAAGTTATTTTAGCTAATAAATGCCAAAGAGTCTGACACCGATACATGTCAAATTACGACTTTGGTTTCGAGAGCTTTTCAGGTACATAACTGTGGGAAATATGTAGTTGGATCATCATCTCGATTGCTCATTATTTGAAGTGTCTTCAGAAATTTTGAAGAGTTTTATGAATAGAAGTGATGTTTTAGCACAGTTTTGAAGTCAAAGTATAGCTTTGAAAGTTGTAATGATCTAAGAGTGATGTCTTCTGTTAAATCTTGACTTGAATTTTGATTTGTCAAAATCAGAATACGTAATCAAATTTGGATGAGGATGGTTGTTTTGATTTCTCTAAAAGAATGTATATTATTATGAAAATAGTGAGTATAGTTGATGATTGCTGAATAAGATATGAAGAATGTAACATATTAATTGTGAATTTATATATCTCTCGGGTAATACCTACCCGTTAAAAAAATTTTCAAAATTAATATTTTGTACAAAAGAATTTTATTGCAGTCTTTATGAAAATATATATATATGTATTTTTTTTTCAGATGTAACATAGATTTAATGAGTTAATATTAAATTAAACTCATTTGGTTTACGGTTGAAACTAGAATTGAATAATCCCTAAACTTTAGAAATTACATAACTTTTACGGAGTATTTCTTCAATGTGATTGAAATTATTAATACTTCATTATTTTTTGATGCATGATGTTGGTATTTGTGGAATTCTTGTGAACTTCGCAAGGTACGAATGATGTTATTTGAAAAGTTTCGAGTACATCGATGATGAAAGTGTAAAATCAAACATATATTTGAATAATACACTTGATTTATTATGAATTGGAATTTATCGAATTGAGACAGAGATTGTAGTTAACGTTGGTTAAGTTGCGGACGAAGGACATACATCACAGCATATTGGTAATATGAATTAACCGAGTAGTTAAGATTCACATATAATAGCTTAGTACGGAAAGATTTATTATGGTTTAAAAATTTATATATAAGATATACATATAAATCCTTCAATGGAAATGAGTTAATACTTCATAACTCGTTGATATGACATACTTGTTGTTGATTTGTAATGATGTCCACGGTGATTCTTGAACTGACGGAGTTTGTGATGTTTTAGGTGTTGTTAGTGCTGATGATGCTGACGATGCTGGTGATGCTAACGGTACTGTTGATGCTGCTGATAAAACAAGTTTAGTTTGTAAATCACGCACCATTCTTGTCAGGGTTTCTATTCTTCCTTCTATCATTTTGGTTCATGCATCTGATTTATGGTTAAGGTTAGGATAGATAATCTCTAAGATTTAGAGATTACATAATCGTCGCAGAATGTTTCTCCAATGAAGTGATGAATTAATACTTCATCGGTTATTGTTGTTGGTACTACTAGGTATCTATGGTGCATATGATGTTGATGCTCGAGGTATAGATTGTGATGTTGAGGTATAGGATACGGAGGTTGTTGGTGGTGGTGGTGATGGTACTGTTGGTGTCGGTGCTGCTGCTAGTGCTTGTAACCTTTGCACCATATTCTCTAAAGCCACTACCCGAGCGTGAAGCTCGTTGACTTCTTCTATTACACCAGGGTGATTGTCGGTTCGGAAGAGTGGATGAATAAGATCTAGAATTCGAGATAGTATATAGTAATGCCGAGATACCCTGGAAATGAGAGAGAAAATAGTATCACGAACAGGTTCACCGGTAAGTGCTTCAGGTTCTTCGCCAAGAGGGCAATGTGGTGGATGGAAATGATCACCTTCTTCTTGTCTCCAATGATTAAGGAGGCTACGAACCCATCCCCAATTCATCCAGAATAGATGATGGCTGATTGGTTGATCCATTCCGGTCACACTGCTTCGGAGCTCGAGTGAAACTCCATATCGGAATTCGAGGGACTTGAACTAGTGGCGAGTTCCATTTCGTATGATTGAATAAAGGATTTTTTCGATATGAAATGATTTTCCGGCTATTGGATGGTATTCTAATTACATAGAATATCTATATATATATATAGAGCAAAAGATTTCGTAGATTACGGAGGAATTTTCGGAATATGTCAGGCAAAGTTTACAGTAACAGATACGCTAAGATATGAATTAGCAGATACGCTAAGATATGAATTTCATCTTTACACTATTCATGCAATCAATGCAATAAGATGTGTCTAGACTAAGAATGATAAACATGCAATTTCTGACAAAAATGATATGCAAAACTTTTGACATGCAGACACGGTCGAAGTCCAGACTCACTAATGCATCTTAACGACTATCAGTTAGACACACTAATGCAGATCTGGTTCGCTAAGACCACCGATCTGATACCACATGAAGCTACCCATCCTAATCCAAAAGGACGAATACAATAACATATGATTACATTGCGAGGTATTTGACCTCTATATGTTACATTTTATAAACATTGCATTCGTTTTCAAAAGACAACCTTTCATTACATAGAAAGTTAACAGGCTTGTGTACCATTTCATAATATCCAAACTATAAATGACCTAATCTGTCATAATAATCTTTATTGAATCTCAACGACTTGAATGCAACGTTTTTTGAAATATGTCATGAATGACTACAAGTAATATCTCTAAATTGAGCAATTGCACAGTGGAAGGTTTCTTTAATACCTGAGAATAAACATGCTTTAAAGTGTCAACCAAAAGGTTGGTGAGTTCATTAGTTTATCATAACCATTAATTTCCATCATTTTAATAGAGCACAAGATTTCATATATTGACATGCGTAACTCGCGAATTAAAATTCATTCATATGGTGAACACCTAGTAACCGACATTAACAAGATGCATATAGAATATCCCCATCATTTCGGGACTCACATCGGATATGATAAATCAAAGTACTAAAGCATCCGTAACTCGGATGAGGCTTGTTGGGCCAAATAGATCTATCTTTAGGATTCGCGTCAATTGGTGGCAATTATCATAAACACCAATTCTTAGGCTACCAAGCTAAAAAGGGGCATATTCGGTTCGATAATTCAACATAGAATGTAATTACAATCACTTGTGTCTATTTTGTAAAACATTTATAAAAGCAGCGCATGTATTCTCAGTCCCAAAAATATATATTGCAAAAACATTTAAAAAGGGAGCAAATGAAACTCACAATATTGTATTTTGTAGTAATTAAGCATATGATGGCATTGAACAAGTGCAAAGTTGGCCTCGGATTCATGAACCTATATTACTTATATATATTTATATGTTGGTCAGTATTTGTCTAACAATTTAGGTCAAGTCATAGTGTACCACAATCCCAATGATCGAGACTAATATGCAAAAGTCAACAAAAGTCAAATTGACCAAAATGACTTTCAAAATCTATACATGATTATTATATATTTAAATATAGTCGTTTTATATATTTAAATATTTTTAACAGGTTTTATTAGAGTAGATAATATAATTCATTTATTAATAAACAAAATTTTATATTAAAATTTATATAATAAAAATATACTTTTATATATCTTAAGTAATAATATTTATAAAGTTCATTTAATGTCATAAAAATAATATGATAGGTATTATTAATGTAATTAGATTACATGTAGTAAAATATCTTTGTATCGCGTATTTATTTGATAAAATAATATCGATAATAACAATAATAAGTAAAAAGTCGTATTATTTTGTAATAATAATAATTATTATTCTACTAATAATAATAACAATATTTATATTTACTAAAAATTGATATTATGATAAAATGATAATTTTATTAATAATAATAATACTAAAATGATAATAATAATGATAATTTATATTAACAATGATATTCCTATATAATAATTTTTGTAAAGATGATAGTTTTAATATTAATAATACTTTTAATAATAATAATGATAAAAATAATGAAAACTATATTTTTATCTAAATCAATAACTTACAATATTTTTATTTCATCATGATACTTATACTCATTATTTCCTAATCAATTTTTAATAGCTTTTAGTCGTCTATTATATCGCGTTCATAATAATGATAATAATAGAAATCATAATAATTAGATGTTACTAATATTAGTTTTAATTATAATAATACTAATAATAATAAATATTATAATAATATTAATGATAATACTAATAACTATTTTAATGATAATAATAATAATACTAATTATAACCTTAATGATAATAATGATAGTAATAATAATAAAAATAATAATTTTTAATGATAATACCTTTTATTAATAACGATAATGATAATAATAATAATAATAATCATTTTAACAATAACTATACTAAAAGTAATAATAATTCAATTGACTATATCTTTTAATCCGTTCATCGAAACCATTCGATATCTAAATGAAAAGTTCTTAATTTTTTGCTAGCTTCCAACGACATGCATATCATATACCTTATCTCAGTAGAATGTGTATCTAATTCAGGATTCAACATAACCTATCTAATGATAATATCAAACATACAAGCATGCATAATCCTATATATACTCGAGCACTAGTCAGGGATACACTATTAATATATAAAAGTTAAGTTATGAGTGCTCACGTATCAATATTGAGATTCAATATTGCAGGAAAGTACGTAGACGCGACGGAGAGGATAAACACTAGATTGACCTCATGAGCATACCCACGAACATTACCCATAACCTCCATAGCTATAACCCATAATTTCCTTAGCTCTATCCTACTCGAAAAAACCCATCTTGAAATAACTCGCTCATAACCTTGTCATAGTATTTTAGGTATAATACTAATAACAATAATACTTATACTACTAATAATACATTTGAATTAATAATAATAATATAAAAAATAAATAAATACCGAGTATATATCTCTCGTTAGAGAGATTGAAAAGTGGAGCAGAGAATGATCGAGTTTTATAACCAATTCAGTCACCGACACCTCCGCGATTGCTGAGGTTTAATGCCTATATGCTTCACGATCGTGGAGCTCCCTGTCCAACTCATTCCCAATGATTTCAAGGCTGCCGACAGTTTTAATTAATATTTAATATATAATATATTTAATTTATATAATTAATTATATATTATATTATATTTACGTGCATAGTTAACCTATAATTTTAGTTCCAAAGACTCGTACGTTGTCACATGACTATAGTCTCAGTTTTGGTTTCTCGAACGCATTCTCGTACGCTTAGAAAACTAATACTTTATGTTTAGTGACTCGTACCCCTATCAAAATATAGCCTTAAATCATTAGTAAACTATATTACACGAAGTGTAACTTATGCATTTGAGTGTTTTGGTCATTTGCGTCTATAAATCATCGTCTCGTTGTATATACATATTATCGAAACGTGTTATGACTAAGTTAAAATATATATATATTTATATTTCATTTCGAAATATAAATTTGAAATATTTATTTAACAATATAGTTTTTCAAAACTAAAGATATTTAAAACTTATATATTTTGAAATCGTTTAACTAATAAGAAATATTATTCCGTAACATTTGTATTTTTAAAGTCTAAAATTGATATAATTCATTTATATACAAATGTTCATAAAGACATTTTTATATTCAAAATCATTTTATTACAAAGGTTATAATAATAGAAGTTGTGAAGTCATAATATGTTCTTAATAATAAAAGCCTATTATATCGAAAAACGTTTTCGTTTAAGAAACACTATATATAGCTTTATAATATAAAAACTTAAATTCTGCTAATTCTATATAATCAATTTACCTTTATAAATAACAGATTACAATAATTCAGTTTTTGAAATCGTTTTCTTATGTTTGAAAACAGGTCAGTCGAATATTATGAAATCCAGCTCTCCACTAACATTTGCCTAACCTTCGTCAATTGACACATTTGTTCTTACTTGTAAATCACTTTACTAATTATTCCGAGTACCGTTAAAAAGAAAAGTTTCCTAAATCAAAGTGGACCTCTCAACAGAGATTCGTAATCATAATTCAATGTATATGATAATCATTTGATATTATCTTATAATTTCGTTGATAAATATATTAAACTTATATTGAAAAAAATACGCTCCTGTAAAGTATTATTCATTCACTACTTTATTAATGTTTCCAAGTCGTAAATAGATCTCATAACTTATATTCATATCAACTAAACCGTTACATGTTTTATTAATATATCTCAAATTAATAATCATACATATGTATGTATGTATATGTATATGTGTATATATATATATATATATATATATATATATATATACACATAATTGTTCGTGAATCGTCGAGAGCAGTCGAAAGGCAAATGAATACATGAACACATTTCAAAGTTTTTGGGATTTCACATTATAGACTTTGCTTATCGTGTCGGAATAATATAAAGATAAAATTTAAATTCAGTTGGAAATTTCCGGGTTGTCACAGTACTTACCCGTTAAAGAAATTTTGTCCCCAAAATTTAATCGTGGAAGTCATAGTTATCCATATAAATGTTTTCATGACGAATATGAGTCGATAAATAGAGTTTTATCATCATTGAGTAATATAGATAAAACAATTCGATCATTTTTGTGAAGTGTACAAGTGAAGTTATCACAGAAGGGTTAAATGAGTAAGTGTAGATTCATCATATCTTTTGACGTAGATATGATTGACTTCCAAAGTTCAAAGAATTTGGAGGAAATCATTGTAATAAGATTTGATTCATCGGTAATCAAGGAAATTAGGATTTTCTTGGATTAAATGCGATAATCTGTCTCAATTTCTTTGTCGGGTATTTTACTATAAATCCACCCCATTCGTTTCCTTACAATTCACACCTTCTATTCTTTCTCTTTTAATTCATACTTTGAATCATTCGTCAATATGTTCCATCCCGTTCTGATCCTTGATATACTCCTAACTTTCATATCTGTCATTCTTCTCTTTCATCTACCACCGGAGGATTTTATTTACTTTTACTATTACCTTGGGGTTATAGTATTTTTAATTCTCCCGTGCCTTTACGTTGCAATACGTATTGATATGCACGGTTTGTAATTTATGTGTTGTTGTTGAGCTTCATATTTTCTTTTATATTTAAAAGTTCCATACTTTTGTCTCCTCTTCCCGGCTTCAATTCAAGGGAATAATGTTCCAGAATTCGTAGGTATAGATTTCGAAATGAACATAGTTAATGTTCTAAGAAGGAATTTGTAATGGCACAATCTTAATTTGTCAAATTACCAGAATACCTCGAAAAAGACCGAATCATCAAGAAAAATATTTTCTTGATATGTTTAGAGGTTAAGTAGAATACAAGAGTCGTGTAACATGGCACATGATGACGTTATGATATGTGAATCATCACGTTCCATTAAGAAACTCAGCATGACTTACTGTAATATAATCACGTTGATCAAGCGTCATTATATTATACTAACTCATGCTTCAGTTCCCAACACTACTTCAAAAGCATTCATATTTTTAAACTTGAAGGTTTCAGAATTTAGAAACTAAAATAGTTTCTTTTATGATGTAACACAGATAGCGCGAAGAGGTAAATGATTTCGGATAATAATAGTTATGATGATATCTTCAGAAACATAGGAGATATTGATAATGAAAGATATGATGATATCTTAGAAAATTTAAGATCATAGGATGATGAAGAATATTGTTCTCAAGGGTTTAGAGTAAGGGGCAAGGTATTCACTTAAGGCTTTAGCAGACACTGAATCACTTGGATTCTTTGAAGGTAGATTCCATCCTTCTGATTTGTCCATAGCCTCTTTCATGGTTTTGCTCAATTCTTTGAAGGTCGTTTATAGTTTTTGCTGCTTCATCAGCATTTCGAGAACTAGTTCGCAATTCAGGGTGTTTTTCAGAAACTTCACATTCGAAGTATGTAGATCTAGGAGATAGACGTTATATGTACACATATAATTGTTGGCGTAGTCATGCTGCGAGATTTCAAAATACTGATTGCTGATTCCCAGTAATTGGCATGAAAATTCTTGTTACAAGATGCGGATGAGTAAATTGAAATGTCCCGTTCTTATTGATTAAAAACGTTCCATATTAATTGATTTCGTTACGAGGTTTTGACCTCTATATGAGACGTTTTTCAAAGACTGCATTCATTTTTAAAACAAACCATAACCTTTATTTCATAGATAAAGGTTTTAAAAAGCTTTACGTAGATTATCAAATAATGATAATCTAAAATATCCTGTTTACACACGACCATTACATAATGGTTTACAATACAAATATGTTACAACAAAATAAGTTTCTTGAATGCAGTTTTTACACAATATCATACAAGCATGGACTCCAAATCTCGTCCTTATTTAAGTATGTGACAGCAGAAGCTCTTAATAATCACCTGAGAATAAACATGCTTAAAACGTCAACAAAAAATGTTGGTGAGTTATAGGTTTAACCTATATATATCAAATCATAATAATAGACCACAAGATTTCATATTTCAATACACATCCCATACATAGAGATAAAAGTCATTCATATGGTGAACACCTGGTAACCGACATTAACAAGATGCATATATAAGAATATCCCCATCATTCCGTGACACCCTTCGGATATGATATAAATTTCGAAGTACTAAAGCATCCAGTACTTTGGATGGGGCTTGTTGGGCCCGATAGATCTATCTTTAGGATTGGCGTCAATTAGGGTGTCTGTTCCCTAATTCTTAGATTACCAGACTTAATAAAAAGGGGCATATTCGATTTCGATAATTCAACCATAGAATGTAGTTTCACGTACTTGTGTCTATTTTGTAAATCATTTATAAAACCTGCATGTATTCTCATCCCAAAAATATTAGATTTTAAAAGTGGGACTATAACTCACTTTCACAGATTTTTACTTCGTCGGGAAGTAAGACTTGGCCACTGGTTGATTCACGAACCTATAACAATATATACATATATATCAAAGTATGTTCAAAATATATTTACAACACTTTTAATATATTTTGATATTTTAAGTTTATTAAGTCAGCTGTCCTCGTTAGTAACCTACAACTAGTTGTCCACAGTTAGATGTACAGAAATAAATCGATAAATATTATCTTGAATCAATCCATGACCCAGTGTATACATATCTCAGTATTGATCACAACTCAAACTATATATATTTTGGAATCAACCTCAACCCTGTATAGCTAACTCCAACATTCACATATAGAGTGTCTATGGTTGTTCCGAAATATATATAGATGTGTCAACATGATAGGTCGAAACATTGTATACGTGTCTATGGTATCTCAAGATTACATAATATACAATACAAGTTGATTAGTTATGGTTGGAATAGATTTGTTACCAATTTTCACGTAGCTAAAATGAGAAAAATTATCCAATCTTGTTTTACCCATAACTTCTTCATTTTAAATACGTTTTGAGTGAATCAAATTGATATGGTTTCATATTGAACTCTATTTTATGAATCTAAATGGAAAAAGTATAGGTTTATAGTCAGAAAAATAAGTTACAAGTCATTTTTGTAAAGGTAGTCATTTCAGTCGAAAGAACGACGTCTAGATGACCATTTTAGAAAACATACTTCCACTTTGAGTTTAACCATAATTTTTGGATATAGTTTCATGTTCATAATAAAAATCATTTTCTCAGAATAACAACTTTTAAATCAAAGTTTATCATAGTTTTTAATTAACTAACCCAAAACAGCCCGCGGTGTTACTACGACGGCGTAAATCCGATTTTACGGTGTTTTTCGTGTTTCCAGGTTTTAAATCATTAAGTTAGCATATAATATAGATATAGAACATGTGTTTAGTTGATTTTAAAAGTCAAGTTAGAAGGATTAACTTTTGTTTGCGAACAAGTTTAGAATTAACTAAACTATGTTCTAGTGATTACAAGTTTAAACCTTCGAATAAGATAGCTTTATATGTATGAATCGAATGATGTTATGAACATCATTACTACCTTAAGTTCCTTGGATAAACCTACTGGAAAAGAGAAAAATGGATCTAGCTTCAATGGATCCTTGGATGGCTCGAAGTTCTTGAAGCAAAATCATGACACGAAAACAAGTTCAAGTAAGATCATCACTTGAAATAAGATTGTTATAGTTATAGAAATTGAACCAAAGTTTGAATATGATTATTACCTTGTATTAGAATGATAACCTACTGTAAGAACAAAGATTTCTTGAGGTTGGATGATCACCTTACAAGATTGGAAGTGAGCTAGCAAACTTGAAAGTATTCTTGATTTTATGAAACTAGAACTTTTGGAATTTATGAAGAACACTTAGAACTTGAAGATAGAACTTGAGAGAGATCAATTAGATGAAGAAAATTGAAGAATGAAAGTGTTTGTAGGTGTTTTTGGTCATTGGTGTATGGATTAGATATAAAGGATATGTAATTTTGTTTTCATGTAAATAAGTCATGAATGATTACTCATATTTTTGTAATTTTATGAGATATTTCATGCTAGTTGCCAAATGATGGTTCCCACATGTGTTAGGTGACTCACATGGGCTGCTAAGAGCTGATCATTGGAGTGTATATACCAATAGTACATACATCTAAAAGCTGTGTATTGTACGAGTACGAATACGGGTGCATACGAGTAGAATTGTTGATGAAACTGAACGAGGATGTAATTGTAAGCATTTTTGTTAAGTAGAAGTATTTTGATAAGTTTCTTGAAGTCTTTCAAAAGTCTATGAATACATATTAAAACACTACATGTATATACATTTTAACTGAGTCGTTAAGTCATCGTTAGTCGTTACATGTAAATGTTGTTTTTAAACCTTTAGGTTAACGATCTTGTTAAATGTTGTTAACCCAATGTTTATAATATCAAAAGAGATTTTAAATTATTATATTATCATGATATTATGATGTACTAATATCTCTTAATATGATATATATACATTAAATGTCGTTACAACGATAATCGTTACATATATGTCTCGTTTCAAAATCATTAAGTTAGTAGTCTTGTTTTTACATATGTAGTTCATTGTTAATATACTCAATGATATGTTTACTTATCATAATATTATGTTAACTATATATATAACCATGTATATGTCATCATATAGTTTTTACAAGTTTTAACGTTTGTGAATCACCGGTCAACTTGGGTGGTCAATTGTCTATATGAAACCTATTTCAATTAATCAAGTCTTAACAAGTTTGATTGCTTAACATGAAGGAAACATTTAATCATGTAAATATCAATCTCAATTAATATATATATAAACATGGAAAAGTTCGGGTCACTACAGTACCTACCCGTTAAATAAATTTCGTCCCGAAATTTTAAGCAGTTGGAGGTGTTGACGTATCTTCTGGAAATAAATGCGGGTATTTCTTCTTCATCTGATCTTCACGCTCCCAGGTGAACTCGGGTCCTCTACGAGCATTCCATCGAACCTTAACAATTGGTATCTTGTTTTGCTTAAGTCTTTTAACCTCACGATCCATTATTTCGACGGGTTCTTCGATGAATTGAAGTTTTTCGTTGATTTGGATTTCATCTAACGGAATAGTGAGATCTTCTTTAGCAAAACATTTCTTCAAATTCGAGACGTGGAAAGTGTTATGTACTGCCACGAGTTGTTGTGGTAACTCAAGTCGGTAAGCTACTGGTCCGACACGATCAATAATCTTGAATGGTCCAATATACCTTGGATTTAATTTCCCTCGTTTACCAAATCGAACAACGCCTTTCCAAGGTGCAACTTTAAGCATGAACATCTCTCCAATTTCAAATTCTATATCTTTTCTTTTAATGTCAGCGTAGCTCTTTTGTCGACTTTGGGCGGTTTTCAACCGTTGTTGAATTTGGATGATCTTCTCGGTAGTTTCTTGTATAATCTCCGGACCCGTAATCTGTCTATCCCCCACTTCACTCCAACAAATCGGAGACCTGCACTTTCTACCATAAAGTGCTTCAAACGACGCCATCTCAATGCTTGAATGGTAGCTGTTGTTGTAGGAAAATTCTGCTAACGGTAGATGTCGATCCCAACTATTTCCGAAATCAATAACACATGCTCGTAGCATGTCTTCAAGCGTTTGTATCGTCCTTTCGCTCTGCCCATCAGTTTGTGGATGATAGGCAGTACTCATGTCTAGACGAGTTCCTAATGCTTGCTGTAATGTCTGCCAGAATCTTGAAATAAATCTGCCATCCCTATCAGAGATAATAGAGATTGGTATTCCATGTCTGGAGACGACTTCCTTCAAATACAGTCGTGCTAACTTCTCCATCTTGTCATCTTCTCTTATTGGCAGGAAGTGTGCTGATTTGGTGAGACGATTAACTATTACCCAAATAGTATCAAAAGCACTTGCAGTCCTTGGCAATTTAGTGATGAAATCCATGGTAATGTTTTCCCATTTCTATTCCGGGATTTCGGGTTGTTGAAGTAGACCTGATGGTTTCTGATGCTCAGCTTTGACCTTAGAACACGTCAAACATTCTCCTACGTATTTAGCAACATCGGCTTTCATACCCGGCCACCAAAAATGTTTCTTGAGATCCTTGTACATCTTCCCCGTTCCAGGATGTATTGAGTATCTGGTTTTATGAGCTTCTCTAAGTACCATTTCTCTCATATCTCCAAATTTTGGTACCCAAATCCTTTCAGCTCTATACCAGGTTCCGTCTTCCCGAATATTAAGATGCTTCTCCGATCCTTTGGGTATTTCATCCTTTAAATTTCCCTCTTTTAAAACTCCTTGTTGCGCCTCCTTTATTTGAGTAGTAAGGTTATTATGAATCATTATATTCATAGATTTTACTCGAATGGGTTCTCTGTCCTTCCTGCTCAAGGCATCGGCTACCACATTTGCCTTCCCCGGGTGGTAACGAATCTCAAAGTCGTAATCATTCAACAATTCAATCCACCTATATTTATGAGTTATAGATATTTTGGTTATCATTTTTATGTATATAACTCATTGTTAAAATACCTATGATATAAATTTCGAAGTACTAAAGCATCCGGTACTTTGGATGGGGCTTGTTGGGCCCGATAGATCTATCTTTAGGATTCGCGTCAATTAGGGTGTCTGTTCCCTAATTCTTAGATTACCAGACTTAATAAAAAGGGGCATATTCGATTTCGATAATTCAACCATATGAATGATTTTTATCTCTATGTATGGGATGTCGAATGTTAAAACTTGTGTAAACAGGATATTTTAGATTATCATTATTTGATAATCTACGTAAAGCTTTTTAAAACCTTTATCTATGAAATAAAGGTTATGGTTTGTTTTATATTAATTGAGATTGATATTTACATGATTAAATGTTTCCAACATGTTAAGCAATCAAACTTGTTAAGACTTGATTAATTGAAATAGGTTTCATATAGACAATTGACCACCCAAGTTGACCGGTGATTCACAAACGTTAAAACTTGTAAAAACTATATGATGACATATATATGGTTATTTATATAGTTAACATGATATTATGATATATATTTAACTGCGTATACAAATAAGTTTATAAACGTCTCATCCCAAAAATAATATTTATTTATTAATCTAAATCTTGAAATACATATTTTATACTCTATATGAGACGTTTTTCAATGAGTTATATACATAAAATATCTCATATGCATTGTTAGGGAACAGACACCCTAATTGACGCGAATCCTAAAGATAGATCTATCGGGCCCAACAAGCCCCATCCAAAGTACCGGACCAACTGAAATGTCCTGTTCTTATTGATTAAAAATGTTCCATATTAATTGATTTCGTTGCGAGGTTTTGACCTCTATATGAGACGTTTTTCAAAGACTGCATTCATTTTAAAACAAACCATAACCTTTATTTCATCAATAAAGGTTTAAAAAGCTTTACGTAGATTATCAAATAATGATAATCTAAAATATCCTGTTTACACACGACCATTACATAATGGTTTACAATACAAATATGTTACAACAAAATAAGTTTCTTGAATGCAGTTTTTACACAATATCATACAAGCATGGACTCCAAATCTCGTCCTTATTTAAGTATGCGACAGCGGAAGCTCTTAATAATCACCTGAGAATAAACATGCTTAAAACGTCAACAAAAATGTTGGTGAGTTATAGGTTTAACCTATATATATCAAATCATAATAATAGACCACAAGATTTCATATTTCAATACACATCCCATACATAGAGATAAAAATCATTCATATGGTGAACACCTGGTAACCGACATTAACAAGATGCATATATAAGAATATCCCCATCATTCCGGGACACCCTTCGGATATGATATAAATTTCGAAGTACTAAAGCATCCGGTACTTTGGATGGGGCTTGTTGGGCCCGATAGATCTATCTTTAGGATTCGCGTCAATTAGGGTGTCTGTTCCCTAATTCTTAGATTACCAGACTTAATAAAAAGGGGCATATTCGATTTCGATAATTCAACCATAGAATGTAGTTTCACGTACTTGTGTCTATTTTGTAAATCATTTATAAAACCTGCATGTATTCTCATCCCAAAAATATTAGATTTTAAAAGTGGGACTATAACTCACTTTCACGGATTTTTACTTCGTCGGGAAGTAAGACTTGGACACTGGTTGATTCACGAACCTATAACAATATATACATATATATCAAAGTATGTTCAAAATATATTTACAACACTTTTAATATATTTTGATGTTTTAAGTTTATTAAGTCAGCTGTCCTCGTTAGTAACCTACAACTAGTTGTCCACAGTTAGATGTACAGAAATAAATCGATAAATATTATCTTGAATCAATCCACGACCCAGTGTATACGTATCTCAGTATTGATCACAACTCAAACTATATATATTTTGGAATCAACCTCAACCCTGTATAGCTAACTCCAACATTCACATATAGAGTGTCTATGGTTGTTCCGAAATATATATAGATGTGTCGACATGATAGGTCGAAACATTGTATACGTGTCTATGGTATCTCAAGATTACATAATATACAATACAAGTTGATTAAGTTATGGTTGGAATAGATTTGTTACCAATTTTCACGTAGCTAAAATGAGAAAAATTATCCAATCTTGTTTTACCCATAACTTCTTCATTTTAAATCCATTTTGAGTGAATCAAAATGCTATGGTTTCATATTGAACTCTATTTTATGAATCTAAACAGAAAAGTATAGGTTTATAGTCGAAAAAATAAGTTACAAGTCATTTTTGTAAAGGTAGTCATTTCAGTCGAAAGAACGACGTCTAGATGACCATTTTAGAAAACATACTTCCACTTTGAGTTTAACCATAATTTTTGGATATAGTTTCATGTTCATAATAAAAATCATTTTCTCAGAATAACAACTTTTAAATCAAAGTTTATCATAGTTTTTAATTAACTAACCCAAAACAGCCCGCGGTGTTACTACGACGGCGTAAATCCGGTTTTACGGTGTTTTTCGTGTTTCCAGGTTTTAAATCATTAAGTTAGCATATCATATAGATATAGAACATGTGTTTAGTTGATTTTAAAAGTCAAGTTAGAAGGATTAACTTTTGTTTGCGAACAAGTTTAGAATTAACTAAACTATGTTCTAGTGATTACAAGTTTAAACCTTCGAATAAGATAGCTTTATATGTATGAATCGAATGATGTTATGAACATCATTACTACCTTAAGTTCCTTGGATAAACCTACTGGAAAAGAGAAAAATGGATCTAGCTTCAACGGATCCTTGGATGGCTCGAAGTTCTTGAAGCAGAATCATGACACGAAAACAAGTTCAAGTAAGATCATCACTTGAAATAAGATTGTTATAGTTATAGAAATTGAACCAAAGTTTGAATATGATTATTACCTTGTATTAGAATGATAACCTACTGTAAGAAACAAAGATTTATTGAGGTTGGATGATCACCTTACAAGATTGGAAGTGAGCTAGCAAACTTGAAAGTATTCTTGATTTTATGTAACTAGAACTTGTAAAATATATGAAGAACACTTAGAACTTGAAGATAGAACTTGAGAGAGATCAATTAGATGAAGAAAATTGAAGAATGAAAGTGTTTGTAGGTGTTTTTGGTCGTTGGTGCATGGATTAGATATAAAGGATATGTAATTTTGTTTTCATGTAAATAAGTCATGAATGATTACTCATATTTTTGTAATTTTATGAGATATTTTATGCTAGTTGCCAAATGATGGTTCCCACATGTGTTAGGTGACTCACATGGGCTGCTAAGAGCTGATCATTGGAGTGTATATACCAATAGTACATACATCTAAAAGCTGTGTATTGTACGAGTACGAATACGGGTGCATACGAGTAGAATTGTTGATGAAACTGAACGAGGATGTAATTGTAAGAATTTTTATTAAGTAGAAGTATTTTGATAAGTGTCTTGAAGTCTTTCAAAAGTGTATGAATACATATTAAAACACTACATGTATATACATTTTAACTGAGTCGTTAAGTCATCGTTAGTCGTTACATGTAAATGTTGTTTTGAAACCTTTAGGTTAACGATCTTGTTGAATGTTGTTAACCCATTGTTTATTATAACAAATGAGATGTTAAATTGTTATATTATCATGATATTATGATATATAATATATCTCAGTATGATGTATATACAGTTAAATGTCGTTACAACAATAATCGTTACATATATGTCTCGTTTCGAAATCATTAAGTTAGTAGTCTTATTTTTACATATGTATTTCATTGTTAATACACTTAATAATATATTTACTTATCATTTAACATAATTAACCAAGTGTATCAATATCTTAATATGATTCATATAGACAATTGACCACCCAAGTTGACCGGTGATTCACGAACGTTAAAACTTGTAAAAACTATACGATGACATATATATGGTTATATATATAGTTAACATGTTTTTATTATAAGTATGTATCTCATTAGGTATTTTAACAATGAGTTATATACATAAAAATGAGACTATTAATTTAAGAAACTCGAAAACGATATATATAACGATTATCGTGCATTCATTTTAAAACAAACCATAACCTTTATTTCATCAATAAAGGTTTAAAAAGCTTTACGTAGATTATCAAATAATGATAATCTAAAATATCCTGTTTACACACGACCATTACATAATGGTTTACAATACAAATATGTTACAACAAAATAAGTTTCTTGAATGCAGTTTTTACACAATATCATTACATATTTGGAGTAATAACATATTCGATTTCTTGAGTTAACTATATATATAACCATATATATGTCATCATATAGTTTTTACAAGTTTTAACGTTTGTGAATCACCGGTCAACTTGGGTGGTCAATTGTCTATATGAAACCTATTTCAATTAATCAAGTCTTAACAAGTTTGATTGCTTAACATGTTGGAAACATTTAATCAACTAAAATGTCCCGTTCTTATTGATTAAAAACGTTCCATATTAATTGATTTCGTTGCGAGGTTTTGACCTCTATATGAGACGTTTTTGAAAGATTGCATTCATTTTTAAAACAAACCATAACCTTTATTTCATAGATAAAGGTTTTAAAAAGCTTTACGTAGATTATCAAATAATGATAATCTAAAATATCCTGTTTACACACGACCATTACATAATGGTTTACAATACAAATATGTTACAACAAAATAAGTTTCTTGAATGCAGTTTTTACACAATATCATACAAGCATGGACTCCAAATCTCGTCCTTATTTAAGTATGTGACAGCGGAAGCTCTTAATAATCACCTGAGAATAAACATGCTTAAAACGTCAACAAAAAATGTTGGTGAGTTATAGGTTTAACCTATATATATCAAATCATAATAATAGACCACAAGATTTCATATTTCAATACACATCCCATACATAGAGATAAAAATCATTCATATGGTGAACACCTGGTAACCGACATTAACAAGATGCATATATAAGAATATCCCCATCATTCCGGGACACCCTTCGGATATGATATAAATTTCGAAGTACTAAAGCATCCGGTACTTTGGATGGGGCTTGTTGGGCCCGATAGATCTATCTTTAGGATTCGCGTCAATTAGGGTGTCTGTTCCCTAATTCTTAGATTACCAGACTTAATAAAAAGGGGCATATTCGATTTCGATAATTCAACCATAGAATGTAGTTTCACGTACTTGTGTCTATTTTTTAAATCATTTATAAAACCTGCATGTATTCTCATCCCAAAAATATTAGATTTTAAAAGTGGGACTATAACTCACTTTCACAGATTTTTACTTCGTCGGGAAGTAAGACTTGGCCACTGGTTGATTCACGAACCTATAACAATATATACATATATATCAAAGTATGTTCAAAATATATTTACAACACTTTTAATATATTTTGATATTTTAAGTTTATTAAGTCAGCTGTCCTCGTTAGTAACCTACAACTAGTTGTCCACAGTTAGATGTACAGAAATAAATCGATAAATATTATCTTGAATCAATCCACGACCCAGTGTATACGTATCTCAGTATTGATCACAACTCAAACTATATATATTTTGGAATCAACCTCAACCCTGTATAGCTAACTCCAACATTCACATATAGAGTGTCTATGGTTGTTCCGAAATATATATAGATGTGTCGACATGATAGGTCGAAACATTGTATACGTGTCTATGGTATCTCAAGATTACATAATATACAATACAAGTTGATTAGTTATGGTTGGAATAGATTTGTTACCAATTTTCACGTAGCTAAAATGAGAAAAATTATCCAATCTTGTTTTACCCATAACTTCTTCATTTTAAATCCGTTTTGAGTGAATAAAATTGCTATGGTTTCATATTGAACTCTATTTTATGAATCTAAACAGAAAAAGTATAGGTTTATAGTCATAAAAATAAGTTACAAGTCGTTTTTGTAAAGGTAGTCATTTCAGTCGAAAGAACGACATCTAGATGACCATTTTAGAAAACATACTCCCACTTTGAGTTTAACCATAATTTTTGGATATAGTTTCATGTTCATAATAAAAATCATTTTCTCAGAATAACAACTTTTAAATCAAAGTTTATCATAGTTTTTAATTAACTAACCCAAAACTGCCCGCGGTGTTACTACGACGGCGTAAATCCGGTTTTACGGTGTTTTTCGTGTTTCCAGGTTTTAAATCATTAAGTTAGCATATCATATAGATATAGAACATGTGTTTAGTTGATTTTAAAAGTCAAGTTAGAAGGATTAACTTTTGTTTGCGAACAAGTTTAGAATTAACTAAACTATGTTCTAGTGATTACAAGTTTAAACCTTCGAATAAGATAGCTTTATATGTATGAATCGAATGATGTTATGAACATCATTACTACCTTAAGTTCCTTGGATAAACCTACTGGAAAAGAGAAAAATGGATCTAGCTTCAATGGATCCTTGGATGGCTCGAAGTTCTTGAAGCAAAATCATGACACGAAAACAAGTTCAAGTAAGATCATCACTTGAAATAAGATTGTTATAGTTATAGAAATTGAACCAAAGTTTGAATATGATTATTACCTTTTATTAGAATGATAACCTACTGTAAGAACAAAGATTTCTTGAGGTTGGATGATCACCTTACAAGATTGGAAGTGAGCTAGCAAACTTGAAAGTATTCTTGATTTTATGAAACTAGAACTTTTGGAATTTATGAAGAACACTTAGAACTTGAAGATAGAACTTGAGAGAGATCAATTAGATGAATAAAATTGAAGAATGAAAGTGTTTGTAGGTGTTTTTGGTCGTTGGTGTATGGATTAGATATAAAGGATATGTAATTTTGTTTTCATGTAAATAAGTCATGAATGATTACTCATATTTTTGTAATTTTATGAGATATTTTATGCTAGTTGCCAAATGATGGTTCCCACATGTGTTAGGTGACTCACATGGGCTGCTAAGAGCTGATCATTAGAGTGTATATACCAATAGTACATACATCTATAAGCTGTGTATTGTACGAGTACGAATACGGGTGCATACGAGTAGAATTGTTGATGAAACTGAATGAGGATGTAATTGTAAGCATTTTTGTTAAGTAGAAGTATTTTGATAAGTGTCTTGAAGTCTTTAAAAAGTGTATGAATACATATTAAAACACTACATGTATATACATTTTAACTGAGTCGTTAAGTCATCGTTAGTCGTTACATGTAAATGTTGTTTTGAAACCTTTAGGTTAACGATCTTGTTAAATGTTGTTAACCCAATGTTTATAATATCAAAAGAGATTTTAAATTATTATATTATCATGATATTATGATGTACGAATATCTCTTAATATGATATATATACATTAAATGTCGTTACAACGATAATCGTGTTACATATATGTCTCGTTTCAAAATCATTAAGTTAGTAGTCTTGTTTTTACATATGTAGTTCATTGTTAATATACTTAATGATATGTTTACTTATCATAATATCATGTTAACTATATATATAACCATATATATGTCATCATATAGTTTTTACAAGTTTTAACATTTGTGAATCACCGGTCAACTTGGGTGGTCAATTTTCTATATGAAACCTATTTCAATTAATCAAGTCTTAACAAGTTTGATTGCTTAACATGTTGGAAACATTTAATCATGTAAATATCAATCTCAATTAATATATATAAACATGGAAAAGTTCGGGTCACTACATAAATGATGGGGTTTCGATAATTATAATGATCTTTCGGAAAAATCCTAGATCATTACGGTTGCTGATAAGTTTACTGCTAATGTGGTAGAATATAAACGGTTCTCCGGTAACAATGGCGAAAAGGCAACACACACACACATATATATATATATATATATATATATATATATATATATATATATATATATATATATATATATATATATCAAGGTTACAATAAGGCTGTTTCAACTGAAATGTCAAGTTGACTTGCTGAAGCTGTGACAAAACTGACTACTTTGGAGAAGAATTGAAAAATTATTTTAGCTAATAAATGCCAAAGAGTCTGGCACCGATACATATCGAATTACGACTTTGGTTTCGAGAGCTCTTCAGGTACATAACTGTGGGTAATATGTAGTTGGATCATCATCTCGATTGCTCATTATTTGAAGTGTCTTCAGAAATTTCGAAGAGTTTTATGAATAGAAGTGATGTTCTAGCACAGTTTTGAAGTCAAAGTATAGCTTTGAAAGCAGTAATGATCTAAGAGTGATGTCTTCTATTAAATCTCGAATTGAATTTTGATTTGTCAAAATCAGAATACGTAATCAAATTTGGATGAGGATGGTTATTTTGATTTCTATAAAAGAATGTATATTGTTATGAAAATAGTGAGTATAGTTGATGATTGCTGAATCATATTTGAAGAATGTAACATATTAATTGTGAATTTATATATCTCTCGGTTAATACCTATCCGTTAAAAAAAATTTCACAATTAATATTTTGTACAAAAGAATTTTATTACAGTCTTTATGAAAATATATATATGTATATTTTCTTCAGATGTAACATAGATTTAATGAGTTAATATTAAATTAAACTCATTTGGTTTACGGTTGAAACTAGAATTGAATAATCCCTAAACTTTAGAAATTACATAACTTTTACGGAGTATTTCTTCAATGTGATTGAAATTATTAATACTTCGTTATTTGTTGATGCATGATGTTGGTATTTGTGGAATTCTTGTGAACTTCGCAAGGTACGAATGATGTTATTTGAAAAGTTTCGAGTACATCGATGATGAAAGTGTAAAATCAAACATATATTTGAATAATACACTTGGTTTATTATTAATTGAAATTTATCGAATTAAGACAGAGATTGTAGTTAACGTTGGTTAAGTTGCAGACGAAGGATGTACATCACAGCATATTGGTAATATGAATTAATCGAGTAGTTAAGATTCACATATAATAGCTTAGTACGGAAAGATTTATTATGGTTTAAAAATTTATATATAAGATATACATATAAATCCTTTTATGGAAATGATTTAATACTTCATAACTCGTTGATATGACATACTTGTTGTTGATTTGTAATGATATCCACGGTGATTCTTGAACTGACGGAGTTTGTGATGTTTTAGGTGCTGTTAGTGCTGATGATGCTGACGATGCTGTTGATGCTAATGGTACTATTGATGCTGCTGATAAAACAAGTTTAGCTTGTAAATCACGCACCATTCTTGTCAGGTTTTCTATTCTTCTTTCTATCATTTTGGTTCATTCATCTGATTTATGTTTCTCCAATGAAGTGATGAATTAATACTTCATCGGTTATTGTTGTTGGTACTACTTAGTATCTATGGTGCGTATGATGTTGATGCTCGAGGTACAGATTGTGATGTTGAGGTGTGGGATACGGAGGTTGTTGGTGGTGGTGGTGATGGTACTGTTGGTGTCGCTGCTGCTGCTGGTGCTTGTAACCTTTGCACCATATTCTCCAAAGGCACTACCGAGTGCGAAGCTCGTTGACTTCTTCTATTACACTGGGCTGATTGTCAGTTCAGACGAGCAGATGAATAAGATCTAGAATTCAAGATAGTATATAGTCATGCCGAGATACCCTGGAAATGAGAGAGAAAATAGTATCACGAACAGGTTTGCCGGTAAGTGCTTCAGGTTCTTCGCCAAGAGGGTAATGTGGTGGATGTAAAGGATCACCTTCTTCTTGTCTCCAATGATTAAGGAGGCTACGAACCCATCCCCAATTCATCCAGAATAGATGATGGCTGATTGGTTGATCCATTCCGGTCACACTGCTTTCGGAGCTCGAGTGAAACTCCATATTGGAATTCGAGGGACTTGAACTACTGGCGAGTTCCATTTCGTACGATTGAATAAAGGATTTTTTCGATATGAAATGATTTTCCGGCTATTGGATGGTATTCTAATTACATAGAATATCTATATATATATATATATATATATATATATATATATATATATATATATATATATATATATATATATATAGAGCAAAAGATTTCGTAGATTACGGAGGAATTTTCGGAATATGTCAGGCAAAGTTTACAGTAACAGATACGCTAAGATATGAATTAGCAGATACGTTAAGATATGAATTTTGTCTTTACACTATTCATGAAATCAATGCAATAAGATGTGTCTAGACTAAGAATGATAAGCATGTAATTTCTGACAAAAATGATAAGCAAAACTTTTGACATGCAGACACGGTCGAAGTCTAGACTCACTAATGTATCCTAACGACTATCAGTTAGACACACTAATGCAGACCTGGTTCGCTAAGACCACCGCTCTGATACCACATGAAACGACCCGTCCTAATCCAAAAGGACGAATACAATAACATTTGATTACATTGCGAGGTATTTGACCTCCATATGATATATTTTACAAACATTGCATTCGTTTTCAAAAGACAACCTTTCATTACATCGAAAGTTGACAGGCTTGCGTACCATTTCATAATATCCAAACTATAAATGACCTAATCTGTCATAATAATCTTTATTGAATCTCAACGACTTGAATGCAACGTTTTTTGAAATATGTCATGAATGACTACAAGTAATATCTCTAAATTGAGCAATTGCACAGTGGAAGGTTTCTTTAATACCTGAGAATAAACAAGCTTTAAAGTGTCAACCAAAAGGTTGGTGAGTTCATTAGTTTATCATAACCATTAATTTCCATCATTTTAATAGAGCACAAGATTTCATATATTGACATGCGTAACTCGCGAATTAAAATTCATTCATATGGTGAACACCTGGTAACCGACATTAACAAGATGCATATAGAATATCCCCATCATTTTGGGACTCACATCGGATATGATAAATCAAAGTACTAAAGCATCCGTAACTCGGATGAGGCTTGTTGGGCCAAATAGATCTATCTTTAGGATTCGCGTCAATTGGTGGCAATTATCATAAACACCAATTCTTAGGCTACCAAGCTAAAAAGGGGTATATTCGGTTCGATAATTCAACATAGAATGTAATTTCGATCACTTGTGTCTATTTTGTAAAACATTTATAAAAGCAGCGCATGTATTCTCAGTCCCAAAAATATATATTGCAATAGCATTTAAAAAGGGAGCAAATGAAACTCACAATATTGTATTTCGTAGTAATTAAGCATATGATGGCATTGAACAAGTGCAAAGTTGGCCTCGGATTCACGAACCTATATTAATTATATATATTTATATGTTGGTCAGTATTTGTCTAACAATTTAGGTCAAGTCATAGTGTACCACAAACCTAATGCTCGAGACTAATATGCAAAAGTTAACAAAAGTCAACTTGACCAAAATGACTTCCAAAATCTATACATGATTATTATATAGTTTAAATATAGTCGTTTTATATATTTAAATATTTTTAACAGGTTTTATTAGAGTAAATAATATAATTCATTTATTAATAAACAAAATTTTATATTAAAATTTATATAATAAAAATATACTTTTATATATCTTAAGTAATAATATTTATAAAGTTCATTTAATGTCATAAAAATAATATGATAGGTATTATTAATGTAATTATATTACACGTAGTAAAATATCTTTTTATCGCATATTTATTTGATAAAATAATATCGATAATAGCAATAGTAAGTAAAAAGTCGTATTATTTTGTAATAATAATTATTATTATTCTACTAATAATAATAACAATATTTATATTTACTAAAAAATAATATTATTATAAAATGATAATTTTATTAATAATAATAATACTAAAATGATAATAATAATGATATTTTATATTAACAATGATATTCCTATATAATAATTTTTGTAAAAATGATAGTTTTAATATTAATAATATTTTTAATAATAATAATGATAAAAATAATGAAAACGATATTTTTATCTAAATCAATAACTTACAATATTTTTATTTCATCATGATACTTATACTCATTATTTCCTAATCAATTTGTTAATAGCTTTTAGTCGTCTATTATATCGCGTTCATAATAATGATAATAATAGAAATCATAATAATTAGATGTTACCAATATTAGTTTTATTTATAATAATACCAATAATAATAAATATTATGATAATATTAATGATAATACTAATAACTATTTTAATGATAATAATAATAATAATAATAATAATAATAATAATAATAATAATAATAATAATATTAATTATAACCATAATGATAATAACGATAGTAATAATAATAAAAATACTAATTTTTAATGATAGTACCTTTTATTAATAACGATAATGATAATAATAATAATAATAATAATAATAATAATAATAATAATAATAATAATAATAATAATAATAATAATAAGAATAATAATAATAATAATAATAATAATCATTTTAACAATAACTATACTAAAAGTAATAATAATTCGAATGACTATATCTTTTAATTCGTTCATCGAAAACATTCGATATCTAAATGAAAAGTTCTTAATTTTTCGCTAGCTTCCAACGACATGCATATCATATACCTTATCTCAGTAGCATGTGTATCTAATTCAGGATTCAACATAACCTATCTAACGATAATATCAAATGTATAAGCATGCATAATCCTATATACTCGAGCACTAGTCAGGGATACACTATTAATATATAAAAGTTAAGTTATGAGTGCTTACGTATCAATATTGAGATTCAATATTTCAAGAAAGTACGTAGACGCGACAGAGAGGATAAACACTAGATTGACCTCACGAGCATACCCACGAACATTACCCATAACCTCCATAGCTATAACCCATAATTTCCTTGGCTCTATCCTACTCAAAAAACTCGTCTTGGAATAACTCGCTCATAACCTCGTCGTAATATTTTAGGTATAATACTAATAACAATAATACTTATACTACTAATAATACATTTGAATTAATAATAATAATAATATAAAAAATAAATAAATATCTATATATCTCTCGATAGAGAGATTGAAAAGTGGAGCAGGGAATGATTGAGTTTTATTTCATGACCCGTCCTAATCCATCTGGACGAATACATTACATTTGGTTACATCGCAAAGTACTTGACCTCTATATGATACATTTTACAAACATTGCATTCATTTTTAAAAGACAAACTTTCATTACATCGACAGTTGACGGCATGTATACCATTTCATAATATATCTAACTATAATTGACTTAGTAATAATCTTGATGAACTCGACGACTCAAATGCAACGTCTTTTGAAATATGTCATGAATGACTCCAAGTAATATCTCTAATATGAGCAAATGCATAGCGGAAGATTTCTTTAATACCTGAGAATAAACATGCTCTAAAGTGTCAACCAAAAGGTTAGTGAGTTCATTAGTTTATCATAATCGATCATTTCTATAATTTTAATAGACCACAAGATTTCATTTATTCAATAATCATACACTCGCAAGTGTTTAAAAATTAATTCGTATGGATTGAACACCTGGTAACCGACATTATCAAAACGCATCTAGAATATCCCCATATATAAATATCGAAGTACTAAAGCAGTTCAAATTCTCTGACCGGGGCTTGTCAATGGCCCATAGATCTATCTTTAGGATTCGTGTCAATTGGTGGCAATTATAATAAACACCAATTCTTAGGTTACCAAGTTCAACAAGGGTGATATCCGGTATAACGATTCAACCATAGAATGTAGTTTCGATTACTTGTGTCTATTTCATAAAGCATTTATAAAAACAGCGCATGTATTCTCAGTCCCAAAAATATATATTACAAAAGCATTTAAAAAGGGAGCAAATGAAACTCACAATACTATATTTTGTAGTAAAAAATACATATGATGATACTGAACAATGCAGGGTTGACTTCGGATTCACGAACCTATATCATTTGTATATAAATTAAAATGTGTAATCGTAATCGAATGAGTTTATATATTATTTCTTAAATTATATATTATACTTATTTAGTTTGTGTATATATTTAAAATGTTTAATATCTATCTACTTAGTTATATTAATATATATATATATATATATATATATATATATATATATATATATATATATATATATATATATATATATATATATATATATATATATATATATATATATATATATATATATATATGGTTAGTATTATATAAAAATATCATTAGTTTGTTATATATAAGTATTTATTTAAATATTGTTATTATGTTTGATATGTAGGTATATAAACTATTAATATAATTATGATATATGTATTAAGTATATTTTTAGGTACAAAGTATTTATCTGTAACAAAAATGGTAGTTTTGATAATAATGATTTACTAATAATAATAACTTTCTTAATATCAATAATACTAATAATAATAACAACGATATTTGTTAAAATCGATACTTATGTTAATCATAATCCTAGTCTTCATGTTTAATTTCTAAACTAATAACTAAAGCTGTTATAGTCTCAATTCGTGATCCTGGTCATAATAATACTTATAATTGTAATAATAATAATACTTAAAATGGTAAAATTAATAATAGTAATTATATTAATGATACTTATAATAATACTCTAATGAAATTAATAATAAGGATATTATTAATCATGATAATACATAGTGATAATACTAAAATTGATAATAATATT
Organism: Rutidosis leptorrhynchoides; assembly: GCF_046630445.1. Lineage (NCBI taxonomy): Eukaryota > Viridiplantae > Streptophyta > Magnoliopsida > Asterales > Asteraceae > Rutidosis > Rutidosis leptorrhynchoides. Next base: position 227,909,401 of record NC_092340.1, read on the forward strand.
AGTAATAATCATAATAGTGATAATTATAATAATAACAATAATAATAACATTTATAATCATAATCATAATAATAATAATAATAATAATAATAATAATAATAATAATAATAATAATAATAATAATAATAATAATAATAATAATAATAATAATAATAATAATAATAATAATAATAATAATAATAATAATAATAATGATAATGATAATAATAATAATAATAATAATAATAATAATAATAATAATAATAATAATAATAATAATAATAATAATAATAATAATAATAATAATAATAATAATAATAATAATAATAATAATAATAATAATAATAATAATAATAATAATAATAATAGGTTGATAAGTGAACTACCTTTAAAGGCTTCAAAAAAAAATGGTAAACCGCCCAGGCTGGGATTCGAACCCTCGACCACATGCTAACCCAACACCAAACCAGACCACTCTTCCACTCCTATCTTTCTGACTTAAACACCACCAATTTATTTATAATCCCTTATTAATCTGTTAAGTTTTCTTCTTCACCATAATAACTGAATCGATCAATCTAACAACCCTTTTCAGGTTTTAACATAATCAATTAAAATTTGTAATTGAATAACAATACCTGTATTGATTTATATAAATTAACAGAAATCAAAAGAAATCAAAAGAAATCAAATTAAAATTTAACACAGTTTCGTAGAACACTTTTTAAACTCAAACATCAAAATCAAAAATTAGGTTGTTTTAGATTACATTTCCTAAAGAAATATGTTCTAAATCAATCGTATAAACTTTCTAGATCATCAATTTAATCCAAAACATCAAAACAACTTCGAATTTCTTCATGAACAATTTCTTTGACTTTTTAAATTAAATTTTTGACTCTCAAATTAAAACTCAATTTAAGGAATTAAAATTTGAAAATTTGTAGAAAGATTTAGTAATACATTCCTAACAAGACCTCATTTATACTTTTTGAAAATAAATTAGAAATCGAGATTTTATAAAAAAAGCTGATACGAACAGAGTACCTGACTGATTCTTTTTCTTTCTGCTAAATTAATTTGATTAATTAGTTAATGTAAATGATAATTGATAATGGGAAAAGTTGATTGCTCTCTTTAACTACTGGATCGAATTGATTTGTATAAAATGTAATCGACAGAATTAGACAGGAAATATTTTGTTCAGTGCAAAATAAAATAAAAAAAATAAGACAGAAAGTGACTTCCAAACTAATTTTGGTTTTATATCAGATTCATTTGTATCTGATCACACATTTTAGAGACAGGAAAAGAATTTTAATACAGTTTAGATGGTGATGCACAACATAAAACGTATACATCTCTTATATATATCTGTATATAATTTTATTATATATATAATTTGCTGTATTGATTTATATATATATATATATATATATATATATATATATATATATATATATATATATATATATATGTAAAAAAATCGTACTTTATATGTATATCTAATTTTTATGTATCTATCTATATATATGTGTTTATATATATATAGTGTTCATAATTTTTGATAATCAACAAATAATATTAATAATATTACTAATAATAATAATTTTATTGTTAATAGACTAGTATAATAAATAATAAATTATAATATGAATAAGAATGATAATTTAGTTAACATTAATGATAATAAGGATGATAATAATAATCTTATTAATGATTAATGATACTAATAATAATACTAGTTATAATAACTTTAATATTGTTAATGATAATAATAACATTAATAGTAATAATAACAATACAACTTAAATATATCAAATTTATATACGTACTTTATATTAGAAGTAATAATATTAATAAAACAAATATTAATATTAACAATAATAATTATATTGAAAGTAATGATAATAATATTAATATATCAGTCTTATTCAAACTTGTAATTTAATATGATACTATATTATTATTTATGTAATATTATATTATATAGTGACATTTATTGAATAGTTAATATTTATATATTTTTATATATATATTTATTAGAAATTATATATAGACTCATCTTAATATATATATATATATATATATATATATATATATATATATATATATATACATATATATATATATATATATATACATATATATCTAATAGTAATCTATTTATTCTATTTATTATTTTACATATTTAATTCCTAACTAACATTTTTATTATTTCCAATACTTATATTTATATATATATATATATATATATATATATATATATATATACATATATATATATATATATATTTATTTTCAAACAATTGTTCGTGAATCGTCGGGTGTAGTCAAAGGTTAACTGAATATATGAACATCGTTTCAAAATTTTCTAGACTCAACATTACATACTTTGCTTATCGTATCGAAATCATATAAAGATTAAGTTTAAATTTGGTCATAGATTTCCGGGTCGTCACATTTTATAACCAATTCAGTCACCGACACCTCCGCGATTGTGGAGGTTTAATGCCTATATGCTTCGCGATCGCGGAGCTACCCTGTCCAGCTCATTCCCAATGATTTCAAGGCTGCCGAAGATTTTAATTAATATTTAATATATAATATATTTAATTTATATAATTAATTATATATTATATTATATTTACGTGCATAGTTAACCTGTAATTTTCGTTCCAAAGACTCTTACATTGTCACATGACTATAGTTTCCGTTTCGGTTTCTCGAACGCATTCTCGTACGCTTAGAAAACTAATACTTTATGTTTAGTGACTCGTACCCCTATCAAAATATAGCCTTAAATCATCAGTAAACTATATTACACGAAGTGTAACTTATGCATTTGAGTGTTTTGGTCATTTGCTTCTATAAATCATTGTCTCGTTGTATCTACATATTATCGAAACGTGTTATGACTAAGTTAAAATATATATATATATATATATATATATATATATTTCATTTCGAAATATAAATTTGAAATATTTATTTAACAATACAGCTTTTCAAAATTAAAGATATTTAAAACTTATATATTTTGAAATCGTTTAACTAATAAGAAATATTATTTCGTAACATTTGTATTTTTAAAGTCTAAAATTGATATAATTCATTTATATACAAACGTTCATAAAGACATTTTTATATTCAAAATCATTTTATTACAAAGGTTATAATAATAGAAGTTGTGATGTCATAATACGTTCTTAATAATAAAAGTCTATTATATCGAAAAACGTTTTCGTTTAAGAAACACTATATATATACCTTTATAATATAAAAACTTAAATTCTGCTAATTCTATATTATCAATTTACCTTTATAAATAACAGATTACAATAATTTAGTTTTTGAAATCGTTTTCTTATGTTTGAAAATAGGTCAGTCGAATATTATGAAATCTAGACTAACATTTGCCTAACCTTCATCAATTGACACATTTGTTCTTACTTGTAAATCACTTTACTAATTATTCTAAATACCGTTAAAAAGAAAAGTTTTCTAAATCAAAGTGGACCTCTCAACAGAGATTCGTAAGAATAATTCAATGTATCTGATAATCATTTGATATTATCTTATAATTTCGTTGATAAATATATTAAACTTATATCGAAACAAATACGCTCCTGTAAAGTATTATTCATTCACTACTTTATTAACATTTCCAAGTCGTAAATAGATTTCATAACTTATATTCATATCAACTAAATCGTTAAATGTTTTATTAATATATCTCAAATTAATAATCATACATATGTATGTATGTATGTATGTATGTATATATATATATATATATATATATATATATATATATATATATATATATATATATGTATATATATATATATATGTATATATATATATATATATATGTATATATATATATATGTATATATATATATATATATGTATTTACACGTAATTGTTCGTGAATCGTCGAGAGCAGTCGAAATGTAAATGAATACATGAACACAGTTCAAAGTTTTTGGGATTTCACATTACAGACTTTGCTTATCGTGTCGAAATAATATAAAGATAAAGTTTAAATTCAGTTGGAAATTTCTGGGTTGTCACAAATTTGTTATCAGTCCATTTCAATCACGATTAAAGAACAGAAACCTTTCATTATATATAACATCTTCTGCAATTACAATTGAATAAAACTAAAAATAATAAGCGACACCCTCTGTTCTTGAGCTTTATGACCAAACCTCAAATTCAAACAAAAAATCTAATAATGCAGGATTTTTAGAAATTGTCTAATTATTCTATCTGTAAGTTTTCAACCCTCAACTCTTTCTATTAATTTCTAATTTTGAAGTCAAAGATAAATTTCAAAAAGTCAACTATTTTGTTCATCCAAAAATTCGAACTCATTTTGATGTTTTAAGATCAATTAATGATCCAAAAAGTTTCTAGGTATGTTTTACTACCTAATTCATGTTATAATTTTTGTCCCAAACAGTCTCGAATTCGATATTTGATTTTGAGTTCATGTTCTTGAACTTTGAAAAAGTAAAAACTCGAATTCGAATTTCATTTAAAAATCCATAAATATAGTTGTGTTAGGATTACTATAAATGATCTTTATGCAAAATTTGAAGTCGCAAGTCATCGTATTGATTGTGAATTTTCGAGTCAAAGATTCAAATCAAAAAGTCAACTAATTTGTTCTTCATAAAATTCGAATTCTAGTGGAAGTTTTAGAATCAATTAATGGGTTGAAAAGTTTCCAGGGATGATTTAAAACCTATTTCATGTAGGAATTTGGGTCTAAAAGTGACTATATTTCAAAACGCGATCTGAGTTCATCATTGTGTTCTTCCTCCTGTTTTAGTTTCTTTTCTTATTTAATTTCTGTTTTAATTACTTTAAACAATCCCTAAATGTTTCTGTACCGATTATAAGTCCTAAACTAAATTGTAAGTCACTGATATGATTTGGTTTAAGTTTGATTCGCTTACGTTGTGGAGAAGAAGAGGTAAAGGGAACAGATGAAAGTATTTTAAATAAATTTGAGATGGGATTAACATCAGAAAAACGAGTTAGACTGGATGGTTAAGAGGGTGTCGGGTGAGGGAGTGGTCACAGTTCGAGCCCGGTCCTGTGAAATGTCCCGTTCTTATTGATTAAAAACGTTCCATATTAATTGATTTCGTTGCGAGGTTTTAACCTCTATATGAGACGTTTTTCAAAGACTGCATTCATTTTTAAAACAAACCATAACCTTTATTTCATAAATAAAGGTTTAAAAAGCTTTACGTAGATTATCAAATAATGATAATCTAAAATATCCTGTTTACACACGACCATTACATAATGGTTTACAATACAAATATGTTACATCGAAATCAGTTTCTTGAATGCAGTTTTTACACAATATCATACAAACATGGACTCCAAATCTTGTCCTTATTTTAGTATGCAACAGCGGAAGCTCTTAGTATTCACCTGAGAATAAACATGCTTTAAACGTCAACAAAAATGTTGGTGAGTTATAGGTTTAACCTATATATATCAAATCGTAACAATAGACCACAAGATTTCATATTTCAATACACATCCCATACATAGAGATAAAAATCATTCATATGGTGAACACCTGGTAACCGACATTAACAAGATGCATATATAAGAATATCCCCATCATTCCGGGACACCCTTCGGATATGATATAAATTTCAAAGTACTAAAGCATCCGGTACTTTGGATGGGGTTTGTTAGGCCCAATTGATCTATCTTTAGGATTCACGTCAATTAGGGTTTCTGTTCCCTAATTCTTAGATTACCAGACTTAATAAAAAGGGGCATATTCGATTTCGATAATTCAACCATAGAATATAGTTTCACGTACTTGTGTCTATTTTGTAAATCATTTATAAAACCTGCATGTATTCTCATCCCAAAAATATTAGATTTTAAAAGTGGGACTATAACTCACTTTCACAGATTTTTACTTCGTCGGGAAGTAAGACTTGGCCACTGGTTGATTCACGAACCTATAACAATATATACATATATATCAAAGTATGTTCAAAATATATTTACAACACTTTTAATACATTTTGATGTTTTAAGTTTATTAAGTCAGCTGTCCTTGTTAGTAATCTACAACTAGTTGTCCACAGTTAGATGTACAGAAATAAATCGATAAATATTATCTTGAATCAATCCACGACCCAGTGTATACGTATCTCAGTATTGATCACAACTCAAACTATATATATTTTGGAATCAACCTCAACCCTGTATAGCTAACTCCAACATTCACATATAGAGTGTCTATGGTTGTTCCGAAATATATATAGATGTGTCGACATGATAGGTCGAAACATTGTATACGTGTCTATGGTATCTCAAGATTACATAATATACAATACAAGTTGATTAAGTTATGGTTAGAATAGATTTGTTACCAATTTTCACGTAGCTAAAATGAGAAAAATTATCCAATCTTGTTTTACCCATAACTTCTTCATTTTAAATCCGTTTTGAGTGAATCAAATTGCTATGGTTTCATATTGAACTCTATTTTATGAATCTAAACAGAAAAAGTATAGGTTTATAGTCAGAAAAATAAGTTACAAGTTGTTTTTGTAAAGGTAGTCATTTCAGTCGAAAGAACGACGTCTAGATGACCATTTTAGAAAACATACTTCCACTTTGAGTTTAACCATGATTTTTGGATATAGTTTCATGTTCATAATAAAAATCATTTTCCCAGAATAACAACTTTTAAATCAAAGTTTATCATAGTTTTTAATTAACTAACACAAAACATCCCGCGGTGTTACTACGACGGCGTAAATCCGATTTTACGGTGTTTTTCGTGTTTTCAGGTTTTAAATCATTAAGTTAGCATATCATATAGATATAGAACATGTGTTTAGTTAATTTTAAAACTCAAGTTAGAAGGATTAACTTTTATTTGCGAACAAGTTTAGAATTAACTAAACTATGTTCTAGTGATTACAAGTTTAAACCTTCGAATAAGATAGCTTTATATGTATGAATTGAATGATGTTATGAACATCATTACTACCTCAAGTTCCTTGGATAAACCTACTAGAAATGAGAAAAATGGATCTAGCTTCAAAGGATCCTTGGATGGCTTGAAAGTTCTTGAAGCAGAATCATGACACGAAAACAATTTCAAGTAAGATTTCCACTCGAAATAAGATTGTTATAGTTATAGAAATTGAATTAAAGTTTGAATACGATTATTACCTTGTATTAGAAAGATAACCTAATGTAAGTAACAAAGGTTTCTTGATCTTGGATGATTACTTGGAATGGATTTAGAAAACTTGGAAGTAAATTTGCAATCTTGGAAGTATTCTTGATTTTATGAAACTAGAACTTTTGGAATTTATGAAGAACACTTAGAACTTGAAGATAGAACTTGAGAGAGATCAATTAGATGAAGAAAATTGAAGAATGAAAGTGTTTGTAGGTGTTTTTGGTCGTTGGTGTATGGATTAGATATAAAGGATATGTAATTTTGTTTTCATGTAAATAAGTCATGAATGATTACTCATATTTTTGTAATTTTATGAGATATTTCATGCTAGTTGCCAAATGATGGTTCCCACATGTGTTAGGTGACTCATATGGGCTGCTAAGAGCTGATCATTGGAGTGTATATACCAATAGTACATACATCTAAAAGATGTGTATTGTACGAGTACGAATATGGGTGCATACGAGTAGAATTGTTGATGAAACTGAACGAGGATGTAATTGTAAGCATTTTTGTTAAGTAGAAGTATTTTGATAAGTGTCTTGAAGTCTTTCAAAAGTGTATGAATACATATTAAAACACTACATGTATATACATTTTAACTGAGTCGTTAAGTCATCGTTAGTCGTTACATGTAAGTGTTGTTTTGAAACCTTTAGGTTAACGATCTTGTTAAATGTTGTTAACCCAATGTTTATAAAATCAAATGAGATTTTAAATTATTATATTATCATGATATTATGATGTATGAATATCTCTTAATATAATATATATACATTAAATGTCGTTAAAACGATAATCGTTACATATATGTCTCGTTTCAAAATCATTAAGTTAGTAGTCTTGCTTTTACATATGTAGTTCATTGTTAATATACTTAATGATATGTTTAATTATCATAATATCATGTTAACTATATATATATATATATATATATATATATATATATATATATATATATATATATATATATATATATATATATATATATATATATATATATATATATATATATATATCCATATATATGTCATCATATAGTTTTTACAAGTTTTAACGTTCGTGAATCACCGATCAACTTGGGTGGTCAATTGTCTATATGAAACCTATTTCAATTAATCAAGTCTTAACAAGTTTGATTGCTTAACATGTTGGAAACACTTAATCATGTAAATAACAATTTCATTTAATATATATATAAATATAAACATGGAAAAGTTCGGGTCACTACAGTACCTACCCGTAAAATAAATTTCGTCCCGAAATTTTAAGTAGTTGGAGGTGTTGACGTATCTTCTGGAAATAAATGCGGGTATTTCTTCTTCATCTGATCTTCACGCTCCCAGGTGAACTCGTGTCCTCTACGAGCATTCCATCGAACCTTAACAATAGGTATCTTGTTTTGTTTAAGTCTCTTAACCCCACGATCCATTATTTCGACGGGTTCTTCGATAAATTGAAGTTTTTCATTGATTTGGATTTCATCTAATGGAATAGTGTGATCTTCTTTAGCAAAACATTTCGTTAAATTCGAGACGTGGAAAGTGTTATGTACAGCCGCGAGTTGTTGAGGTAACTCAAGTCGGTAAGCTACTGGTCCGACACGATCAATAATCTTGAATGGTCCAATATACCTTGGATTTAATTTCCCTCGTTTACCAAATCGAACAACACCTTTCCAAGGTGCAACCTTAAGCATGATCATCTCTCCAATTTCAAATTCTATATCTTTTCTTTTAATGTCGGCGTAGCTCTTTTGTCGACTTTGGGCGGTTTTCAACCGTTGTTGAATTTGGATGATCTTTTCAGTAGTTTCTTGTATTATCTCCGGACCCGTAATCTGTCTATCCCCCACTTCACTCCAACAAATCAGAGACCTGCACTTTCTACCATAAAGTGCTTCAAATGGCGCAATCTCAATGCTTGAATGGTAGCTGTTGTTGTAGGAAAATTCTGCTAACGGTAGATGTCGATCCCAACTGTTTCCGAAATCAATAACACAAGCTCGTAGCATGTCTTCAAGCGTTTGTATCGTCCTTTCGCTCTGCCCATCAGTTTGTGGATGATAGGTAGTACTCATGTCTAGACGAGTTCCCAATGCTTGCTGTAATGTCTGCCAGAATCTTGAAATAAATCTGCCATCCCTATAAGAGATAATAGAGATTGGTATTCCATGTCTGGAGATGACTTCCTTCAAATACAGTGGTGCTAACTTCTCCATCTTGTCATCTTCTCTTATTGGCAGGAAGTGTGCTGATTTGGTGAGACGATCAACTATTACCCAAATAGTATCAAAACCACTTGCCGTCCTTGGCAATTTAGTGATGAAATCCATGGTAATGTTTTCCCATTTCCATTTCGGGATTTTGGGTTGTTGAAGTAGACCTGATGGTTTCTGATGCTCAGCTTTAACCTTAGAACACGACAAACATTCTCCTACGTATTTAGCAACATCGGCTTTCATACCCGGCCACCAAAAATGTTTCTTGAGATCCTTGTACATCTTCCCCGTTCCAGGATGTATTGAGTATCTGGTTTTATGAGCTTCTCTAAGTACCATTTCTCTCATATCTCCAAATTTTGGTACCCAAATCCTTTCAGCCCTATACTAGGTTCCGTCTTCCCGAATATTAAGATGCTTCTCCGATCCTTTGGATATTTCATCCTTTAAATTTCCTTCTTTTAAAACTCCTTGTTGCGCCTCCTTTATTTGAGTAGTAAGGTTATTGTGAATCATTATATTCATAGATTTTACTCGAATGGGTTCTCTGTCCTTCCTGCTCAAGGCGTCGGCTACCACGTTTGCCTTCCCCAGGTGGTAACGAATCTCAAAGTCGTAATCATTCAACAATTCAATCCACCTACGCTGCCTCATATTCAGTTGTTTCTGATTAAATATGTGCCGAAGACTTTTGTGGTCGGTATATATAATACTTTTGACCCCATATAAGTAGTGCCTCCAAGTCTTTAATGCAAAAACAACCGCGCCTAATTCCAAATCATGCGTCGTATAATTTTGCTCGTGAATCTTCAATTGTCTAGACGCATAAGCAATCACCTTCATCCGTTGCATTAATACACAACCGAGACCTTGCTTTGATGCGTCACAATAAATCACAAAATCATCATTCCCTTCAGGCAATGACAATATAGGTGCCGTAGTTAGCTTTTTCTTCAATAATTGAAATGCCTTCTCTTGTTCATCCTTCCATTCAAATTTCTTCCCTTTATGCGTTAATGCAGTCAAGGGTTTTGCTATTTTGGAGAAATCTTGGATGAATCTTCTGTAGTAACCAGCCAATCCTAAAAATTGACGTATATGCTTCGGAGTTTTTGGGGTTTCCCACTTTTCAACGGTTTCGATCTTTGCCAGGTCCACCTGGATACCTTCTTTGTTCACTATGTGACCGAGGAATTGAACCTCTTCCAACCAAAATGCACACTTTGAAAACTTAGCGTACAGTTTTTCTTTCCTCAATACTTCTAGCACTTTTCTCAAATGTTCTTCGTGCTCTTGATCATTCTTTGAGTAAATAAGTATGTCATCAATGAAAACAATGACAAACTTGTCAAGATATGGCCCACACACTCGGTTCATAAGGTCCATGAACACAGCTGGTGCGTTAGTCAATCCAAACGGCATAACCATAAACTCGTAATGACCATAACGCGTCCTAAAAGCAGTTTTTGGAATATCATCCTCCTTTACTCGCATTTGATGATATCCAGAACGTAAATCGATCTTCGAATAAACCGACGAGCCTTGTAGTTGATCAAATAAGTCGTCAATTCTCGGAAGTGGATAACGGTTTTTGATGATAAGTTTGTTCAACTCTCTGTAGTCAATACATAACCTAAATGTACCATCCTTCTTCTTGACAAACAAAACAGGAGCTCCCAATGGTGATGTGCTTGGTCGAATGAAACCACGTTCTAATAGTTCTTGCAGTTGGCTTTGCAGTTCTTTCATCTCGCTGGGTGCGAGTCTATAAGGAGCACGAGCTATTGGTGCAGCTCCTGGTACAAGATCTATTTGAAATTCAACAGATCGATGTGGAGGTAGTTCCAGTAATTCTTTCGAAAATACATCGGGAAATTCTTTTGCGACAAAAACATCATTGATGCTCTTTTCTTCAGTTTGTACTTTCTCGACATGTGCTAGAATAGCATAGCAACCTTTTCTTATTAGTTTTTGTGCCTTCAAATTACTAATAAGATGTAGCTTCGTGTTGCCCTTTTCTCCGTACACCATTAAGGGTTCTCCTTCTTCTCGTACAATGCGAATTGCATTTTCGTAACATACAATCTCTGCTTTCATCTTCTTCAGCCAGTCCATGCCAACTATTACATCAAAACTCCCTAACTCTACTGGTATCAAATCAATCTTAAATATTTTGCTACGCAGTTTAATTTCTCGATTCCGGAATATATTATCTGCTGAAATTAATTTACCGTTTGCTAATTCGAGTAAAAATTTACTATCCAATGGCGTCAATGGACAACTTAATTTAGCACAAAAATCTCTACTCATATAGCTTCTATCCGCACCCGAATCAAATAAAACGTAAGCAGATTTATTGTCAATAAGAAACGTACCCGTAACAAGCTCCGGGTCTTCCTGTGCCTCTGCCGCATTAATATTGAAAACTCTTCCGCGGCCTTGTCCATTCATGTTCTCCTGGTTCGGGTAATTTCTAATAACGTGGCCCGGTTTTCCACATTTATAACAAACTACATTGGCATAACTTGCTCCGACACTACTTGCTCCGCCATTACTCGTTCCGACACCATTTATTCCTTTCGTTCTGTTAACCCCTAGTCCGTAGACATCACACTTCGCCGCACTATGACCATTTCTTTTACACTTGTTGCAAAATTTGGTGCAGAACCCCGAGTGATACTTTTCACACCTTTGGCATAGCTGCTTCTGATTGTTGTGGTTGTTGCGATTGTTATTGTTGTTGGGACGATTGTTGTAGTTGCTGTTGTTGTTGTTGTTGATGTTGATGTTGTTGTTGTTGTTGTTGTTGTTGTTGTTGTTGTTGTTGTTGGGCCATTTATTGTAGTTGCGATTGATGTTGCGATTGTTGGGATAATTGTTGCGATTATTATTTTAATTGCTGTTGTTGTTGTATTGGTGATTCTTATCACCGTTTTCCTCCCACTTTCTTTTGACTTGCTTCACATTGGCCTCTTCAGCCGTCTGTTCTTTAATTCTTTCCTCAATCTGGTTCACTAGTTTGTGAGCCATTCTACATGCCTGTTGTATGGAGGTGGGCTCGTGTGAACTTATATCTTCTTGGATTCTTTCCGGTAATCCTTTCACAAACGCGTCGATCTTCTTTTCCTCATCTTCGAACGCTCCAGGACACAATAGGCACAATTCTGTGAATCGTCTTTCATACGTGGTAATATCAAATCCTTGGGTTCGTAACCCTCTAAGTTCTGTCTTGAGCTTATTGACCTCGGTTCTGGGACGGTACTTCTCGTTCATCAAGTGCTTGAATGCTGACCACGGTAGTGCGTAAGCATCATCTTGCCCCACTTGCTCTAGATAGGTATTCCACCATGTTAACGCAGAACCTGTGAAGGTATGCGTAGCGTACTTCACTTTGTCCTCTTCAGTACACTTACTTATGGCAAACACCGATTCGACCTTCTCGGTCCACCGTTTCAATCCGATCGGTCCTTCGGTTCCATCAAATTCCAAAGGTTTGCAGGCAGTGAATTCTTTGTAGGTGCATCCTACACGATTTCCTGTACTGCTAGATCCAAGGTTATTGTTGGTATGTAGCGCAGCCTGTACTGCGGCTATGTTTGAAGCTAGAAAAGTACGGAATTCCTCTTCATTCATATTCACGGTGTGTCGAGTAGTCGGTGCCATTTCCTTCAAAATAGTCAAATGGAACAAGTTAATCATACAGAATATTAAGAGTAGTTAATAGTATTCCGTAGCATAATATGAACTCATTTATTAAAGCTTTTTCTTCATATTAGCGTTTTATAAGTTTAAATTCGGGTAGTACCTACCCGTTAAGTTCATACTTAGTAGCTAATATACAATTCAACTACTACAATTCTATATGAAAAACTGATTATAATAATATTTCACGTTCAAACTTTTATACAATATTTTACAAACTTACAATACCGCTTATTTTACATAAAGCATGAAATATAGCACACAATAACTTTGATACAAGATAGTTGTGAAGATAATTCTAGCTAGTACACAAGTCGTTCTGCAAAGGCAATAAAGACACGTAATTCATACGTCCAGAAACAAGTCATGCATTCTTGTTTTACTAGGACTACTTCCCATCCTTGGTCTTGTGGAACATAACCGTTATGGTCGTTGATAAGACAGCGTGTTGTAACGTCGTCAAAGGGACGAGGGTTACGTAATGACCAACAGTCTCGTAATAACCTAAAAACCTCATTTCTTACCCCAATTACCGACTCCGTCACTTGTGGGAACGTTTTGTTTAATAGTTGTAGCCCGATGTTCTTTTTCTCACTTTGGTGAGAAGCAAACATTACTAACCCGTAAGCATAGCATGCTTCTTTATGTTGCATGTTAGCCGCTTTTTCTAAATCATGAAGTCCTATATTCGGATACATTGAGTCAAAATAATTTCTTAACCCGTTGCATAAAATAGCATTTGGGTTCCCCGCAATATATGCGTCAAAGTAAACACATCGTAACTTATGGGTTTCCCAATGTGATATCCCCCATCTTTCAAACGAAAGTCTCTTATAAACCAAGACATTCTTGGAACGTTCTTCGAATGTCTTACAAACTGATTTCGCCGTAAATAGTTGTGCCGAAGAATTCTGACAGACTCTAGACAAGATTTCATCAGTCATGTCTCCGGGTAGGTCTCTTAAAATATCGGGTTGTCTATCCATTTTGTGTTTTTATACTGTAAAATAGACAAGAGTTAGATTCATAAAAAAAAATACTTATTAATACAAGCAATTTTTACATATATCATAAAGCATAAGCACACTATATTACATATATTACACCACACGAATACAACTATCTTATTCCGACTCGCTCGTTTCTTCTTCTTCGGTTTTGGTTTGTTTTGCCAAGTTTCTAGGGATATATGATGTTCCCCTAATACTAGCTGTCGTTTTCCACAACGGTTTAGAAAAACCTGGTGGTTTAGAGGTTCCCGGGTCATTGTTACAACTTAAGGACTTCGGGGGTTCACGATACATATAAAGTTCATCGGGGTTGGAATTAGATTTCTCTATTTTTATGCCCTTTCCCTTATTATTTTCTTTTGCTTTTTTAAATTCAGTTGGGGTAATTTCTATAACATCATCGGAATTCTCGGCGGAATCCGATTCATCGGAGAATTGGTAATCCTCTCAATATTTTGCTTCCTTAGCGGAAACACCATTGACCATAATTAACCTTGGTCGGTTGGTGGAGGATTTTCTTTTACTTAACCGTTTTATTATTTTCCCCACCGGTTCTATTTCCTCCTCCGGTTCCTCCTCTTCCGGTTCTGATTCTTCTTCCGGTTCCTCTTTGGGAACTTGTGAATCAGTCCAATATATATTCGACTCTTCATTATTATTAGGTGAGTCAATGAGATTTGTGCTAGAGGTAGACATCTATCACACAATATCAAACATGTTAAGAGATTAATATATCACATAATATATACATGTTAATAATATATAGTTTCCAACAAAAATGTTAAGCAATCATTTTTAAAGATACCACGGTCGAAGTCCAGACTCACTAATGCATCCTAACAAACTCGATAAGACACACTAATGCAAATTTTCTAGTTCTCTAAGACCAACGCTCGGATACCAACTGAAATGTCCCGTTCTTATTGATTAAAAACGTTCCATATTAATTGATTTCGTTGCGAGGTTTTGACCTCTATATGAGACGTTTTTCAAAGACTGCATTCATTTTTAAAACAAACCATAACCTTTATTTCATAAATAAAGGTTTAAAAAGCGTTACGTAGATTATCAAATAATGATAATCTAAAATATCCTGTTTACACTCGACCATTACATAATGGTTTACAATACAAATATGTTACATCGAAATCAGTTTCTTTAATGCAGTTTTTACACAATATCATACAAACATGGACTCCAAATCTTGTCCTTATTTTAGTATGCAACAGCGGAAGCCCTTAGTATTCACCTGAGAATAAACATGCTTTAAACGTCAACAAAAATGTTGGTGAGTTATAGGTTTAACCTATATATATCAAATCGTAACAATAGACCACAAGATTTCATATTTCAATACACATCCCATACATAGAGATAAAAATCATTCATATGGTGAACACCTGGTAACCGACATTAACAAGATGCATATATAAGAATATCCCCATCATTCCGGGACACCCTTCAGATATGATATAAATTTCGAAGTACCAAAGCATCCGGTACTTTGGATGGGGTTTGTTAGGCCCAATAGATCTATCTTTAGGATTCGCGTCAATTAGGGTGTCTGTTCCCTAATTCTTAGATTACCAGACTTAATAAAAAGGGGCATATTCGATTTCGATAATTCAACCATAGAATGTAGTTTCACGTACTTGTATCTATTTTGTAAATCATTTATAAAACCTGCATGTATTCTCATCCCAAAAATATTAGATTTTAAAAGTGGGACTATAACTCACTTTCATAGATTTTTACTTCGTCGGGAAGTAAGACTTGGCCACTGGTTGATTCACGAACCTATAAAAATATATACATATATATATCAAAGTATGTTCAAAATATATTTACAACACTTTTAATACATTTTGATGTTTTAAGCTTATTAAGTCAGCTGTCCTTGTTAGTAACCTACAACTAGTTGAATCAATTCACGACCCAGTGTATACGTATCTCAGTATTGATCACAACTCAAACTATATATATTTTGCAATCAACCTCAACCCTGTATAGCTAACTCCAACATTCACATATAGAGTGTCTATGGTGAAATGTCCCGTTCTTATTGATTAAAAACGTTCCATATTAATTGATTTCGTTGCAAGGTTTTGACCTCTATATGAGACGTTTTTCAAAGACTGCATTCATTTTTAAAACAAACCATAACCTTTATTTCATAAATAAGGTTTAAAAAGCTTTACGTAGATTATCAAATAATGATAATCTAAAATATTCTGTTTACACACGACCATTACATAATGGTTTACAATACAAATATGTTACATCGAAATCAGTTTCTTGAATGCAGTTTTTACACAATATCATACAAACATGGACTCCAAATCTTGTCCTTATTTTAGTATGCAACAGCGGAAGCTCTTAGTATTCACTTGAGAATAAACATGCTTTAAATGTCAACAAAAATGTTGGTGAGTTATAGGTTTAACCTATATGTATCAAATCGTAACAATAGACCACAAGATTTCATATTTCAATACACATCCCATACATAGAGATAAAAATCATTCATATGGTGAACACCTGGTAACCGACATTAACAAAATGCATATATATAAGAATATCCCCATCATTCCGGGACACCCTTCGGATATGATATAAATTTCGAAGTACTAAAGCATCCGGTACTTTGGATGGGGTTTGTTAGGCCCAATAGATCTATCTTTAGGATTCGCGTCAATTAGGTTGTCTGTTCCCTAATTCTTAGATTACCAGACTTAATAAAAAGGGGCATATTCGATTTCGATAATTCAACCATAGAATGTAGTTTCACGTACTTGTGTCTATTTTGTAAATCATTTATAAAACCTGCATGTATTCTCATCCCAAAAATATTAGATTTTAAAAGTGGGACTATAACTCACTTTCACAGATTTTTACTTCGTCGAGAAGTAAGACTTGGCCACTTTTAATTCACGAACCTATAACAATATATACATATATATTAAAGTATGTTCAAAATATATTTACAACACTTTTAATATATTTTGATGTTTTAAGTTTATTAAGTCAGCTGTCCTCGTTAGTAACCTACAACTAGTTGTCCACAGTTAGATGTACAGAAATAAATCGATAAATATTATCTTGAATCAATCCACGACCCAGTGTATACGTATCTCAGTATTGATCCCAAATCAAACTATATATATTTTGGAATCAACCTCAACCCTGTATAGCTAACTCCAACATTCACATATAGAGTGTCTATGGTTGTTCCGAAATATATATAGATGTGTCGACATGATAGGTCGAAACATTGTATACGTGTCTATGGTATCTCAAGATTACATAATATACAATACAAGTTGATTAAGTTATGGTTGGAATAGATTTGTTACCAATTTTCACGTAGCTAAAATGAGAAAAATTATCCAATCTTGTTTTACCCATAACTTCTTCATTTTAAATCCGTTTTGAGTGAATAAAATTGTTATGGTTTCATATTGAACTCTATTTTATGAATCTAAACAGAAAAGTATAGGTTTATAGTTGGAAAAATAAGTTACAAGTTGTTTTTGTAAAGGTAGTAATTTCAGTCGAAAGAACGACGTCTAGATGACCATTTTAGAAAACATACTTCCACTTTGAGTTTAACCATAATTTTTGGATATAGTTTCATGTTCATAATAAAAATCATTTTCTCATAATAACAACTTTTAAATCAAAGTTTATCATAGTTTTTAATTAACTAACCCAAAACAGCCCGCGGTGTTACTACGACGGCGTAAATCCGGTTTTACGGTGTTTTTCGTGTTTCCAGGTTTTAAATCATTAAGTTAGCATATCATATAGATATAGAACATGTGTGTAGTTAATTTTAAAAGTCAAGTTAGAAGGATTAACTTTTGTTTGCGAACAAGTTTAGAATTAACTAAACTATGTTCTAGTGATTACGAGTTTAAACCTTCGAATAAGATAGTTTTATA
The DNA here is from genome assembly GCF_046630445.1 of Rutidosis leptorrhynchoides. Taxonomy (NCBI): domain Eukaryota; kingdom Viridiplantae; phylum Streptophyta; class Magnoliopsida; order Asterales; family Asteraceae; genus Rutidosis; species Rutidosis leptorrhynchoides. The sequence continues at coordinate 227,927,496 of NC_092340.1, forward strand.
TATATGAATCGAATGATGTTACGAACATCATTACTACCTCAAGTTTAGTAGGTAAACATACTGGAAGTGACAAGAAATGATCTAGCTTTAAAGGATCTTGGATGGCTTGAAAGTTCTTGAAGTAGGATCATGACACAAAAACAAGTTCAAGTAAGATTTTTTTACTCGAATTAAGATAGTTTATAGTTATAGAAATTGAATCAAAGTTTGAATATGAATATTACCTTGAATAAGAAATATAACCTACTGTATATAACAAAGGTTTCTTGATCTTAGATGATTACTTGGAATGGATTAGAAAGCTTGGAAGTAAATTAGTAAACTTGAAGGGATTTTTGAAGTGTTCTTGAAGTGTTCTTCCTATGATGATTATAGCTTGATTCTTGAAGTGATTTTTGATGAAGATGATGATTAACTACTGGAAAAATACGTTCATAATAGTGTGTGTGTGTTGAGAGAGAATTAGAAAGAGAATTGGAAGTGAAATGGAGTGAATGATGAGTGGTAATTGGTGAGTGGTGAGTGAGGTTAAAAGGAGTTCTAGTTAGTTGACTAGCTCATGGTAGAAGTTAAAATTGATTAGTCATACATGACATAATCAAGAGTGGAATCCCATTCTAGTTCCTATTGGTATATACTCATAGTAAGTATGTTTTGAAGCTGTGTATAATACGGGTAAGAATACGACTAGAATTCTTGATGAAAGAAAAGAATGGAAAAGTAACTGTAACCATTTTCGTTAAGTATGAGTGTTTTGATATATGTCTTGAAGTCTTCTAAAAGTATTTTAATACATCTAAATACACTACATGTATATACATTTTAACTGAGTCGTTAAGTCATCGTTAGTCGTTACATGTAAGTGTTGTTTTGAAACCTTTAAGTTAACGATCTCAATTAATGTTGTTAACCCATTGTTTATTATATCTAATAAGATGTTAAATTATTATATTATCATGATATTATGATATATTAATATATCTTAATATGATATATATACATTTAAATGTCGTTACAACGATAATCGTTACATATATGTCTCGTTTCGAAATCCTTAAGTTAGTAGTCTTGTTTATATGTATATAACTCATTGTTAATATACTTATGGAGATACTTACTTATCATAATCTCATGTTAACCATATGTATATCCATATATATATCGTCATGTCGTTTTTACAAGTTTTAACGTTCGTGAATCGCCGGTCAACTTGGGTGGTCAATTGTCTATATGAAACATATTTCAATTAATCAAGTCTTAACAAGTTTGATTGCTTAACATGTTGGAAACATTTAATCATGTAAATATCAATCTCAATTAATATATATAAACATGGAAAAGTTCGGGTCACTACAGTACCTACCCGTTAAATAAATTTCATCCCGAAATTTTAAGCTGTTGAAGGTGTTGACGAATCTTCTGGAAATAGATGCGGGTATTTCTTCTTCATCTGATCTTCACGCTCCCAGGTAAACTCGGGTCCTCTACGAGCATTCCATCGAATCTTAATAATTGGTATCTTGTTTTGCTTAAGTCTTTTAACCTCACGATCCATTATTTCGACGGGTTCTTCGATGAATTAGAGTTTTTCGTTGATTTGGATTTCATCTAACGAAATAGTGAGATCTTCTTTAGCAAAACATCTCTTCAAATTCGAGACGTGGAAAGTGTTATGTACAGCCACGAGTTGTTGAGGTAACTCAAGTCGGTAAGTTACTGGTCCGACACGATCAATAATCTTGAATGGTCCAATATACCTTGGATTTAATTTCCCTCGTTTACCAAATCGAACAACGCCTTTCCAAGGTGCAACTTTAAGCATGACCATCTCTCCAATTTCAAATTCTATATCTTTTCTTTTAATGTCAGCGTAGCTCTTTTGTCGACTTTGGGCGGTTTTCAACCGTTGTTGAATTTGGATGATCTTCTCGGTAGTTTCTTGTATAATCTCCGGACCCGTAATCTGTCTATCCCCCACTTCACTCCAACAAATCGGAGACCACCACTTTCTACCATAAAGTGCTTCAAACGGCACCATCTCAATGCTTGAATGGTAGCTGTTGTTGTAGGAAAATTCTGCTAATGGTAGATGTCGATCCCAACTGTTTCCGAAATCAATAACACATGCTCGTAGCATGTCTTCAAGCGTTTGTATCGTCCTTTCGCTCTGCCCATCAGTTTGTGGATGATAGGCAGTACTCATGTCTAGACGAGTTCCTAATGCTTGCTGTAATGTCTGCCAGAATCTTGAAATAAATCTGCCATCCCTATCAGAGATAATAGAGATTGGTATTCCATGTCTGGAGATGACTTCCTTCAAATACAGACGTGCTAACTTCTCCATCTTGTCATCTTCTCTTATTGGCAGGAAATGTGCTGATTTGGTGAGACGATCACCTATTACCCAAATAGTATCAAAACCACTTGCAGTCTTTGGCAATTTAGTGATGAAATACATGGTAATGTTTTCCCATTTCCATTCCGGGATTTCGGGTTGTTGAAGTAGACCTGATGGTTTCTGATGCTCAGCTTTGACCTTAGAACACGTCAAACATTCTCCTAAGTATTTAGCAACATCGGCTTTCATACCCGGCCACCAAAAATATTTCCTGAGATCCTTGTACATCTTCCCCGTTCCAGGATGTATTGAGTATCTGGTTTTATGAGCTTCTCTAAGTACCATTTCTCTCATATCTCCAAATTTTGGTACCCAAATCCTTTCAGCCCTATACCGGGTTCCGTCTTCCCGAATATTAAGATGTTTCTCCGATCCTTTGGGTATTTCATCCTTTAAATTTCCCTCTTTTAAAACTCCTTGTTGCGCCTCCTTTATTTGAGTAGTAAGGTTATTATGAATCATTATATTCATAGATTTTACTCGAATGGGTTCTCTGTCCTTCCTGCTCAAGGCATCGGCTACCACATTTGCCTTCCCCGGGTGGTAATGAATCTCAAAGTCGTAATCATTCAATAATTCAATCCACCTACGCTGCCTCATATTCAGTTGTTTCTGATTAAATATGTGTTAAAGACTTTTGTGGTCGGTATATATAATACTTTTGACCCTATATAAGTAGTGCCTCCAAGTCTTTAATGCAAAAACAACCGCGCCTAATTCCAAATCATGCGTCGTATAATTTTTTTCGTGAATCTTCAATTGTCTAGACGCATAAGCAATCACCTTCGTTCTTTGCATTAATACACAACCGAGACCTTGCTTTGATGCGTCACAATAAATCACAAAATGATCATTCCCTTCAGGCAATGACAATATAGGTGCCGTAGTTAGCTTTTTCTTCAATAACTGAAACGCTTTCTCTTGTTCATCATTCCATTCAGATTTCTTCCCTTTATGCGTTAATGCAGTCAAGGGTTTTGCTATTCTAGAAAAGTCTTGGATGAACCTTCTGTAGTAACCAGCTAGTCCTAAAAACTGGCGTATGTGTTTCGGAGTTTTCGGGGTTTCCCACTTTTCAACAGTTTCTATCTTTGCCGGATCCACCTTAATACCTTCTTTGTTCACTATGTGACCGAGGAATTGAACTTCTTCCAACCAAAATGCACACTTTGAAAACTTAGCGTACAATTCTTCCTTCCTTAATACTTCTAACACCTTTCTCAAATGTTCACCGTGTTCTTGGTCATTCTTTGAGTAAATAAGTATGTCATCAATGAAAATAATGACAAACTTGTCAAGGTATGGTCCACACACTCGGTTCATAAGGTCCATGAACACAGCTGGTGCATTAGTTAAACCAAACGGCATGACCATAAACTCGTAATGACCGTAACGTGTTCTGAAAGTAGTCTTTGGAATATCATCTTCTGAAAGCAGTTTAAAACATGCATTATGTATAATAATGGTGTGCTTTTTATGAAACGAATGCAATATTTTTCTAAAACGTATCATATAGAGGTCAAATACCTCGCTATGGGACTAATGAATAACGTACTGCATTTATAGTAATATGGACGGGTCGTTTCAATTGACCACTGTGAGTAGACTTACAAGTGTGGCACCAATTCCCTCTACCTGATCCAGACCCTGAACCACTCCGTCGACTCTTACTTTTCTGTCTAAACCCAAATGATTTCTTTGACTTACCACTGGATTGACCACCTGTTTGACCACTCGGAGTCATCACACTCCCTGTCATCATTCCTCTTGCCACTTTCAAATCACTTTCCACCATTCTGGCTATAACAAAGGCCTGAGACAAACTAGTCGCCATCCTTACTGACATTCTATATTCTGGCAAGATCACATTAACAAAATGTTGAATCCTTGATGTTTCATCTGGTACCCACTGAGATACAAATCTCAACTTATCCATAAACTGACCAATCACTTCATCAATGGACCTATGAGGTGTCATTCTCATTTCTAAAAACTCAGTCTTCAATCGGTTAAGATCGAACGAGGAACAATACTATTCACCAACTTTCCATTGAAATTGTTCCCAAGTAATCTGCTTAACATTCTCCTTTAGAATACTTGACGTCAATGCATTCCACCAAACCATAGCTCTACCCTTTAGCAATCTACAAGCATACGTAACCCACAACTCTGGTTCACATTGACAGGCTTCCAAAGCCCTTTCAACCTCCATCAACCAACTCATAGTTTCTGTCAGGTCAGAACTTCTCGAATATTCTGGGGGTTTACAATCTAAGAACTGTTTGTAAGTACATTTCTTATGGGGTTGAACAAAGGGTTGTTGGAACATCTGCATTTGGCATGGGCTCATTAACATTGGATTTTGAAAAGGGAAAGTATTTTGTGGTGGCATGTAGTACTGTTGAGGTGGTTAATTTTGCAATGGATATTGGAATTGAGTCTGGTTCATGTTGGGTACGGTTTGAGATTGTGCTATCAGAAATCCAGGTGGCGTATCATCATTTCCCGCAGGATTTACCAACTTAAGTTCAATAATTTTATCCTGAGCTTCTTTCAGTTTACTTTCTAACTCATGAATATAACTCTGTTGATCATCATTATCGGACTCAACACCCTCGTCTGGTGCTCTGTATGTTCCAGGGTTTGTCGGGCCGGTAACGTTTGCATCTCTGTTAGCCATACCTGTGCTACAAAACAACTCACACAAAAGCTTAGTGGATAACGGGTTAGCTCAACACAACTAACGTACACGTATCCCTTCATTCACTTAACTCCACCCACGGACATGTTTGACTCCACTCAAGGTTTGAGAACAAGATACACGCATGTACTTGCTGTCAAACCTATGCTCTGATACCAACTTGTAACACTGCCAATTTTTTTTTTTTTTAATAAAACAACCGAAGTCTTATTTAGTAAAACCACAACATTAATTACATTAGTATAAAACCACTGAATTACGTTTACTTTATCAAACGGTGTTACATTATTACAGACACGGTTACAAAAGTCCACATCAGAGTTGCAAGTCAAACATGTCTTCTACATCATGTTCTGATCCCAGTAGCAGTAGCTAAACCTGCAGGGGGAGGAATGTGGGGGATTAGCTCACCGCTAAGTGAATGGAATCTATCTACAGATTAAGATTAAGCAATCCATCATACAACAGTCAACTAACATGCTTACAACCATCAAGCATACAAACAACGACAATATGAGGATCGGCGGCTTGTACGAGCACACGAACTAGCTGATCGGACTAGGATCTACCGATATTCCTTCCTACCAGTCTCTGCATAACTATTCAAACGCAACACATGTGTTCTTCTATGCTATACTAACAGACTGTAGGACTTGGACTCAACCTCCCTTGGAATGGTTGACCTCACACGGACTTCAACCGCCCTAGGAATGGTTGAAAGTCCCCAACCGCTCTAGGCATAGCTGATGTCAAACACAGTGCACATATACAACATATATAGATCATATAGCATGCAACTATCCACCTAGCATGGCAATCACTACACTACACAAGGTAATCAGAGTAATCATCAGTAGCATAATTTGCTACTTAAACTCTATCCGAAGATAGACCCACTCACCAATTACCAGCAACTGAAGATTTTTAGAGGTCTAATATTTCTGAGTCTTCGCTTTCTCTTTTTGATGTGCAAAACGTGGTATATGAATTGTTGTATGAAATAGTATGGAAAAACACCAATTAAAGATTGTTACACACTAACGGGCAGTGTACCCGATCGTGTAGTAGTATAGTAAATGATAAATTCCGTGTATTGTTCCAAAGACAATTGTATTAGTCAAACTAGAATTAAAAACTATATTATGATTAACTAAGTAAATGAAACTTAAAGGTACAAGATATTATGTTTTTGTGGCTATTTAACGATTAACCAAATCAGAGAAGATTAAAAGTAAAAACAATATTTTTGGTCTTTTAAGTTTATATAATGAAAACAAGTGCAAAGAAAGTAAATAAGATAGTTTGATTTAGATCAAAGAGACGAAATGTTCATCTAGATATTTTACCCTCGGTATTGGATATAAGTTATATTGTTAGGACCCGATTGAATGAATATGTGTGTAAGTTATCTAATAGGTTCACCAAGAGTTCTCTTAAGTAAACACGCAAACACAATTACAAGATCAAGGGTTCCCTTTTCACTATAGTTCTTGTATTTGTAATTGGATAACTTAACTAGTTCCAAGGCTTGAAACTTGACTTCTATGTTCATAGTTATCAATAATTGTACAAACGTTCGTTGAATACAATTCATCCCTATATCGTCTAACCAATTGAATCTAATTTACCCCCTTGGTCCGGTTTAGTAAACAATCAATCTAAGACAAGGTGATTGTAAATCAATATGATAAATCAACAAGATTTCTCTTTATCAACAACATATCAATTAACTAGTTACAAATGATTTTTAACATCAATAAGCATGTTCTTGAATCAAACTTAAAACTATCACACAAAATACATTTAATCCATAAGATTACATCAAATACCTCAGTTATTAATCTAGACAAACATTATAGAGTTTAGCCAACAATCATATTAACAAACAACAGAGCAATCAAGAGATAAGTGGAATTCATTGTTAAGAACAAGAAATCAACCTATTAGAGAATGAATCTTGAATTGAGAAGGTGTTGAATCTTGATTCTTGGATGATACCCGGAACGTAAGTCAATCTTTGAATAAACAGACGAGCCTTGTAGTTGATCAAATAAGTCGTCGATTCTCGGTAGTGGGTAGCGGTTCTTGATGGTAAGTTTGTTTAACTCTCGGTAGTCGATACACAACCTGAATGTACCATCTTTCTTCTTGACAAACAAAACAGGAGCTCCCCACGGTGATGTGCTTGGTCGAATGAAACCACGCTCTAAAAGTTCTTGTAATTGGCTTTGCAGTTCTTTCATCTCGCTGGGTGCAAGTCTGTAAGGAGCACGAGCTATTGGTGCAGCTCCTGGTACAAGATCAATTTGAAATTCAACGGATCGCTGTGGAGGTAATCCCGGTAATTCTTTCGGAAATACATCAGGAAATTCTTTTGCAATGGGAACATCATTGATGCTCTTTTCTTCAGTTTGTACTTTCTCGACGTGTGCTAGAACAGCATAGCAACCTTTTCTTATTAGTTTTTGTGCCTTCAAATTACTAATAATATGTAGCTTCGTGTTGCCCTTTTCTCCGTACACCATTAAGGGTTTTCCTTTTTCTCGTATAATGCGAATTGCATTTTTGTAACAAACGATCTCTGCTTTCACTTCTTTCAACCAGTCCATACCGATTATCACATCAAAACTCCCTAACTCTACTGGTATCAAATCAATCTTAAATGTTTCGCTAACCAGTTTAATTTCTCGATTCCGACATATATTATCTGCTGAAATTAATTTACCATTTGCTAATTCGAGTAAAAAGTTACTATCCAAAGGCGTCAATGGACAACTTAATTTAGCACAAAAATCTCTACTCATAGAGCTTCTATCCGCACCCGAATCAAATAAAACGTAAGCAGATTTATTGTCAATAAGAAACGTACCCGTAACAAGCTCCGGGTCTTCCTGTGCCTCTGCCGCATTAATATTGAAAACTCTTCTGCGGCCTTGTCCATTCGTGTTCTCCTGGTTCGGGCAATTTCTAATAATGTGGCCCGGTTTTCCACATATATAACAAACTACATTGCCATAACTTGCTCCGACACTACTTGCTCCGCCATTACTCGTTCCGACACCATTTGTTCCTTTCGTTCTATTAACCCCTGGTCCGTAGACCTCACACTTCGCCGCGCTATGACCATTTCTTTTACACTTGTTGCAAAATTTGGTGCAGAACCCCGAGTGATACTTTTCACACCTTTGGCATAGCTGCTTCTGATTGTTGTTGTTGTTGCGGTTATTATTGTTGTTGGGATGATTGTTGTAGTTGCTGTTGTTGTTGTTGTTATTGTTGTTGGGCCGTTTGTTGTAGTTGCGATTGATGTTGCGATTGTTGGGATAATTGTTGCGATTATTGTTGTAATTGCTGTTGTTGTATTGGTGATTCTTATCACCGTTTTCCTCCCACTTTCTTTTGACTTGCTTCACATAGGCCTCTTCAGCAGTCTGTTCTTTAATTCTATCTTCAATCTGGTTCACTAGTTTGTGAGCCATTCTACATACCTGTTGTATGGAGGCGGGCTCGTGTGAACTTATATCTTCTTGGATTCTTTCCGGTAATCCTTTCACAAACGCGTCGATCTTCTCTTCCTCATCTTCGAATGCTCCCGGACACAATAGGCACAATTCTGTGAATCGTCTTTCGTACGTGGTAATATCAAATCCTTGGGTTCGTAACACTCTAAGTTCTGTCTTGAACTTATTGACCTCGGTTCTGGGACGGTACTTCTCGTTCATCAAGTGCTTGAATGCTGACCACGGTAGTGCGTACGCATCATCTTATCCCACTTGCTCTAGATAGGTATTCCACCATGTTAACGCAGAACCTGTGAAGGTATGCGTAGCGTACTTCACTTTGTCCTCTTCAGTACACTTACTTATGGCAAACACCGATTCGACCTTCTCGGTCCACAGTTTCAATCCGATCGGTCCTTCGGTTCCATCAAATTCCAAAGGTTTGCAGGCAGTGAATTCTTTGTAGGTGCATCCTACACGATTTCCTGTACTACCAGATCCAAGGTTATTGTTGGTATGTAGCGCAGCCTGTACTGCGGCTATGTTTGAAGCTAGAAAAGTACGGAATTCCTCTTCATTCATATTCACGGTGTGTCGAGTAGTCGGTGCCATTTCCTTCAAAATAGTCAAATGGAACAAGTTAATCATACAGAATATTAAGAGTAGTTAATAGTATTTCGTAGCATAATATGAACTCATTTATAAAAGCTTTTTCTTCATATTAGCGTTTTATAAGTTTAAATTCGGGTAGTACCTACCCGTTAAGTTCATACTTAGTAGCTAATATACAATTCAACTACTACAATTCTATATGAAAAACTGATTGTAATAATATTTCGCGTTCAAACTTTTATACAATATTTTACAAACTTACAATACCGCTTATTTTACATAAAGCATGAAATATAGCACACAATAACTTTGATACAAGATAGTTGTGAAGATAATTCTAGCTAGTACACAAGTCGTTCAGCAAAGGCAATAAAGACATGTAATTCATACGTCCAGAAACAAGTCATGCATTCTGGTTTTACTAGGACTACTTCCCATCCTTGGTCTTGTGGAACATAACCGTTATGGCCGTTGATAAGACAGCGTGTTGTAACGTCATCAAAGGGACGAGGGTTACGTAATGCCCAACAGTCTCGTAATAACCTAAAAACCTCATTTCTTACCCCAATTACCGACTCCGTCACTTGTGGGAACGTTTTGTTTAATAGTTGTAGCCCGATGTTCTTGTTCTCACTTTGGTGAGAAGCGAACATTACTAACCCGTAAGCATAACATGCTTCTTTATGTTGCATGTTAGCCGCTTTTTCTAAATCACGAAGTCCTATATTCGGATATACTGAGTCAAAATAATTTCTTAACCAGTTGCGTAAAATAGCATTTGGGTTCCCCGCAATATATGTGTCAAAGTAAACACATCGTATTTATGGATTTCCCAATGTGATATCCTCCATCTTTCGAACGAAAGCCTTTTATAAACCAAGGCATTCTTGGAACGTTCTTCGAATGTCTTACAAACTGATCTCGCCTTAAATAGTTGTGCCGAGGAATTCTGACCGACTTTAGACAAGATTTCATCAATCATGTCTCCGGGTAGGTCTCTTAAAATATTGGGTTGTCTATCCATTTTGTGTTTTTATACTGTAAAATAGACAAGAGTTAGATTCATAAAAAAAATACTTATTAATACAAGCAATTTTTACATATATCATAAAGCATAAGCACACTATATTACATATATTACACCACACGAATACAACTATCTTATTCCGACTCGCTCGTTTCTTCTTGTTCGGTTTTGGTTCGTTTTGCCAAGTTTCTAGGGATATATGATTTTCCCCTAATACGAGCTGTCGTTGTCCACATTGGTTTAGAAAAACCTGGTTGTTTAGAGGTTCCCGGGTCATTGTTACAACTTAAGGACTTCGGGTGTTGACGATACATATAAAGTTCATCGGGGTTGGAATTAGATTTCTCTATTTTTATGCCCTTTCCCTTATTATTTTCTTTTGCCTTTTTAAATTCAGTTGGGGTAATTTCTATAACATCATCGGAATTCTCGTCGGAATCCGATTCATCGGAGAATTGGTAATCCTCCCAATATTTTGCTTCCTTGGCGGAAACACCATTGACCATAATTAACCTTGGTCGGTTGGTTGAGGATTCTCTTTTACTTAACCGTTTTATTATTTCCCCCACCGGTTCTATTTCTTCTTCCGGTTCCGATTCTTCTTCCGGTTTCGATTCTTCTTTCGGTTCCGACTCTTCTTCGGGAACTTGTGAATCAGTCCACGAATCATTTCAATTTACATTTAACTCTTCATTATTATTAGGTGAGTCAACGGGACTTGTTCTAGAGGTAGACATCTATCACATAATATCAAACACGTTAAGAGATTAATATATCACATAATATTCATATGTTAAAAATATATAGTTTCCAACAAAAATGTTAAGCAATCATTTTTAAAGAAAACACGGTCGAAGTCCAGACTCACTAATGCATCCTAACAAACTCGATAAGACACACTAATGCAAATTTTCTGGTTCTCTAAGACCAACGCTCGGATACCAACTGAAATGTCCCGTTCTTATTGATTAAAAACGTTCCATATTAATTGATTTCGTTGCGAGGTTTTGACCTCTATATGAGACGTTTTTCAAAGACTGCATTCATTTTTAAAACAAACCATAACCTTTATTTCATAAATAAGGTTTAAAAAGCTTTACGCAGATTATCAAATAATGATAATCTAAAATATCCTGTTTACACACGACCATTACATAATGGTTTACAATACAAATATGTTACATCAAAATCAGTTTCTTGAATGCAGTTTTTACATAATATCATACAAACATGGACTCCAAATCTTGTCCTTATTTTAGTATGCAACAGCGGAAGCTCTTAGTATTCTCCTGAGAATAAACATGCTTTAAATGTCAACAAAAATGTTGGTGAGTTATAGGTTTAACCTATATGTATCAAATCGTAACAATAGACCACAAGATTTCATATTTCAATACACATCCCATACATAGAGATAAAAATCATTCATATGGTGAACACCTGGTAACCGACATTAACAAGATGCATATATATAAGAATATCCCCATCATTCCGGGACACCATTTGGATATGATATAAATTTCGAAGTACTAAAGCATTCGGTACTTTGGATGGGGTTTGTTAGGCCCAATAGATCTATTTTTAGGATTCGCGTCAATTAGGGTGTCTGTTCCCTAATTCTTAGATTACCAGACTTAATAAAAAGGGGCATATTCGATTTCGATAATTCAACCATAGAATGTAGTTTCACGTACTTGTGTCTATTTTGTAAATCATTTATAAACCTGCATGTATTCTCATCCCAAAAATATTAGATTTTAAAAGTGGGACTATAACTCACTTTCACAGATTTTTACTTCGTCGAGAAGTAAGACTTGGCCACTGTTGATTCACAAACCTATAACAATATATACATATATATTAAAGTATGTTCAAAATATATTTACAACACTTTTAATATATTTTGATGTTTTAAGTTTATTAAGTCAGCTGTCCTCGTTAGTAACCTACAACTAGTTGTCCACAGTTAGATGTACAGAAATAAATCGATAAATATTATCTTGAATCAATCCACGACCTAGTGTATACGTATCTCAGTATTGATTACAACTCAAACTATATATATTTTGGAATCAACCTCAACCCTGTATAGCTAACTCCAACATTCACATATAGAGTGTCTATGGTTGTTCCGAAATATATATAGATGTGTCGACATGATAGGTCGAAATATTGTATACGTGTCTATGGTATCTCAAGATTACATAATATACAACACAAGTTGATTAAGTTATGGTTGGAATAGATTTGTTACCAATTTTCACGTAGCTAAAATGAGAAAAATTATCCAATCTTGTTTTACCCATAACTTCTTCATTTTAAATCCGTTTTGAGTGAATCAAATTGCTATGGTTTCATATTGAACTCTATTTTATGAATCTAAATAGAAAAGTATAGGTTTATAGTCGGAAAAGTAAGTTACAAGTCATTTTTGTAAAGGTAGTCATTTCAGTCGAAAGAACGACGTCTAGATGACCATTTTAGAAAACATACTTCCACTTTGAGTTTAACCATAATTTTTGGATATAGTTTCATGTTCATAATAAAAATCATTTTTTCAGAATAACAACTTTTAAATCAAAGTTTATCATAGTTTTTAATTAACTAACCCAAAACAGCCCGCGGTGTTACTACGACGGCGTAAATCCGATTTTACGGTGTTTTTCGTGTTTCCAGGTTTTAAATCATTAAGTTAGCATATAATATAGATATAGAACATGTGTGTAGTTAATTTTAAAAGTCAAGTTAGAAGGATTAACTTTTGTTTGCGAACAAGTTTAGAATTAACTAAACTATGTTCTAGTGATTACGAGTTTAAACCTTCGAATAAGATAGTTTTATATATATGAATCGAATGATGTTACGAACATCATTACTACCTCAAGTTTAGTAGGTAAACCTACTGGAAGTGACAAGAAATGATCTAGCTTCAAAGGATCTTGGATGGCTTGAAAGTTCTTGAAGTAGGATCATGACACAAAAACAAGTTCAAGTAAGATTTTTTTACTCGAATTAAGATAGTTTATAGTTATAGAAATTGAATCAAAGTTTGAATATGAATATTACCTTGAATAAGAAAGATAACCTACTGTATATAATAAAGGTTTCTTGATCTTAGATGATTACTTGGAATGGATTAGAAAGCTTGGAAGTAAATTAGTGAACTTGAAGGGATTTTTGAAGTGTTCTTGAAGTGTTCTTCCTATGATGATTATAGCTTGATTCTTGAAGTGATTTTTGATGAAGATGATGATTAACTACTGGAAAAATACGTTCATAATAGTGTGTGTGTGTTGAGAGAGAATTAGAAAGAGAATTGGAAGTGAAATGGAGTGAATGATGAGTGGTAATTGGTGAGTGGTGAGTGGGGTTAAAAGGAGTTCTAGTTAGTTGACTAGCTCATGGTAGAAGTTAAAATTGATTAGTCATACATGACATAATCAAGAGTGGAATCCCATGCTAGTTCCTATTGGTATATACTCATAGTAAGTATGTTTTGAAGCTGTGTATAATACGGGTAAGAATACGACTAGAATTCTTGATGAAAGAAAAGAATGGAAAAGTAACTGTAACCATTTTCGTTAAGTATGAGTGTTTTGATATATGTCTTGAAGTCTTCCAAAAGTATTTTAATACATCTAAATACACTACATGTATATACATTTTAACTGAGTCGTTAAGTCATCGTTAGTCATTACATGTAAGTGTTGTTTTGAAACCTTTAAGTTAACGATCTCAATTAATGTTGTTAACCCATTGTTTATTATATCTAATGAGATGTTAAATTATTATATTATCATGATATTATGATATATTAATATATCTTAATATGATATATATACATTTAAATGTCGTTACAACGATAATCGTTACATATATGTCTCGTTTCGAAATCCTTAAGTTAGTAGTCTTGTTTATATGTATATAACTCATTGTTAATATACTTATGGAGATACTTACTTATCATAATCTCATGTTAACCATATGTATATCCATATATATATCGTCATGTCGTTTTTACAAGTTTTAACGTTCGTGAATCGCCGGTCAACTTGGGTGGTCAATTGTCTATATGAAACATATTTCAATTAATCAAGTCTTAACAAGTTTGATTACTTAACATGTTGGAAACATTTAATCATGTAAATATCAATCTCAATTAATATATATAAACATGGAAAAGTTCGGGTCACTACATATGGTTATTTCGAAATATATATAGATGTGTCAACATGATAGGTCGAAACATTGTATACGTGTCTATGGTATCTCAAGATTACATAATATACAATACAAGTTGATTAAGTTATGGTTGGAATAGATTTGTTACCAATTTTCACGTAGCTAAAATGAGAAAAATTATCCAATCTTGTTTTACCCATAACTTCTTCATTTTAAATCCGTTTTGAGTGAATCAAATTGCTATGGTTTCATATTGAACTCTATTTTATGAATCTAAACAGAAAAAGTATAGGTTTATAGTCAGAAAAATAAGTTACAAGTCATTTTTGTAAAGGTAGTCATTTCAGTCGAAAGAACGACGTCTAGATGACCATTTTAGAAAACATACTTCCATTTTGAGTTTAACCATGATTTTTGGATATAGTTTCATGTTCATAATAAAAATCATTTTTCCAGAATAACAAATTTTAAATCAAAGTTTATCATAGTTTTTAATTAACTAACACAAAACAGCCCGCGGTGTTACTATGACGGCGTAAATCCGATTTTACGGTGTTTTTCGTGTTTCCAGGTTTTAAATCATTAAGTTAGCATATCATATAGATATAGAACATGTGTTTAGTTAATTTTAAAACTCAAATTAGAAGGATTAACTTTTATTTGCAAACAAATTTAGAATTAACTAAACTATGTTCTAGTGATTACAAGTTTAAACCTTCGAATAAGATAGCTTTATATGTATGAATCGAATGATGTTATGAACATCATTACTACCTCAAGTCCTTGGATAAACCTACTGGAAATGAGAAAAATGGATCTAGCTTCAAAGGATCCTTGGATGGCTTGAAAGTTCTTGAAGCAGAATCATGACACGAAAACAATTTCAAGTAAGATTTCCACTCGAAATAAGATTGTTATAGTTATAGAAATTGAATTAAAGTTTGAATATGATTATTACCTTGTATTAGAAAGATAACCTACTGTAAGTAACAAAGGTTTCTAGATCTTGGATGATTACTTGGAATGGATTTAGAAAACTTGGAAGTAAACTTGCAATCTTGGAAGTATTCTTGATTTTATGAAACTAGAACTTTTGGAATTTATGAAGAACACTTAGAACTTGAAGATAGAACTTGAGAGAGATCAATTAGATGAAGAAAATTGAATAATGAAAGTGTTTGTAGGTGTTGTTGGTCGTTGATGTATGGATTAGATATAAAGGATATGTAATTTTGTTTTCATGTAAATAAGTCATGAATGATTACTCATATTTTTGTAATTTTATGAGATATTTCATGCTAGTTGCAAAATTATGGTTCACACATGTGTTAGGTGACTCACATGGGCTGCTAAGAGCTGATCATTGGAGTGTATATACCAATAGTACATACATCTAAAAGCTGTGTATTGTACGAGTACGAATACGGGTGCATACGAGTAGAATTGTTGATGAAACTGAACGAGGATGTAATTGTAAGCATTTTTGTTAAGTAGAAGTATTTTGATAAGTGTCTTGAAGTCTTTCAAAAGTGTATGAATACATATTAAAACACTACATGTATATACATTTTAACTGAGTAGTTAAGTCATCGTTAGTCGTTACATGTAAGTGTTGTTTTGAAACCTTTAGGTTAACGATCTTGTTAAATGTTGTTAACCCAATGTTTATAAAATCAAATGAGATTTTAAATTATTATATTATCATGATATTATGATGTATGAATATCTCTTAATATGATATATATACATTAAATGTCATTAAAACGATAATCGTTACATATATGTCTCGTTTCAAAATCATTAAGTTAGTAGTCTTGCTTTTACATATGTAGTTCATTATTAATATACTTAATGATATGTTTAATTATAATAATATCATGTTAACTATATATATATATATATATATATATATATATATATATATATATATATATATATATATATATATATATATATATATATATATATATCCATATATATATGTCATCATATAGTTTTTACAAGTTTTAACGTTCGTGAATCACCGGTCAACTTGGGTGGTCAATTGTCTATATGAAACCTATTTCAATTAATCAAGTCTTAACAAGTTTGATTGCTTAACATGTTGGAAACACTTAATCATGTAAATAACAATTTCATTTAATATATATGTAAACATGGAAAAGTTCGGGTCACTACAGTACCTACCCGTTAAATAAATTTCGTCCCGAAATTTTAAGTAGTTGGAGGTGTTGACGTATCTTCTGGAAATAAATGCGGGTATTTCTTCTTCATCTGATCTTCACGCTCCCAGGTGGACTCGGGTCCTCTACGAGCATTCCATCGAACCTTAACAATCGGTATCTTGTTTTGTTTAAGTCTCTTAACCTCACGATCCATTATTTCGACGGGTTCTTCGATAAATTGAAGTTTTTCGTTGATTTGGATTTCATCTAACAGAATAGTGAGATCTTCTTTAACAAAACATTTCTTCAAATTCGAGACGTGGAAAGTGTTATGTACAGCCGCGAGTTGTTGATGTAACTCAAGTCGGTAAGCTACTGGTCCGACACGATCAATAATCTTGAATGGTCCAATATACCTTGGATTTAATTTCCCTCGTTTACCAAATCGAACAACACCTTTCCAAGGTGCAACCTTAAGCATGACTATCTCTCCAATTTCAAATTATATATCTTTTCTTTTAATGTCGGCGTAGCTCTTTTGTCGACTTTGGGCGGTTTTCAACCGTTGTTGAATTTGGATGATCTTCTCAGTAGTTTCTTGTATTATCTCGGGACCCGTAATCTGTCTATCCCCCACTTCACTCCAACAAATCAGAGACCTGCACTTTCTACCATAAAGTGCTTCAAATGGCGCCATCTCAATGCTTGAATGGTAGCTGTTGTTGTAGGAAAATTCTGCTAACGGTAGATGTCGATCCCAACTGTTTCTGAAATCAATAACACAAGCTCGTAGCATGTCTTCAAGCGTTTGTATCGTCCTTTCGCTCTGCCCATCAGTTTGTGGAAGATAGGCAGTACTCATGTCTAGACGAGTTCCCAATGCTTGCTGTAATGTCTGCCAGAATCTTGAAATAAATATGCCATCCCTATCAGAGATAATAGAGATTGGTATTCCATGTCTGGAGATGACTTCCTTCAAATACAGTGGTGCTAACTTCTCCATCTTGTCATCTTCTCTTATTGGCAGGAAGTGTGCTGATTTGGTGAAACGATCAACTATTACCCAAATAGTATCAAAACCACTTGCAGTCCTTGGCAATTTAGTGATGAAATCCATGGTAATGTTTTCCCATTTCCATTCCGGGATTTCGGGTTGTTGAAGTAGACCTGATGGTTTCTGATGCTCAGCTTTGACCTTAGAACACGTCAAACATTCTCCTACGTATTTAGCAACATCGGCTTTCATACCCGGCCACCAAAAATGTTTCTTGAGATCCTTGTACATCTTCCCCGTTCCAGGATGTATTGAGTATCTGGTTTTATGAGCTTCTCTAAGTACCATTTCTCTCATATCTTCAAATTTTGGTACCCAAATCCTTTCAGCCCTATACCGGGTTCCGTCTTCCCGAATATTAAGATGCTTCTCCGATCCTTTGGATATTTCATCCTTTAAATTTCCCTCTTTTAAAACTCCTTGTTGCGCATCCTTTATTTGAGTAGTAAGGTTATTGTGAATCATTATATTCATAGATTTTACTCGAATGGGTTCTCTGTCCTTCCTGCTCAAGGCGTCGGCTACCACATTTGCCTTCCCCGGGTGGTAACGAATCTCAAAGTCGTAATCATTCAACAATTCAATCCACCTACGCTGCCTCATATTCAGTTGTTTCTGATTAAATATGTGCTGAAGACTTTTGTGGTCGGTATATATAATACTTTTGACCCCATATAAGTAGTGCCTCCAAGTCTTTAATGCAAAAACAACCGCGCCTAATTCCAAATCATGCGTCGTATAATTTTGGTCGTGAATCTTCAATTGTCTAGACGCATAAGCAATCACCTTCATCCGTTGCATTAATACACAACCGAGACCTTGCTTTGATGCATCACAATAAATCACAAAATCATCATTCCCTTCAGGCAATGACAATATAGGTGTCGTAGTTAGCTTTTTCTTCAATAATTGAAATGCCTTCTCTTGTTCATCCTTCCATTCAAATTTCTTCCCTTTATGCGTTAATGCAGTCAAGGGTTTTGCTATTTTGGAGAAATCTTGGATGAATCTTCTGTAGTAACCAGCCAATCCTAAAAATTGACGTATATGCTTCGGAGTTTTTGGGGTTTCCCACTTTTCAACGGTTTCGATCTTTGCCAGGTCCACCTGGATACCTTCTTTGTTCACTATGTGACCGAGGAATTGAACTTCTTCCAACCAAAATGCACACTTTGAAAACTTAGCATACTGTTTTTCTTTCCTCAATACTTCTAGCACTTTTCTCAAATGTTCTTCGTGCTCTTGATCATTCTTTGAGTAAATAAGTATGTCATTGATGAAAACAATGACAAACTTGTCAAGATATGGCCCATACACTCGGTTCATAAGGTCTATGAACACAGCTGGTGCGTTAGTCAATCCAAACGGCATAACCATAAACTCGTAATGACCATAACGCGTCCTAAAAGCAGTTTTTGGAATATCATCCTCCTTTACTCGCATTTGATGATATCCAGAACGTAAATCGATCTTCGAATAAACCGACGAGCCTTGTAGTTGATCAAATGAGTCGTCAATTCTCGGCAGTGGATAACGGTTTTTGATGGTAAGTTTGTTCAACTCTCTGTAGTCAATACATAACCTAAATGTACCATCCTTCTTCTTGACAAACAAACCAGGAGCTCCCCATGGTGATGTGCTTGGTCGAATGAAACCACATGCTAATAGTTCTTGTAGTTGGCTTTGCAGTTCTTTCATCTCGCTGGGTGCGAGTCTATAAGGAACACGAGCTATTGGTGCAGCTTATGGTACAAGATCTATTTGAAATTCAAAAGATCGATGTGGAGGTAGTCCCGGTAATTCTTTCGGAAATACATCGGGAAATTCTTTTGCGACAAAAACATCATTGATGCTCTTTTCTTCAGTTTGTACTTTCTCGACATGTGCTAGAACAGCATAGCAACCTTTTCTTATTAGTTTTTGTGGCTTCAAATTACTAATTAGATGTAGCTTCGTGTTGCCCTTTTCTCCGTACACCATTAAGGGTTCTCCTTCTTCTCGTACAATGCGAATTGCATTTTCATAACATACAATCTCTGCTTTCATCTTCTTCAGCCAGTCCATGCCAACTATTACATCAAAACTCCCTAACTCTACTGGTATCAAATCAATCTTAAATATTTCGCTACCCAGTTTAATTTCTCGATTCCGGCATATATTATCTGCTGAAATTAATTTACCGTTTGCTAATTCGAGTAAAAATTTACTATCCAACGGCGTCAATGGACAACTTAATTTAGCACAAAAATCTCTACTCATATAGCTTCTATCTGCACCCGAATCAAATAAAACGTAAGCAGATTTATTGTCAATAAGAAACGTACCCGTAACAAGCTCCGGGTCTTCCTATGCCTCTGCCGCATTAATATTGAAAACTCTTTCGCGGCCTTGTCCATTCGTGTTCTCCTGGTTCTGGCAATTTCTAATAATGTGGCCCGGTTTTCCACATTTATAACAAACTACATTGGCATAACTTGCTCCGACACTACTTGCTCCGCCATTACTCGTTCCGACACCATTTGTTCCTTTCGTTCTGTTAACCCCTGGTCCATAGACATCACACTTCGCCGCGCTATGACCATTTCTTTTACACTTGTTGCAAAATTTGGTGCAGAACCCCGAGTGATACTTTTCACACCTTTGGCATAGCTGCTTCTGATTGTTGTTGTTGTTGCGATTGTTATTGTTGTTGGGACGATTGTTGTAGTTGTTGTTGTTGTTGTTGTTGTTGTTGTTGTTGTTGTTGTTTTTGTTGTTGTTGTTGTTGTTGGGCCGTTTGTTGTAGTTGCGATTGATGTTGCGATTGTTGGGATAATTGTTGCGATTATTATTGTAATTCCTGTTGTTGTTGTATTGGTGATTCTTATCACCGTTTTCCTCCTACTTTCTTTTGACTTGCTTCACATTGGGCTCTTCAGCCGTCTGTTCTTTAATTCTTTCCTCAATATGGTTCACTAGTTTGTGAGCCATTCTACATGCCTGTTGTATGGAGGCGGGCTCGTGTGAACTTATATCTTCTTGGATTCTTTCCGGTAATCCTTTCACAAACGCGTCGATCTTCTCTTCCTCATCTTCGAACGCTCCCGAACACAATAGGCACAATTCTGTGAATCGTCTTTCATACGTGGTAATATCAAATCCTTGGGTTCGTAACCCTCTAAGTTCTGTCTTGAGCTTATTGACCTCGGTTCTGGGACGGTACTTCTCGTTCATCAAGTTCTTGAATACTGACCACGGTAGTGCGTAAGCATCATCTTGTCCCACTTGCTCTAGATAGGTATTCCACCATGTTAACGCAGAACCTGTGAAGGTATGCATAGCGTACTTGACTTTGTCCTCTTCAGTACACTTACTTATGGCAAACACAGATTCGACCTTCTCGGTCCACCGTTTCAATCCGATCGGTCCTTCGGTTCCATCAAATTCCAAAGGTTTGCAGGCAGTGAATTCTTTGTAGGTGCATCCTACACGATTTCCTGTACTGCTAGATCCAAGGTTATTGTTGGTATGAAGCACAGCCTGTACTGCGGCTATGTTTGAAGCTAGAAAAGTACAGAATTCCTCTTCATTCATATTCACGGTGTGTCGAGTAGTTGGTGCCATTTCCTTCAAAATAATCAAATGGAACAAGTTAATCATAAAGAATATTAAGATTAGTTAATAGTATTTCGTAGCATAATATGAACTCATTTATAAAAGATTTTTCTTCATATTAGCGTTTTATAAGTTTAAATTCGGGTAGTACCTACCCGTTAAGTTCATACTTAGTAGCTAATATACAATTCAACTACTACAATTCTATATGAAAAACTGATTATAATAATATTTCACGTTCAAACTTTTATACAATATTTTACAAACTTACAATACCGCTTATTTTACATAAAGCATGAAATATAGCACACAATAACTTTGATACAAGATAGTTGTGAAGATAATTCTAGCTAGTACACAAGTCGTTCAGCAAAGGCAATAAAGACACGTAATTCATACGTCCAGAAACAAGTCATGCATTCTGGTTTTACTAGGACTACTTCCCATCCTTGGTCTTGTGGAACATAACCGTTATGGTCGTTGATAAGACAGCGTGTTGTAACGTCGTCAAAGGGACGAGGGTTACGTAATGACTAACAGTCTTGTAATAACCTAAAAACCCCATTTCTTACCCCAATTACCGACTCCGTCACTTGTGGGAACGTTTTGTTTAATAGTTGTAGCCCGATGTTCTTTTTCTCACTTTGGTGAGAAGCGAACATTACTAACCCGTAAGCATAGCATGCTTCTTTATGTTGCATGCTAGCCGCTTTTTCTAAATCATGAAGTCCTATATTCGGATACATTGAGTCAAAATAATTTCTCAACCCGTTGCGTAAAATAGCATTTGGGTTCCCCGCAATATATGCGTCAAAGTAAACACATCGTAACTTATGGGTTTCCCAATGTGATATCCCCCATCTTTCAAACGAAAGTCTCTTATAAACCAAGACATTCTTGGAACGTTCTTCGAATGTCTTACAAACTGATTTCGCCGTAAATAGTTGTGCCGAAGAATTCTGACAGACTCTAGACAAGATTTCATCAGTCATGTCTCCGGGTAGGTCTCTTAAAATATTGGGTTGTCTATCCATTTTGTGTTTTTATACTGTAAAATAGACAAGAGTTAGATTCATAAAAAAAATACTTATTAATACAAGCAATTTTTACATATATCATAAAGCATAAGCACACTATATTACATATATTACACCACACGAATACAACTATCTTATTCTGACTCGCTCGTTTCTTCTTCTTCGGTTTTGGTTCGTTTTGCCAAGTTTCTAGGGATATATGATGTTCCCCTAATACTAGCTGTCGTTTTCCACAACGGTTTAGAAAAACCTGGTGGTTTAGAGGTTCCCGGGTCATTGTTACAACTTAAGGACTTCGGGGGTTGAATATACATATAAAGTTCATCGGGGTTGGAATTAGATTTCTCTATTTTTATGCCCTTTCCCTTATTATTTTCTTTTGCTTTTTTAAATTCAGTTGGGGTAATTTCTATAACATCATCGGAATTCTCGTCGGAATCCGATTCATCGGAGAATTGGTAATCCTCCCAATATTTTGCTTCCTTGGCGGAAACACCATTGACCATAATTAACCTTGGTCGGTTGGTTGAGGATTTTCTTTTACTTAACCATTTTATTATTTCCCCCAACGGTTCTATTTCCTCCTCCGGTTCCTCCTCTTCCGGTTCTGATTCTTCTTCCGGTTCCTCTTCGGGAACTTGTGAATCAGTCCAATATATATTCGACTCTTTGTTATTATTAGGTGAGTCAATGGGATTTGTGCTAGAGGTAGACATCTATCACACAATATCAAACATGTTAAGAGATTAATATATCACATAATATATACATGTTAATAATATATAGTTTCCAACAAAAATGTTAAGCAATCATTTTTAAAGAAAATACGGTCGAAGTCCAGACTCACTAATGCATCCTAACAAACTCGATAAGACACACTAATGCAAATTTTCTGGTTCTCTAAGACCAACGCTCGGATACCAACTGAAATGTCCCGTTCTTATTGATTAAAAACGTTCCATATTAATTGATTTCGTTGCGAGGTTTTGACCTCTATATGAGATGTTTTTCAAAGACTGCATTCATTTTTAAAACAAACCATAACCTTTATTTCATAAATAAAGGTTTAAAAAGCTTTACGTAGATTATCAAATAATGATAATCTAAAATATCCTGTTTACACACGACCATTACATAATGGTTTACAATACAAATATGTTACATCGAAATCAGTTTCTTGAATGCAGTTTTTACACAATATCATACAAACATGGACTCCAAATCTTGTCCTTACTTTAGTATGCAACAGCGGAAGCTCTTAGTATTCACCTGAGAATAAACATGCTTTAAACGTCAACAAAAATGTTGGTGAGTTATAGGTTTAACCTATATATATCAAATCGTAACAATAGACCACAAGATTTCATATTTCAATACACATCCCATACATAGAGATAAAAATCATTCATATGGTGAACACCTGGTAACCGACATTAACAAGATGCATATATAAGAATATCCCCATCATTCCGGGACACCCTTCGGATATGATATAAATTTCGAAGTACTAAAGCATCCGGTACTTTGGATGGGGTTTGTTAGGCCCAATAGATCTATCTTTAGGATTCGCGTCAATTAGGGTGTCTGTTCCCAAATTCTTAGATTACCAGACTTAATAAAAAGGGGCATATTCGATTTCGATAATTCAACCATAGAATGTAGTTTCACGTACTTGTGTCTATTTTGTAAATCATTTATAAAACCTGCATGTATTCTCATCCCAAAAATATTAGATTTTAAAAGTGGGACTATAACTCACTTTCACAGATTTTTACTTCGTCGGGAAGTAAGACTTGGCCACTGGTTGATTCACGAACCTATAACAATATATACATATATATCAAAGTATGTTCAAAATATATTTACAACACTTTTAATACATTTTGATGTTTTAAGTTTATTAAGTCAGCTGTCCTTGTTAGTAACCTACAACTAGTTGTCCACAGTTAGATGTACAGAAATAAATCGATAAAAATTATCTTGAATCAATCCACGACCCAGTGTATACGTATCTTAGTATTGATCACAACTCAAACTATATATATATTTTGGAATCAACCTCAACCCTTTATAGCTAACTCCAACATTCACATATAGAGTGTCTGTGGTTGTTCCGAAATATATATAGATGTATCGACATGATAGGTCGAAACATTGTATACGTGTCTATGGTATCTCAAGATTACATAATATACAATACAAGTTGATTAAGTTATGGTTGGAATAGATTTGTTACCAATTTTCACGTAGCTAAAATGAGAAAAATTATCCAATCTTGTTTTACCCATAACTTCTTCATTTTAAAACCGTTTTGAGTGAATCAAATTGCTATAGTTTCATATTGAACTCTATTTTATGAATCTAAACAGAAAAATTATAGGTTTATAGTCAAAAAAATAAGTTACAAGTCGTTTTTGTAAAGGTAGTCATTTCAGTCGAAAGAACGACGTCTAGATGACCATTTTAGAAAACATATTTCCACTTTGAGTTTAACCATGATTTTTGGATATAGTTTCATGTTCATAATAAAAATCATTTTCCCAGAATAACAACTTTTAAATCAAAGTTTATCATAGTTTTTAATTAACTAACACAAAACAGCCCGCGGTGTTACTACGACGGCGTAAATCCGATTTTACGGTGTTTTTCGTGTTTCCAGTTTTTAAATCATTAAGTTAGCATATCATATAGATATATAACATGTGTTTAGTTAATTTTAAAACTCAAGTTAGAAGGATTAACTTTTATTTGCAAACAAGTTTAGAATTAACTAAACTATGTTCTAGCGATTACCAGTTTAAACCTTCGAATAAGATAGCTTTATATGTATGAATCGAATGATGTTATGAACATCATTACTACCTCAAGTTCCATGGATAAACCTACTAGAAATGAGAAAAATGGATCTAGATTCAAAGGATCCTTGGATGGCTTGAAAGTTCTTGAAGCAGAATCATGACACGAAAACAATTTCAAGTAAGATTTTCACTCGAAATAAGATTGCTATAGTTATAGAAATTGAATTAAAGTTTGAATATGATTATTTCCTTGTATTAGAAAGATAACCTACTGTAAGTAACAAAGGTTTCTTGATCTTGGATGATTACTTGGAATGAATTTAGAAAACTTGGAAGTAAACTTGCAATCTTGGAAGTATTCTTGATTTTATGAAACTAGAACTTTTGGAATTTATGAAGAACACTTAGAACTTGAAGATAGAACTTGAGAGAGATCAAATAGATGAAGAAAATTGAAGAATGAAAGTGTTTGTAGGTATTTTTGGTCGTTGGTGTATGGATTAGATATAAAGGATATGTAATTTTGTTTTCATGTAAATAAGTCATGAATGATTACTCATATTTTTGTAATTTTATGAGATATTTCATGCTAGTTGCAAAATGATGGTTCCCACATGTGTTAGGTGACTCACATGGGCTGCTAAGAGCTGATCATTGGAGTGTATATACCAATAGTACATATATCTAAAAGCTGTGTATTGTACGAGTACAAATACGGGTGCATACGAGTAGAATTGTTGATGAAACTGAACGAGGATGTAATTGTAAGAATTTTTGTTAAGTAGAAGTATTTTGATAAGTGTCTTGAAGTCTTTCAAAAGTGTATGAATACATATTAAAACACTACATGTATATACATTTTAACTGAGTCGTTAAGTCATCCTTAGTCGTTACATGTAAGTGTTGGTTTGAAACCTTTAGGTTAACGATCTTGTTAAATGTTGTTAACCCAATGTTTATAAAATCAAATGAGATTTTAAATTATTATATTATCATGATATTATGATGTATGAATATCTCTTAATATGATATATATACATTAAATGTCGTTAAAACGATAATCGTTACATATTTGTCTCGTTTCAAAATCATTAAGTTAGTAGTCTTGCTTTTACATATGTAGTTCATTATTAATATACTTAATGATATGTTTAATTATAATAATATCATGTTAACTATATATATATATATATATATATATATATATATATATATATATATATATATATATATATATATATATATATATCCATATATATATGTCATCATATAGTTTTTACAAGTTTTAACGTTCGTGAATCACCAGTCAACTTGGGTGGTCAATTGTCTATATGAAACCTATTTCAATTAATCAAGTCTTAACAAGTTTGATTGCTTAACATGTTGGAAACACTTAATCATGTAAATAATAATTTCATTTAATATATATATAAAATATATAAACTTGGAAAAGTTCGGGTCACTACATCCTGGGCAATTCTTTTTAAAAAAAGCTTTTAAATGGTATACATTTCTACTTTTATTTCTACTATTATTATTATTATTATTATTATTATTATTATTATTATTATTATTATTATTATTATTATTATTATTATTATTATTATTATTATTATTATTATTATTATTATTATTATGATTATTATTATTATGATTATTATTATTATGATTATTATTGTTATTACCATGATTATTATTATTGTTGTTGTTATTATTATTGTTATTATAAGAATTATAATAATTATTATTAGTATTATAGTTATAAGTATTATAACAATTATTATTATTATTATTATAAGTATTATTAATGTTATTATTATTATTAATTTAACATTTTTGTATTATTATCATTACTACGATTATGGTTATTATTATTATTATTATTATTATTATTATTATTATTATTATTATTATTATTATTATGAATATAATAAAAATTTATTATTATTTCCATAAACATTAGTATTAGTATCATTATATAAATATTAGAGTTATTATTATTATTATTATTATTATTATTAACATATGTATTATTATAAATATTATCATTATTATTAATATGATTATAATTATTAGTATTGTTATTATTAAAAATTACTATTATTATTATTATTACTATTATTATTATTATTATTATTATTATTATTATTATTATTATTATTATTATTATTATTATTATTATTATCATTTTTACTAAAATTATTATTTTGATATCACTAAAACTATTGTTATTATTATTGTTATCAGTATTATCTATATCATTATTATTAAAATAATTATGATTATGAAAATAAAAGTCTAATGACGTTATTAAGGTTATAAGCATAAAAATAAAGATTTTATATATATAAATATATATTTAATACACATAACTTAACCATATTAATATTTCTATATATAAAATGAAAATATATATATATATATATATATATATATATATATATATATATATATATATATATATATATATATAATGAAACTTATTAATATAACAATTACATCACTAATAAAAATATATAGATTTATTCGATTACAAGAATATGTTTTAATACATATATGAATGATATAGGTTCGTGAATCCATGGCCAACCCTACACTTGTTCAATGTCGTCATATGTATTTTTACTACAAAATACAGTATTGTGAGTTTATTTTATTCACTTTTATTCTTTATATTTTTAGGACTGAGAATACATGCGCTGTTTTTACAACTGTTTTATTAAATGCCTTTGAAATCTATATTTTTAGACTGAGAATACATGAGATGCTTTTATAAATGTTTGACGAGATAGACACAAGCAAAACATTCCTCGAATGAATTATTATACTGAAAGAAGTTCTGTTGATTATTATTGAATTAGGTGGACATTATAATTACCAGTAATTGATGTGAATATTTCCCTTGATTATTATAGCTTGGTAACCTAAGAATTAGGAAACGGGTATGACCCTAATTCACGCGAATCCTAAAGGTAGCTACCAGGTTTAACATGTGACGACCCGGAAATTTTCGATCAAATTTAAACCTTAATCTTTATATGTTTACGACACGATAAGCAAAAATCTGTAATGTTGAGTCTCGAAAGTTTTGAAATCTATATTCATGAAACCAATTACCCTTTGACCATGCCCGACGATTCACGAACAATTGTTTGTAAATAATATGTATATATGATTATTGTACATAATGTGTATATTATAATATGTATATAAATATATAAACAAAAGTATATAAAATAAATTGAAAAAATATGATATAATTGAACATGTAAAATAATATACAAGGTAATAAAGAGACTTTAAAATAAAACTATATATATAATGTAAATGAGTTCTATAAATAAATATTATGATATGTGTACTGGAATATATATAAAAAGTTTAACTATTACATGTTATATATATATAATTAATAAATTACTCATAATTAATAATAATATGTAATATTAATATATTAAGTACAAGTTAGAAATATAATTGTTATAGTAATATTATAAATACGTTTATTATTACTATTAATATTAATGTAGTATTATTAATATTATTAATTCTAATGTGAGATAGATATATATAAGATTTGATATGCACAAGTATTATTACTATTATTATTATCATTATTATTATTAATATTATTAATATTATTATTATTATTATTATTGTTATTAATATTATTAGTTTCAGTATTATTAATAAAGTTAATATTAAATACTAATGTTTATATAATTAATATTATTTGTTTTCTTATATAATTAATAAACAAACATACATAAATATAGCGATAAATTATGATGCAGATACAGATATAAATATATATAAATACATATACATATATAAAATACAAAATTTACATATAAATTTTATTATTACTAATATTATTATTAATACTAATATAGTTAGTATTATTATCATTAACAGTATTATTATTATAAATTTCATTAAAATTCTTAATTTAGTGACTTATTATTCTTATTATCATTATTATTTGTATTTACATTATTATTAATATATTTATAATAATTAACTAATAACAAAAATTATATGAGCTGGTACATTCAAATCAAAAATCCAAATTCAGTTTCACTTCACTATCACACTTTATATAATGTTTTGTTTCTATCCTTAATTTGTTATATATCCCAATCAAACGTACGATTTGTTGAAAAACCATCAAACTTTATATATTTTTTTATTTATTCCGTTCACTGCCAAAAAGCCATGTCGACATGTAAATTACTTTAAGACTTGACCAATTTCATTGTAAAACGATATGAATCAAACTAAATTATCCATCAACCACGACCCTTCTCCTTTACAGCCTTGAATTTATCAAATTAATTAAAATTGAAGAACCCAGTTTTCACTCTGTTCGTGTGCCTTGAAATCAAAAAGCTCGATTTCGAATTAATTTTCAAAAACAACAAATGAGGTTTTGTTAGGAATCTATTACGCAATCTTTCTGTAAAGTTTGAAGTTCCAATTTCTTATATTGAGTATGAATTTTTGGAGTCAAAGTTGTCGAAACAAAAGTCAACGAATTGGTTCATCACGAAATTTGAATTCAATTTAATGTTTTAGTATCAATTAAGTATTCAGAAAGTTTCTAACAAAGATTTAGAATCTTTTTCATGTTGAATTTTTAATCTAAAACAGTCTAGAAATCACGATTGATGTTTGAGTTTTCTTTCGAGTGTTCTTGTTGCTGCAACTGCTATTTAAATAAATTCTCTTTTCTGTTAATTTAAATCGACCTCATTGAATTGTTTTTGTTTCAATTACACATCCCAATTCAATTGTTAAACTCCTTGTTAGCCCGGTCCCTGGTCGAATGGTTGTTCAGCGAAGAAGAAAGAGACACAGGATAATAGGGTTTATATTTATAAAAGCATAGATAATATCAGAAAGACATAAATGGCTGAATGGTTTGAACGAGTGTCAGGTATGTAGGGATTTAACAAGTTTGATAAGTCTTAAAACCTTTTAAGAATCATAATAAACGGAAGCGTGTAATTCACCAAATTTAAACTTGTTATCTTTGAACCAATTAAAGCTAAATCCCTTCTTGGATCAAGTTGTGAATATTATGCTTACTAATTAACAAGAAAAGATAGAATTTTATACCTCCTTAAACTAAGTTTAAGGGCTGAAAATTGCTTGAATGATGATGAGAAAGATGATGAAACAAAGTACCAACACACCCTTGTATTGGCTAGACTTTAAGCACCTTGAATCCTAGCTTCAAACCCTCTTTCTTCTCTTTGTAAAAACCGAACAGCAGCACCTCTGAAAAGTGCAGAAACTAATGAAGGAGATGATGAGAATGTAGCCTCTAACTTGAAGCCTCAAGTGTGTTATACCCCAAGCAATAACCCCAACACCTTTGCCTTTAGTTAGGGTTTGATTGACACTTAAAATAAACTTGCAAAAGCAAACTTAGAACCCCTTTTTGGTCCCTAAACAGCCACGGCAGTAGCAGCAGCTATATGCTGTATTTTTCTGCTTTTTATTCCCCCTTGAGAATGTGTATGCATGTATATCTTTAGTCTTTGGTCAAGGGACATACATATGTGTAATTGTGTCATAGAAAGCAACAAGAATAAGTATGGGATGACATTTCTTGGGGCTCCAAAATCTGCACATTCCATATATATATTTTATACCAAGATTTATTTTATAAAACTTGTAATTGTTTTATAAAACTTGTATAAAATAAAAGTGTATTTGTTACTTGTAATAATTTTATAAACCATTTTATAAAATATAACACAAAATAATTATTTAAACCTATAAATAATTAAATCCACATCATATATAAATTATCCAAATAATTTATCTCAAGTGATTATAATTTAGAAAACCGATTTTCTAAAGTTCAAGTGTCGCGTATTCATTTAACAATCCAGCCGTTAAAATAAATACATATAAAGTGTTGGTAAGCTTGTTATTGGGTATGACCCGACTTGGATCGTAACATAGTGGCCACATTAATTTAATATGTCTCTCGGGCATACGAAATACCTTCAATCTCCCACTTGCATGAGAAACATAAGAAATTAATGCAAGTGATGGTTACCACCTAACTACCGTCCATCACCCCCAATATGTTATGACTTTGTGCCATTCAATAACATCATCCTTTTCGAGTTCCTGTCTCGAACATGAATAGGTGAATCTTTCATTATTTCCTTTCGTCCAAGATGTCATGTTAAATCCAAGAGATACAGAGTGATCACTCTCTTATAGATTTAACTTTATCAGGCCTTAGACATCTGACTCTCAATGAATAAGAGGGACAAATTCCATCTTGACTACATACGTCCAAGATATACACTTTACATTATACATGAGTTCTCCCTTATGTACTACCATATTTCAGAATAGCGAAGGAAAGAATCAAGGCACAATATTTGGTGAATATCCGAACCCAATATGTATCTCAGGTCAGAGAATACAATGATATTCTCCTTTACTCGAGATTACATGTGATCAACCACAAAGGCTCTATACAGTAATTCTTGAGAGCGGGTCTTCCAATATTTGTATCCCACAAATATCTATGAACCTTGGTTGCAACCTTGCCCCACATTCAACCTGAATGTATACCAATCCGAGTTCATAATAGTCTAAACCTCACACTTGTTCCCACAAATGTGATCGACTACGGAATTTAGAATAATAGTTTATTCATGGATAAAATACGCAAAATTGGAACATGACTCATAATTAAATTAATACCATAATTATATTAATGAGTTTGAACTAATTCGTTCCGTTACAATACATAAAATAGATCATTTCCAATCACTAGAATATCGAAGCCCCAATGCACAAACATGTCCCTCATGTTTTAGCCCATGTAAAAGCTTCGTGAGTGGATCCGCAACATTTTGATCTGTGTGAACTTTGTGAATACATATCTTTCCCTTTTCAACCTCATCCCTGATGTAGTTGAATCTCCGCTCAATGTGACGAGTCTTTTGATGAGCACGAGGTTCCTTGATTTGAGCAATCGCACCCTCGTTGTCACAAAAGATCTCAAGAGGGTCCTGAATGGAAGGGACCACTCCTAAGTCGTCTATGAATTTCTTCATCCATGCAGCTTCCTGAGCTGCCAGTGAGGCGGCAATGTACTCTGACTCTGTAGTTGATAACGCAACAACCTCCTGTTTCGAACTCTTCCAAGAGACCGCACCACCATTTAACATGAAGACATAACCGGATTGTGATCGAGAGTCATCTCGATCAGTTTGGAAACTCGCGTCCACGTAACCTTTTACAGCGAGTTCCTCCTCACCAGACCCATATATTAGAAACATATCCTTAGTCCTCCTAAGGTATTTCAATATACTTTTAACAGCAATCCAATGACTGTTTCCTGGGTTATTCTGGTATCTACTTGTCAAGCTTAGAGCGCATGACACATCCAGTCTAGTACATATCATTGCATACATGATAGACCCAATAGCAGATGCGTATGGGACTTTCTTCATTCTCTCTTGTTCATCTTTCGTGATAGGACACTGAGATGAACTGAGAACGGTTCCTCTTTGAATAGGTACCAAACCTTTCTTAGAGTTTTCCATCTTGAACCTTTTCAAGATTTTGTCAATGTATGTACTTTGACTTAAACCTATCAATCTCTTGGATCTATTCCTATAGATCCCAATCCCCAATATGTATTGTGCTTCTCCTAGATCCTTAATGGAGAAGCAACCTTTTAGCCAAGTTTTGACCTCTTGCATTGTGGTTATATCATTCCCAAACAATAATATATCATCCACATATAGCACAAGGAACATTATAGAGCTCCCACTAGCCTTCTTATATACACAAGCTTCATCACCATTTTTAATGAAGCCAAATTTCTTTGCCTCTTCATTAAAACGATGATTCCACATTCTAGATGCTTGTTTCAATCCGTAGATTGATTTCTTTAACTTGCATACCTTTTTAGGATTTTTCGGATCAACAAAACCTTCGGGCTGTACCATATAAACATCTTCCTCAAGATATCCATTTAGGAAAGCGGTTTTGACATCCATTTGCCATATTTCATAGTCATAGTGAGCAGCAATGGCAAATAATATCCTAATAGACTTTAGCATTGCCACTGGCGAGAAAGTTTCATCATAATCAATCCCTTGAGTTTGAGTGAAACCTTTTGCTACAAGTCTAGCTTTGTATGTATCCAAGTTTCCATGTATGTCGGTTTTCATTTTGAAAAGCCATTTACAATCAACTAGCCTAGAGCCAGGAGGTTGCGTAACAAGTTCCCAAACTTGGTTGTCATACATGGATTGCATCTCAGATTTCATGGCTTCCTGCCATTTATCTTTATCAATCCTTGATAAAGCATCTTGGTAGTTTGTTGGTTCATCCAAATCAACCGTATAGCAACCATCTATGAGAAAACCATATCTCTCAGGAGGATTGCTAATCCTACCAGATCTACGAATGTCTTGTGTATTTTGATCATCCATTTGATCACTATCAACATTTTCATGTTGAGTGCTAGTGTCAACCAATTGTGTATCATCTATTTGATCTTGAACCTCTTCAAGATCTATCTTCCTTTCACTATTTCCTTCCATTAGGAACTTAGTTTCAAGGAATTCCGCCTTCCGAGCAACAAATACATTTTGTTCAGATGGATCATAGAAATAGTATCCCATATCATCCTTGGGATATCCTATGAAGATACACTTCGTGGATCGAGCATTCAACTTATTAGGGACGTAACGCTTAGGATAAGCTTCACATCCCCATATCTTTAAGTATGATAGAGAAGGAGGTTTTCCAAACCACATCTCGTGAGGAGTTCGTTCCACTTTCTTGGTTGGGGCCATATTTAAAATACGAGCCGCGGAGCTTAGACAATAACCCCAAAATGATAGAGGTAACGAGCTTCTTGCCATCATAGATCGAACCATATCCATTAGGGTTCGGTTCCTCCTTTCGGAAACTCCATTAAGTTGGGGTGTTCCGGGTGGAGTAAGTTGTGAGATAATCCCACAACTCCTAAGATGATCTTGGAAAGCATCGCTTAGGTATTCACCTCCTCTGTCGGTACGAAGTACCTTAATTGTCTTATTGAGTTGATTTTGTACTTCGTTTTGATATTCTTTGAATGCTTCAAACGTTTCGTCCTTGTGTCTTAATAAGTAGACATATCCAAAACGACTAAAGTCATCAATGAAAGTAACGAAGTATCTTTCACCATTCCTAGTCATGGGCTTAAAGGGTCCACATACATCCGAATGTATTAATCCCAATAAGTCTTTAGCCCTTTCATAGGCCCCTTTGAAAGGCGCTTTAGTCATTTTGCCTTGTAAACAAGATTCACATACATCAAATGAGTCCATTTCATTTGATTTCAAAAGTCCATTCCTTTGAAGTGTATGCATACGATTCTTGTTTATGTGACCAAGGCGACAATGCCATAAGTAGGAATCACTCAAATCCCTTTTGAGTTTCTTGGTGCTAGTATGGTACATTGAGCTACTAGATGATGCATCATCATGAACCAATTCATAAATTCCATTTGAATGCGAAGCCTTGAAATAGAATACATTATCTAAATAAACATGGATATCATCATTAACAAAATTAAGATTAAAACCACATTGTTTTAAGCGAGAAATAGAAATAATGTTTCTATACAAATCCGGAGCATACAAAACATTTTATAAAATAAGTTCCAATCCGCTTGGAAGCTTCAAAACAAAATCTCCTTGAGCTTTAACATGCACCTTTGCACCATTGCCCATATAGAGACTTGATGTTCCCGCCATATGATCACTTCTTTTGAACCCCTGCAAAGAATTGCAAATATGAGTTCCACATCCTGTGTCTAATACCCATGTATTAGAAGAAGTAATATTAAGCTCAATATATACCATATATATGTTACCTGAGGTTTGCCCTGCATCCCTCTTGTCCTTCAACTCCTTAAGATAGACCGGGCAATTTCGCTTCCAGTGACCCATTTCACCGCAACCGAAACACGGGTCTTCTTTGGGGTTTGCCTTCTCAGCTACCTTTTGCTTCTTAGCCTTGTTGATGGTTGGGGTAACCATCTTCCCCTTCCCTTTGCCTTGATAGGCGGGTCCTTTTCTCTTAGCCACCTTTGGCTTAGAGGTCTTACCTTTGGATCCACCTTGATCGATTGCTAACACGGGTAAAGCCCTTTTACCCATGCTAGTTTCCCCCGTTCTAAGCATACCGTGAAGCTCACCTATGCTTTTATCCATCCCATTCATATTGTAATTAATTACAAATTGATCAAACCTTTTTGATAGGGAGTTAAGGATAAGATTGGTGGCTAACTCATTTGATATGTTTAGGTTAAGACAGTTAGCACGATCAATAAGGCTTTTCATCTTAAGCACATAAGATGAAACCGATTGGGTATCGTCCATATGACAAGCATGTAGCGCCCGAACGGTCTCGAAACGCTCGACACGCGCTTGTTGAAGGAACATCTCCTTCAATTGCGTTATCATGTCGTATGCACTATGATGCTCGAAATCCTTTTGGAGTTCGGGAATCATAGTCCCAAGCATTAGGCATGAGACTTGAAGGGAGTCGCGGCAATACTTATCGTAAAAGGCCATTGCCTCCTCATCATCCTCATCTGGTTGATCGGGAATGGGGTCCTCAAGTACATACGCTTTATCCTCTTGTTTGAGGACAATCCGAAGATTGCGGAACCAATCCATAAAGTTGGTATGGTTGAGTTTGTCTTTCTCTAAGAGAGACCTTAATGATAGGTTGTTTAGGTTAAGTGGTGCATTTGGTATGTTGTTGTTGTTATTGGCGGCCATCTACAAAATTAACAAAGTTCGTTTAAGTATCGATTTTAATTTAACATTCAATACCCTTTAAATCAAATTGAACTATTAAATTCTAGAATCCAACGGTAAACCAAATTTCGGTTAGGTGACCTTTATCCCGCAATTTGATTTAGCTAGGTAGTCAATAAATGACAATTGCAATCCATTTGCAACTTCTAGAGTATGGGATCATGCAATCCTTTTGCATGGCATATTTATCCCATCAACGCCTATTTGTTCCTCATGCTTCGGTGACCCTAAGTTCATGATTCCCAAATCAAGTCGTCCTACTTGTATAGACTTGTAAATTCAGCATACATGTGGTTAGGTGACCTTTATCCCACAAGCATGCGAAATTTACCTTAATCATATTAGTTTGCTCATAACGGTTAGGTGACCTTTATCCCATTATGAGTTCCTTAGTACTTTTAAGTGTCACACAATAGGATGACGTTTAACTTGTTTGCCTTGTAATAAGGGATTTTAAGTTTTCATTAATTCTAGTTTGAGAAAACTTTAATGTCATACACCAACATACATTTAGTGTATGGTACTTATGAAAAACCAATTTCATGTCTTGTAATATGCCAATTACTTGATATAAACCATTTTATATATATGTGATCCTTTTCTTGTTCTTAATAACCATTTATTAAGGTCTTTAGATGCTTTTAATTTAACCAATTAAATTGTCGTTTTGCATGTACTTAGTACGTCTAATTTAACCAATTAAATTGTCGTTTTGTTTGATGTTATCTTGTGATTAATTGTATCAACCAAACATACAAAACAATAATCATACAAACAACCACACATGCAAAATAAGTGTGTTCACAATCTAGCCATTTTGGTGGACATTTGTTTAGCCGAAAACAAATGTCACCGGGTTAAGGTGTAATAATACAAAGTAGGAGATAACAATCTCCCACTTAACCTTGCATCCATATGTTCCTTGTGTTCTTCAAGTCTTCATCATCTTGTATCTTCATTTTTACAAAATATGTATCCTAATACATTTTATCTAGAAAATGAAAATACAACCTAATTTATTTTACATACCAAATATAAAATAAAATTACATAGCCTTATGAATGAACTATTACATGCCAAATGAATAAATATTACAACCATATGAATGGTTAATAATTACATACCAAATGAATCATACAAATCATTCAAACATTCAACCAAACATAAGGTCAAGGCATAGATTGTGAACTTTAACATGCAACCAAGTATGATCAAAAGAGAGAGTCCAAAACCCATTTTTGGACTTCAAAACTTTCAGCCATTTTGAGTAACCCACCCAAACCTATGAATTTTTGCATTCTTCTTTCATGCATGTACTTAGAATGCAAAGTTGATGGGTTTTAAAGCAACAATTCGAAGCATATTTCAACAACTTCGGCTCTAGATACCATTGTAGGGATTTAACAAGTTTGATAAGTTTTAAAACCTTTTAAGAATCATAATAAACGGAAGCGTGTAATTCACCAAATTTAAACTTGTTATCTTTGAACCAATTAAAGCTAAATCCCTTCTTGGATCAAGTTGTGAATATTATGCTTACTAATTAACAAGAAAAGATATAATTTTATACCTCCTTAAACAATTGTTTGTAAATAATATGTATATATGATTATTGTACATAATGTGTATATTATAATATGTATATAAATATATAAACAAAAGTATATAAAATAAATTGAAATAATATGATATAATTGAACATGTAAAATAATATACAAGGTAATAAAGAGACTTTAAAATAAAACTATATATATAATGTAAATGAGTTCTATAAATAAATATTATGATATGTGTACTGGAATATATATAAAAAGTTTAACTATTACATGTTATATATATATAATTAATAAATTACTCATAATTAATAATAATATGTAATATTAATATATTAAGTACAAGTTAGAAATATAATTGTTATAGTAATATTATAAATACGTTTATTATTACTATTAATATTAATGTAGTATTATTAATATTATTAATTCTAATGTGAGATAGATATATATAAGATTTGATATGCACAAGTATTATTACTATTATTATTATCATTATTATTATTAATATTATTATTATTATTGTTATTAATATTATTAGTTTCAGTATTATTAATAAAGTTAATATTAAATACTAATGTTTATATAATTAATATTATTTGTTTTCTTATATAATTAATAAACAAACATACATAAATATAGCGATAAATTATGATGCAGATACAGATATAAATATATATAAATACATATACATATATAAAATACAAAATTTACATATAAATTTTATTATTACTAATATTATTATTAATACTAATATAGTTAGTATTATTATCATTAACAGTATTATTATTATAAATTTCATTAAAATTCTTAATTTAGTGACTTATTATTCTTATTATCATTATTATTTGTATTTACATTATTATTAATATATTTATAATAATTAACTAATAACAAAAATTATATGAGCTGGTACATTCAAATCAAAAATCCAAATTCAGTTTCACTTCACTATCACACTTTATATAATGTTTTGTTTCTATCCTTAATTTGTTATATATCCCAATCAAACGTACGATTTGTTGAAAAACCATCAAACTTTATATATTTTTTTATTTATTCCGTTCACTGCCAAAAAGCCATGTCGACATGTAAATTACTTTAAGACTTGACCAATTTCATTGTAAAACGATATGAATCAAACTAAATTATCCATCAACCACGACCCTTCTCCTTTACAGCCTTGAATTTATCAAATTAATTAAAATTGAAGAACCCAGTTTTCACTCTGTTCGTGTGCCTTGAAATCAAAAAGCTCGATTTCGAATTAATTTTCAAAAACAACAAATGAGGTTTTGTTAGGAATCTATTACGCAATCTTTCTGTAAAGTTTGAAGTTCCAATTTCTTATATTGAGTATGAATTTTTGGAGTCAAAGTTGTCGAAACAAAAGTCAACGAATTGGTTCATCACGTAATTTGAATTCAATTTAATGTTTTAGTATCAATTAAGTATTCAGAAAGTTTCTAACAAAGATTTAGAATCTTTTTCATGTTGAATTTTTAATCTAAAACAGTCTAGAAATCACGATTGATGTTTGAGTTTTCTTTCGAGTGTTCTTGTTGCTGCAACTGCTATTTAAATAAATTCTCTTTTCTGTTAATTTAAATCGACCTCATTGAATTGTTTTTGTTTCAATTACACATCCCAATTCAATTGTTAAACTCCTTGTTAGCCCGGTCCCTGGTCGAATGGTTGTTCAGCGAAGAAGAAAGAGACACAGGATAATAGGGTTTATATTTATAAAAGCGTAGATAATATCAGAAAGACATAAATGGCTGAATGGTTTGAACGAGTGTCAGGTATGTAGGGATTTAACAAGTTTGATAAGTCTTAAAACCTTTTAAGAATCATAATAAACGGAAGCGTGTAATTCACCAAATTTAAACTGGTTATCTTTGAACCAATTAAAGCTAAATCCCTTCTTGGATCAAGTTGTGAATATTATGCTTACTAATTAACAAGAAAAGATAGAATTTTATACCTCCTTAAACTAAGTTTAAGGGCTGAAAATTGCTTGAATGATGATGAGAAAGATGATGAAACAAAGTACCAACACACCCTTGTATTGGCTAGACTTTAAGCACCTTGAATCCTAGCTTCAAACCCTCTTTCTTCTCTTTGTAAAAACCGAACAGCAGCACCTCTGAAAAGTGCAGAAACTAATGAAGGAGATGATGAGAATGTAGCCTCTAACTTGAAGCCTCAAGTGTGTTATACCCCAAGCAATAACCCCAACACCTTTGCCTTTAGTTAGGGTTTGATTGACACTTAAAATGAACTTGCAAAAGCAAACTTAGAACCCCTTTTTGGTCCCTAAACAGCCACGGCAGTAGCAGCAGCTATATGCTGTATTTTTCTGCTTTTTATTCCCCCTTGAGAATGTGTATGCATGTATATCTTTAGTCTTTGGTCAAGGGACATACATATGTGTAATTGTGTCATAGAAAGCAACAAGAATAAGCATGGGATGACATTTCTTGGGGCTCCAAAATCTGCACACTCCATATATATATTTTATACCAAGATTTATTTTATAAAACTTGTAATTGTTTTATAAAACTTGTATAAAATAAAAGTGTATTTGTTACTTGTAATAATTTTATAAATCATTTTATAAAATATAACACAAAATAATTATTTAAACCTATAAATAATTAAATCCACATCATATATAAATTATCCAAATAATTTATCTCAAGTGATTATAATTTAGAAAACCGATTTTCTAAAGTTCAAGTGTCGCGTATTCATTTAACAATCCAGCCGTTAAAATAAATACATATAAAGTGTTGGTAAGCTTGTTATTGGGTATGACCCGACTTGGATCGTAACATAGTGGCCACGTTAATTTAATATGTCTCTCGGGCATACGAAATACCTTCAAGGTATACGAGAGGTCATGGGTTCGAGTCCTGGCATGGGCAGTTTACTTATTTTTTTGATCCTTTAAAGGTAGTTCCACTTCCCATTTAATTATTTATTATTATTATTATTATTCTTGTTATTGTTATTATTAGTTATTATTAGTTATTATTATTATGAATATAATCACAATTATAAATAACATTATTATTATTATCAATTTGTTACCAAGTAACATCATTAAAATTATTAGGGATATTATTATTAGTAGTAGTAATATTGATATAAATATTATTATGATTAAGATATTATTATTATTATCATTAAGAATAAAAACTATTATTATTAAGTATTACGAATATTAGATATTGCTGTTATTATTACTAATATAGGTATTATTATTAATAATAGGAGTATTATTATTATTATTATTATTATTATTATTATTATTATATATATATATATATATATATATATATATATATATATATATATATATATATATATATATATATATATATATATATATATATATAGATCGAAGTTAGTATTATTTTCATTAATATTAATATTAGTATCATTTTATAAACATTAGTATTATTAATAATGTAGATATAAATATTAATATTATTATAAGTTTTATTCTGATTAACATCATTATTATTATTAGTATTATTAGTAAAAGTATTATGACCCTAGGTATTATGGTTATTATTATTATTACGATTATTACTATTATCACTCTTATTATTAAAAGTATTAAAAATTATCATTCTTAATAATATTGCCTTTATTATTAAAACTATCATTTTTGCTATCATTAAAAATTATTATTAGTAATATTAAGTAATCTAATTATTATCATTTTTACATTTATTGATATTATTATTATAATTATCTTAACAAACAATAATATATATAAAAATATATCCAATACTTATAACAAAACAAAATTTTATATATAAAGATGAATATATGAAGTATATATGTTATTAATATAAAGATGATATAATTAACAAATTTATATATATATATATATATATATATATATATATATATATATATATATATATATATATAAATTTATTTGATTTCAATTATGTGTGTTAATATATATACAAATAATATAGGTTCGTGAATCCGAAGCTAACTCTATACTTGTTCAATGTCGTTCTATGTATTTTTACTACAAAATACATTAGGTGAGTTTCATTTGCTTCCTTTTTACTCATTACATTTTTGGGCTGAGAATACATGAAATGTTTTAATAAATGTTTTACAATATTTATATGCGTGAGTTTTCATTTGCCTTTTTACCCTTTATATTTTTGGGTTGAGAATACATGCGCAACTTTTATAACTATTTTACGAAATAGACACAAGTAATCGAAACTACATTATATGGTTGAATGATCGAAGTCGAATATGCCCCTTTTTATTAAGTCTGGTAATCTAAGAATTTGGGAACAGACACCCTAATTGACGCGAACTCTAAAGATAGATCTATCGGGCCCAACAAGCCCCATCCAAAGTACCGGATGCTTTAGTACTTCGAAATTTTATATCATGTCCGAAGGAGGATCCCGGAATGATGGGGATATTCTTATATGCATATTGTGAATGTCGGTTACCAGGTGTTCAATCCATATGAATGATATTTTTGTCTCTATGCATGGGACGTATATTTATGAGAACTGAAAATGAAAATCTTGTGGTCTATTAAAATTATGAAATGATTATTTATGATAAACTAATGAACTCACCAACCTTTTGGTTGACACTTTAAAGCATGTTTATTCTCAGGTACGAAAGAAATCTTCCGCTGTATATTTGTTCATTTTAGGGATATTACTTGGAGTCATTCATGACATATTTCAAAAGACGTTGCATTCGAGTCATCGAGTTCATCAAGATTATTATTGAGTCAATTATAGTTAGATATATTATGAAATGGTATGCATACCGTCCACTTTCGATGTAATGAAATATTGTCTTTTCAAAAACGAATGCAATGTTTGTAAAATGTATCATATAGAGGTCAAGTACCTCGCGAT
Source organism: Rutidosis leptorrhynchoides (assembly GCF_046630445.1). Classification (NCBI taxonomy): domain Eukaryota; kingdom Viridiplantae; phylum Streptophyta; class Magnoliopsida; order Asterales; family Asteraceae; genus Rutidosis; species Rutidosis leptorrhynchoides. The sequence continues at coordinate 227,969,895 of NC_092340.1, forward strand.
GTAATCAACTATTGTGAATCGTTTATAATCGATACGGACTTCGTCCGGATGGATTAGGACGGGGCATCACATAACACCCCCACCCAGAATGTTCACTAGACGGAAGAGCTAGTGGGCGTGGTGTTTAGTACTTCGAGGTTTATATATTGTTACAGACTGAAAGTTCTGTTTATTTTGGGGATATGATTGATGCGCATTAAATGTTAAGGTTGGTTACCAAGCCAAGCAAAGAAAGCAAAGAAAGCAAAGAAAGAAAAGTGAATGTTATATATCGAGAGAATGATTTTATACACAGGTTATGTGTATGTTATTTTGTACATGAGATATGTGTACGGTTACTAAGATTTATGAAAAATGGTTTCGTACACAAGAAAGGTGTACTGTATTTAAAAGATATCGCATGTACATTACAGGTGGGTATAGGATTCGGGCCCATTTGTACCATGCACATATAAATCTTGTGGTCTATCAAAATGATGAATTTTATTATTTTATGATAAACTTATGAACTCACCAACCTTTCAGTCTATAATAAATCTTGTGGCAGAATTTTATTTGAAGTGTAGAATTTTATTTCAGTCTGTAACCAAAGTATAGAATTTTATTGTTTTATGATAAATCTTGTGGCAGAATTTGCTACTTTGAAAAGGAATTGCAAGGTTATTTTTGCTAATAAATGCCAAAGGATCTGACACAGGTATGTGTTAAACTATGACTTTGGTTTCGAGAGTTTTTCAGGTGCATGACTGTGGGTAACATGTGGTTGTATCATCATCTCGATTGTTCATTATTTGAAGTGGCTTCAGGAATTTCGAGGGATTTGAACATAGATTGTAATCGTTAATATTCATATGATGTTCTAGGATTTTGAATGATACAAATACTTTTCTGGGTTCTATGAATAGAAATGATGTTCTAGCACAGTTTTGAAGTCAAAGTATAGCTTTGAAAGATGTAGGGATCTAAGAGTGATATCTTCTGCTAAATCTTGACTTGGATTTCTGATCTGTTCAAAATCATGATATGTAATTTATGAAAATGGTTGTCCTGATTTTATGAAAGAATGTGTATCGCTGTAAAAGTAGTGAATATAGTTGATTACTTTTGATTTAGAATTGAAGAATGTACAGTGTATCATATTAATTGTGAATTTATATATTTCTCGGGCAATACCTACCCGTTAAAAGTTTCACAAGTAATATTTTGTACAAGAGAATTTCTATTACAATCTTTATGAAAATATATGTATATTTTCTTCATATGTAATATATATTTAAATGAATTAATATTAAATTAAACTTGATTGATTTACGGTTGGAACTAGAATTGAATACTTCCTAAAACTTTAGAAATTACGTAATTTTCACGAATTATTTCTTCAACGTAAATGAAATCATGAATCAATACTTCATTATTCATTTTTATTGATATTTCTTCGGTGAATGATGTTGGTGCTCGTGGAATTCTTGCGAACTTTGCAAAATACGAATGATGTTATCTAGAAAGTTTTGAGTATATCGAATGTGTAAAATCAAATATGTAATTGAGTAATACACTTAATTTATTATGAAACATAATTCATTGAAACAGAGATTGTAGTTAATGATGGTTAAGTTGCTAACGAATGATGTACATTATAGCATATTAGTCATATGAATATGAATTAACCGAGTAGTATCTACCCCTTTTTCAATTCATATATAATAGCTTAGTACGAAAAGATATATTATGTTTCCAAAATTTATATAATATATAAATTCTTTGGAAATAATGAGTTAATACTTCATAATTCAGTATTTCAATATATCCATAGGTGATTGTGGTGTTGATATCGTTTGTGGTTATGAAACTGGTGGAGCTTGAAGTGTTACAGGTTTTGCTGGTATTGGTAATACTAATGGTGACGTTGGCGGTACTGACGGTGCTAGTGATGTTGACGGTACTGTTGATGCTGCTGGTAAACAAGTCTAGCTTGTAATTCGTGCACTATACTTGTCAGGGTTTCTATTCTTCCCTGTATCATCTCTATCCATCCATTCATCTTGGTTTACTATTACGATTGGAATAAATAATCTATAAAACTTTAAAGATTACATAATCATCGTAGAATATTTCTCCGATGAAATGATGAATCAATATCTCATCGTTTGTTGTTGCTGGTACTCCTTGGTATCTATGGTGTGTGTGACGTTGAAGCTCGAGGTACCGTTTGTGATGTTGAGGTGTGGGATGCGAATGTTGCTGTTGGTGGTGGTGATGGCACTGTTGGTGTTGCTGATGGTGGTACTATTGATGCCGGTGATGCTGCTGGTGCTTGTAACCTTTGCACCATATTCTCCAAAGCCAATACTCGAGCGCGGAGCTCGTTAACTTCTTCTATTACACCGGAATGATCAGTGGTTCGGACGAGCGTGTAAATAAGATCTAGAATTTGAGATAGTATATAATCGTTCCGAGATACTCTGGAAATGAGAGAGAAAATGGTGTCTTGAACAGGTTCGCGGGTAAGTGCTTCAGGTTCTTTGCCAAGAGGGCAATGTGGTGGATGGTAGGGATCACCTTTTTCTTATCTCCAATGATTAAGTAGGCTACGAACCCATACCCAATTTATCCAGAATAGATGATGGCTTATTGGTTGATCTATTTCGGTCACACTGCTTTCGAATCTCGTGTGAAACTCCATATCAGAATCTGAGGGACTTGAACTAGTGGCGAATTCCATTTCATACGATTGAATAAAGGATTTTTCGATATGAAATGTGTGACGACCCGGGAATTTCCGACCAAATTTAAACTAAATCTTTATATGATTTCGACACGAAAAGCAAAGTCTGTAATATTGAGTCTCGAAAAATTTTGAACTGTTCAATTGACCTTCGACTATTCCCGACGATTCACGAACAATTAATTGTAAATAGATATGTGTGTATAAATGTATATATATAAATAATAATTGGAAATATAATTTGAAGTATTATATGTTGTTGTTATTAAAATTAATAAAATAAAAATAGGATATTATAATAAATATTATCTACAATATATCTATATATATAAATAAAGTATTTTAAAAATAAATATTAAATGATTGTAATATTCAATTGATGTTCCTAGTGATATTAAGTAAGTTAAATTCAAACTTATATGATTTTAAAATAAACGATGATTCGAAAATGAGTTCTATAAACTTTAGGCTTACTAAAAATATATTTAGGACCTAGTTATTAAATTTTAAAACTTTTTATATTTTACTTGGGGTTGGGAGTGAATAATTAATGTAATTTTTATTTAATAGTTAATGATCGAATTTTATACCATAATGACCAAAATAAATAAATATAGTTAATTTAAAAATATGGGATTTTTCTGAACACTTTTATCCGCCACTGATTTCACACGATACACGGTCCGTGTAAATCGTCGGCACAAGGAAAAAATAAATGAGATGGCTTAACTGTTTTCAATTCTTTTAATTTCCTCATTCTTTGCACGTCCCCTTTTCACAAGCAATTATTAGATTAATAATCTATTATTAGTATTATATTATTATTATTACCTTACTTAATAATAGATATGTACATATAGGTAGAGAATATAGATATATACAGACACTCTCCCTCTACACTTGATCAAACAACCACCATCTTACTTCATCTAACCATCATCATGAAATCCACTTTCTATCACTATTCATCACAAACACACTTGTACCCAATCATCATTTAACCATCAATGAATCCATGTTCATTCATCACTTTTGTTCTTTCTGTTTGTTTGAAAATCAAACCACATGACTCCCAAAATCTGTTTCGGTTATAACATATAAAACCCACCACAAAATACCATTATCTTTAAACCATAAACACCGGTTAATTACACAATAAACTATCACTTCTATTCGAACCTGCATGATATTTGTTATTACGTTTTTGTTTCCATCCGAGAACCTACAAACCCACTAGATCACCATGATCATGTTTGTCGTGCTACTGTATAATGATCCCTACCTTCATCATCATCTCCGGTCGCTACCCTTTGTTACACGGATCATCATAACAACCATTAAAACCACCACCATTGACACCATCACCATCCTTCTTCCTCTTCTTCCACCATCATATCAACCACCAACTACTACTCGTCTGATACCATTTATCAGACCAAGTTGCTGTTCAAAAAGCTACTGCTACGTGAGTTGTATTTGACGAGAATCACCACTAACTACCACCCATCTCTTCCTCTCTCACTTCTTTTTCTGTCTTGACCGGAAATCCAACACCACCATCTACAACCACACTATCATCACCACTTAAACCCATCATAAAACTGACTCATCTGTTTGTTGGATTACTGTTTCGTTCATCCTGTTTGTGGTTCGAGCAGCTACAGTCGTCAATGTCTGCTGCTAATTCTATTCGTGTTTTAAAAAAAAAAGAAACGAACCCTGCTAGTTTTCTACTGGCCTGTTATTCGTAAATGGACTTCAATTTGGATTACACTTGTTGGGCCACTTAAACTATTGCAGGCTTCATTTAACTTGTGCCTTATCCAATTAGGATTGTGTTGGGCCTGTTAGCCCACTAGCCGAATTAAAGCCCAACATTTCCAAACATGGTTAACTGTTGCTGCTCGATCTCTTTTAATGATACAGGGAGATGACGGATGAATGGTTATGATTATGATAAAACAGATGGTTAAATTAAATAGGAATGCATTTAATTCAAAACAGTTGAATGGTTAAGTGGTCTAGGGTGTGGTTGTAAAGCAAGAGGTCACGGGTTCGAGCCCTGTCTAAGGCATTTTATTTTTAGGAATGCATTGAAGGTAGTTTTTATTATTATTATTATTATTATTATTGTTATTGTTATTATTATTGTTATTATTATTAGTATTATTATTAAGTATCAAGTATTATTATTATTATCTTTATTATCTCAAGTATTATTATTATTATTAATAAACATTATTATTATCATTATTAGTATTGTTAATATTAAAGATTATTATTTGTACAACTATATTATTATTATTATTATTATTATTATTATTATTATTATTATTATTATTATTATTATTATTATTATTATTATTATTATTATTATTATTATTATTATTATTATTATTATTATTATCATTTTTACTACTAGTATCATTATTATTATTATTACAACTATATTATTATTAAAAGAAACATTTATAGTAAAAGTATCATTAAAATTATCATTTTAAAAATTAATATTTTTATTATTACTATTATTACTATTATTATTATTATTATTATTATTATTATTATTATTATTATTATTATTATTATTATTATTATTATTATTATTATTATTATTATTATTATTATTATTAATATTATTACAACAAATAAAGATTTTGTACATAAAAGATACTTATTATATATACTATAATTTTATTAATATTCTAAATAACTAAATATCAAACATATTAACATTTTTATATAAATGCATACATAAAACAAACTATTTATTCTTAAAACTAATACTAATCATATAATATATATATAGATATATTAATATAACTAAATGTGTAAATGTTAATTATTTTAAATATATATACAAAATAAATATATATAACATATAATTTAAGGTATAATAATATATATATAACTAAAGCACATGTTTTAAAAAGAGAATGTAGTATAAAACTCCATATAACTACAAACACATAAATATTATATAATTAATAAATGAAATTATGTGATTTCCATTATATGTTTTAATAGATATATAATTGAATATAGGTTCGTGAATCCGAGGCCAACCCTGCATTGTTCAATGTCATCATATGTATTTTTACTACAAAATACAGTATAGTGAGTTTCATTTGCTCCCCTTTTAATTGCTTTCACAATATATATTTTTGGGACTGAGAATACATGCGCTGCTTTTATAAATATTTTACGAAATAGACATAAGTAAATGAAACTACATTATATGGGTGAATGATCGAAGCCGAATATGCCCCTTTTTAGCTTGGTAGCCTAAGAATTTGGGAACAAACCCCCAAATTGACGCGAATCCTAAAGATTGATCTATCGGGCCCAACAAGCCCCATTCTGGAATTTGGAATGCTTTTGTACTTCGAAATTTATCATGTCCGATGGATGTCCCAGAATGATGGGGATATTCTATATGCATCTTGTTAATGTCGGTTACCAGGTGTTCACCATATGAATGATTATTTTTGTCTCTATGCATGGGACGTATATTTATGAGAAATGGAAATGAAAATCTTGTGGTATATTAAAATGATGAAAATGATTGATTATGATAAACTAATGAACTCACCAACCTTTTGGTTGACACTTGAAAGCATCTTTATTCTCAGGTACGAAAGAAATCTTTCGCTGTGCATTTGCTCATCTTAGAGATATTATTTGGAGTCATTCATGACATATTTCAAAATACGTTGCATTCGAGTCATTGAGTTCATCAAGAATATTATCAAGTCAATTATAGTTTAGATATATTATTAAATGGTATGCATGCCTGTCAACTTTCGATGAAATGAAAGTTTGTCTTTTAAAAACGAATGCAATGTTTGTAAAATGTTTCATATAGAGGTCAAGTACCTCGCGATGTAACCAAATGTAATGTATTCGTCTAAATGGATTAGGACGGGTCGCTTTATATGGTATCAGAGCGGTGGTCTTAGCGAACCAGGTCTTGCATTAGTGTGTCTAACTGATAGTTGCTTAGATGCATTAATGAGTCTGGACTTCGACCGTGTCTGCATGTCAAAAGTTTAGCTTATCATTTCGTGTCAAAAATTACCTACTTATCATCCTTAGGAAATTACCTGCTTATCATTTCTAGTCTAGACACATCTTACTACATAGATTGCATGAATAGTGTATAGACAAATCCATATCTTAGCATATCTGTTACTGTAGACTTTATCTGAGACGTTTCCTTAATTTCTTCCGTAATCTACGGGATCTTCTGTACTATATTAGATATTCTATATAATTAGAATATTATCCGATAACCGAAAATCATTTCATATCGAAAATCCTCTAATTGATCATAAGAGATGGATCAAACACCTAGCTTGGATTCCATTAGTTCCAGAAGCAATTTCGAGATGCGTATTGAAGTAGACTCCGAAGTCAATGAACCCAAAGTGTCTCCACCGTTTAGCTATTTTTCTTTCTGGAGGAGATGGGGGTGGGACCGAGACTTACTCACTTGATGGAGAAATGAAGAAGGCGATCCCTACCGCGAACCAAACTTACCTCCTAACATCGGAGAAAATGATGTACTCATCGGTGAACCTATGCGCAACACTGTATTCACCCTTCTTGCTAAAGTTTTCCACCTCGAAGGTCGCATTACTGCAATCTCATAAAATATTCAACCTCTACTTCCGAATACCAATCGAAGGGGAATATTAGAAGAAGTTAGGGAACTTCGAATTGATAATCAAGATCTATCGAATCAGATGAGTGGATGGATAGAAATGATAGAGGGTAGGATAGAAACCCTGACAAGAATGGTGCGTGATCTACAAGCTATACTTACTACACCAACATCATCACCGACATCAGCACCAATAACACTTGTAGCATCGATAGCAACAATACCACCATCAGCAGCACCAGCAGTATAACCAGTACCAACAACAACAACATCATCACACGTCTCAACCTTGCAATCTATACCTCAAGCATAATCATCATTCTACGAATCGTTCCACATAAACTATCTTCTTCCTTCGTGGCGATTATGTAATCTCTAATGTTTTAGAGATTATGTACTCTAGTTTTAGCCGTAAATCTGATGAGTTTAATATCACATTGACTCATTAAATTCATGATTACGTCTGAAGAAAATATATATGTATATATGTTTTCATAAAGATTGTAATTAAAAGTTTTATTGTATAAACTGTTAATGGTGAAAATATTTTTAACGGGTAGGTAATACCCGAGAAATATTTAGATTTCACATTAATAAGTTACACTGTACATTCTTCGAATCTGATTCAATAGTCATTTACTATCCTACTTACAACCACAGAAGTACGAATCCGTTCATCACAGAATAACCATTTTCATTCAATTTCATATTTGGATTTTGACCTATCAGAATCCAACAAGTGGCATAATGAAGAAAACATTGGACAAAATAAAATTTGTTAGAAACAAACAAATTAACTATGAAAAATTTTGTTTAAGAATCCACGCTAAATGTTCCTAGCTAACTGTTCCTAGCTAACTGATTACATTTTATTTATCGCAATTTATATTCTCCCAATTTTATTTATCGTCATTTAATTTCTGTTATTTAATTTATGCATTTTAAATATCGGGACACGTATACAAGGTTTTGACATATCATATCGACGCATCTATATATATTATTTGGAATAACCATAGACACTCTATATGCAGTAATGATAGAGTTAGCTATACAGGGTTGAGGTTGATTCTACAATAATATATATACTTTGAGTTGTGATCGAGTCTGAGACATGTACACGAGTCACAACACATATTAATTAATTCGAATATTATATATTACTAACTGTGGACTATCAACTGTGGACTGCCAACATTGGACAATTAAAATGAATTAAAATATTGATTATAACATATGAAACTAAAAGAAAAAATATTCTTCAAGTTTGCCACTTGATTTCATCTTAAACCTCATTTGTATCTTGACGATTACAATCTGCGTTCAAACCTTTCATAATTCTTGAAAATACCTCAATCGAGAGGATGAACTAACCGCACTTCATCTACGAAAGGAAAGATTTATGCATATAGTTATGATTCTGAAAAACACTCGGAACTTGAGTAAACGTTTAACTCATATCTATGCTAGCTCCTTTGGCGTTGTTATTACCGAAAATAACTTTGCAATCCCTTTTCAAATTAGCCAATTTTGTCACAGCTTCAGTAAATCAAATTCGACTTTTCATTCGAATAACATCTATTATAATTTTGATATATAAGTTTGTCTTTCGTCGTCGCTACCGGAGAATCGTCTATATTCCACCACATTGACAGTAAACTTACCAACAACTTTGTTGATCTTTGACTTTCAGAAAAATCATTACAATCATTGAAACCCCATCATATACTCATCCGCATCTTGTAACAAGAATTGCCTTACCAATTACTGGGAATCAGAAATTAGTAATTTGAATCTTGCAGCATTTCTACATCAACAGTTATATGTATACATATAACATTTATTTCTTAGAATTATGATCTTCCATTTTGAAATTCTGAAAAGCACTCAGGTTATGAACCAATACTCTGAATATTCAAAAAGCTGAATGAAGCAGCAGAAACTGTAAACGACCTTAACAGTCAAAAGTATGATGATAATGAATAGAGTGTTGGAAGCACTCAATAGAAACATTTAGTACTAAAAAACGGATTATGCGAAATTATGAAGGAGACCGTGGACAAATCACAAGGACTAAATCTGTACTTAATGAATTTAGATGATTCTGTATCTGATGAACTCTTTAGCGAATATCTTACTTCTTAACCGCTCAAAATCATCGTGAATGAATTTCTTCATCACAATTTGATTATGAAATTCTAAGATATCATCATATCTTTGTTTATTAATATCCTCAACATTTCTGAAGATATCTTTATAAATATTCTTGTCTGATATTAATTATCTCTCCGCTCTATCAGTGTTATATCATAAAAGAAACTGTTTTAGTTTCAAAAATTCTGAAAAATTCGAGTTTGAACTATGAATGATTTTGAAGTAGTGTTAGAAATTGATGCATGAGTTAGTATAATATAATGACACTTGATCAACGTGATTATATTACAGTAAGTCATGCTGAGTTTCTAATGGGACGTGATGATTCACAGACGATAACGTCATCATGTGCCATGTTACACGACTCTCATATTCTAATTAACCTCTAAACATATCAAGAACATAATTACTTGATAGTTCTATCTTTCTCGGATATTCTGGTAATTTGACAAATCAAATCGTGCTATTACAATTCCCTCCTGCTTAGAACATTATGATCAATCGATAATTCATACATACATATTCTGGACTATTATTCGCTTGACTTAAAGTCGAGAAGAGAAAACAAAAGCATGGAGCTCCGAAATATAAGGGAGAATATAAATCCCGATAACAACATATAAATTACAAACCGTGTACGTCAATGTTTATCGCAACATAAAGAAACGGGAGAATTAAAAACACTATAACCCCAAAGGCGAAGTAGAAGAAAATAGATTCCTCTAGAGGAAGTTGGAAAAGGAGAATGATTGTTGCGATAGTAAGGATAAGGACAAGGATCAGAACTGGATTAAGCATTTTCACAATCTTTTGAATTTGGGAATTGAGTATAGAAGTAGTGAAAACTAATGAAACGGAAAAGGTAAATTTATAATGGAAATATCAGACGTAATAATCAGGACAGATCATCGCATTTAATTAAAGAAATCCTAATTTCCTTAAATCTCGAAGAATCAGATCTTATAGATTTTCAAGATTTTCTCTAAATCCCTTGAATTCCGGAATTCAACCAAGGAAACGTCAAAAATCAAGACGCACCTTATTTTCTAAATTCAACCAAGACAACGTCAAAAGTTAAAACGAAACTTTATTTATTCATTTCACTCTTTTGAGATAGCTTCATTCGTGCTCTTCGAATAATTGAATTTATCCATATTATTCAATGATGATAAAAACTCTAATTTCTAGCTCGTATGCATCATGAAAACATATTTATTGTCAACCATGACCATTCCACTCAAATTTCGAGACGAAATTTCTTTAACGAGTAGGTACTGTGACGACCCGGGAATTTTCGACCAAATTTAAACTCAATCTTTATATGATTTTGACACGATAAACAAAGTCTGTAATATTGAGTCTCAAAAAATTTTGAACTATTCAATTGACCTTCGACTATTCCAGACGATTCACGAACAATTAATTGTAAATAGATATGTGTGTATAAATGTATATATATAAATAATAATTGGAAATATAAATTGAAATATTATATGTTGTTGTTATTAAAATTAATAAAATAAAAATAGGATATTATAATAAATATTATCTACAATATATCTATATATACAAATAAAGTATTTTAAAAATAAATATTAAATGATTGTAATATTCAATTGATATTCCTAGTGATATTAAGTAAGTTAAATTCAAACTTATATGATTTTAAAATAAACGGTGATTCGAAAATGAGTTCTATAAACTTTAGGCTTACTAAAAATATATTTAGGACCTAGTTATTAAATTTTAAAACTTTTTATATTTTACTTGGGGTTGGGAGTGAATAATTAATGTAATTTTTATTTAATAGTTAATGATCAAATTTTATACCATAATGACAAAAATAAATAAATATAGTTAATTTAAAAATATGGGATTTTTCTGAACACTTTTATCCGCCACTGATTTCACACGATACACAGTCCGTGTAAATCGTCGGCACAAGGAAACAATAAATGAGATGGCTTAACTGTTTTCAATTCTTTTAATTTCCTCATTCTCTGTACATCCCCTTTTCACAAGCAATTATTAGATTAATAATTTATTATTAGTATTATATTATTATTATTATTACCTTACTTAATAATAGATATATACATATAGGTAGAGAATATAGATATATACAGACACTCTCCCTCTACACTTGATCAAACAACCACCATCTTACTTCATCTAACCATCATCATGAAATCCACTTTCGATCACTATTCATCACAAACACACTTGTACCCGATCATCATTTAACCATCAATGAATCTATGTTCATTCATCACTTTTGTTCTTTCTGTTTGTTCGAAAATCAAACCACACGACTCCCAAAATCTATTTCGGTTATAACATATAAAACCCACCACAAAATACCATTATCTTTAAACCATAAACACCGGCTAATTACTCAATAAACTATCACTTCTATTCGAACCTGCATGTTATTTGTTATTACATTTTTGTTTCCATCCGAGAACCTACAAACCCACTAGATCACCATGATCATGTTTGTCGTGCTACTGTATAATGATCCCTACCTTCTTCATCATCTCCGGTCGCCACCCTTTGTTACACGGATCATCATAACCACCATTAAAACCACCACCATTGACACCATCACCATCCTTCTTCCTCTTCTTCCACCATCATATCAACCACCAACTACTACTCATCTGATACCATTTATCAGACCAAGTTGCTGTTCGAAAAGCTACTGCTACGTGAGTTATATTTGACGAGAACCACCACTAACTACCACCCATCTCTTCCTCTCTTACTTCTTTTTCTGTCTTGACCGGAAATCCAACACCACCATCTACAACCACACTATCATCACCACTTAAACCCATCATAAAACTGACTCATCTGTTTGTTGGATAACTGTTTCATTCATCCTGTTTGTGGTTCGAGCAGCTACAGTCGTCAATGACTGCTGCTAATTCCATTCGTGTTTAAAAAAAAGAAAGAAAAGAAACGAACCCTGCTAGTTTTCTACTGGCCTATTATTCGTAAATGGACTTCAATTTGGATTACACTTGTTGGGCCACTTAAACTATTGCAGGCTTTATATACCTTGTGCCTTATCCAATTAGGATTGTATTGGGCCTGTTAGCCCACTAGCCGAATTAAAGCCCAACATTTCCAAACATGGTTAACTGTTGCTGCTCGATCTCTTTTAATGATACAGGGAGATGACATATGAATGGTTATGATTATGATAAAACAGATGGTTAAATTAAATAGGAATGCATTTAATTCAAAACAGTTGAATGGTTAAGTGGTCTAGGGTGTGGTTGTTAAGCAAGAGGTCGCGGGTTCGAGCCCTGTCTAAGGCATTTTATTTTTAGGAAAGCATTGAAGGTAGTTTTTATTATTATTATTATTATTATTATTATTATTATTATTATTATTATTATTATTATTATTATTATTATTATTATTATTGTTATTGTTATTATTATTGTTATTATTATTAGTATTATTATTAAGTATCAAGTATTATTATTATCTTTATTATCATTCTTATTATTATCTCAAGTATTAATATTATTATTATTAATAAATATTATTTTTATCATTATTAGTATTGTTAATATTAAAGGTTATTATTTGTACAACTATATTATTATTATTATTATTATTATTATTATTATTATTATTATTATTATCATTTTTACTACTAGTATCATTATTATTATTATTACAACTATATTATTATTAAAAGAAATATTTTTAGTAAAATTATCATTAAAATTATCATTTTAAAAATTAATATTTTTATTATTACTATTATTACTATTATTATTATTAATATTATTACAACAAATAAAGATTTTGTACATAAAAGATACTTATTATATATACTATAATTTTATTAATATTCTAAATAACTAAATATCAAACATATTAACATTTTTATATAAATGCATACATATAACAAACTATTTATTCTTAAAACTAATACTAATCATATAATATATATATATAGATATATTAATATAACTAAATGTGTAAATGTTAATTATTTTAAATATATATACAAAATAAATATATATAACATATAATATAAGGTATAATATATATATATAACTAAAGTACATGTTTTAAAAAGAGAATGTAGTATAAAACTCCATATAACCACAAACATAAATATTATATAATTAATAAATGAAAGTATGTGATTTCCATTATATGTTTTAATAGATATATAATTAAATATAGGTTCGTGAATCCGAGGCCAACTCTGCATTGTTCAATGTCGTCATATCTATTTTTATTACAAAATACAGTATAGTGAGTTTCATTTGCTCCCCTTTTAATTGCTTTCGCAATATATATATTTTTGGGACTGAGAATACATGCGCTGCTTTTATAAATGTTTTACAAAATAGACACAAGTAAATGAAACTACATTATATGGGTGAATGATCGAAGCCGAATATGCCCCTTTTTAACTTGGTAGCCTAAGAATTTGGGAACAGACCCCTAAATTGACGCGAATCCTAAAGATAGATCTATCGGGCTCAACAAGCCCCATTCTGGAATTTGGAATGCTTTAGTACTTCAAAATTTATCATGTCTGATGGGTGTCCCAGAATGATGGGGATATTCTATATGCATCTTGTTAATGTCGGTTACAAGTGTTCACCATATAAATGATTATTTTTGTCTCTATGCATGGGACGTATATTTATGAGAAATGGAAATGAAAATCTTGTGGTCTATTAAAATGATGAAAATGATTGATTATGATAAACTAATGAACTCACCAACCTTTTGGTTGACACTTGAAAGCATGTTTATTCTCAGGTACGAAAGAAATCTTCCGCTGTGCATTTGCTCATGTTAGAGATATTATTTGGAGTCATTCATGACATATTTCAAAAGACGTTGCATTCGAGTCATTGAGTTCATCAAGAATATTATCAAGTCAATTATAGTTTTATATTATGAAATGGTATGCATGCCTGTCAACTTTCGATGAAATGAAAGTTTGTCTTTTAAAAACGAATGCAATGTTTGTAAAATGTCTCATATAAAGGTCAAGTACCTCGCGATGTAAGCAAATGTAATGTATTCGTCCTGATGGATTAGGACGGGTCGCTTCAAAATAATTTTCGGCTATCGGATGTGTAATGACCCGGACTTTTTTCGATCGATCTATACTTATAAGATTAATATTTGCATAAATTAAACCTTACCAACATGATAAGCAACCCAAATTGTTTAGACTTATGTTTTTGAAAAGAGATTTACACAACGATTGACCGTCTAGTTTGACCGATGATATCACGAACTATATAACATATGATAATTATACGTTTGTGTATATATATGTATATATACAAATTTAACATGATCTAAGGATGTTTTAATATCTCATTTTGTATTAATAACAGTAAGTTATAAGTATATTTTGAAACTACTAACTTAAGTTTTCAAACCGATAACTTTAAGTAACGTTTTTTGATATAAATACTTATAACCTATAATGTTTATACATATATCGTATATGTAATGTATTTAATCACTTTTTAAGGACTTAAATACATAAAACAATATAAGTATATTCACAAAAGATAACTATATTTGAATCCTCGTTCCGTTTTCACAAGATTTCTATACGTATATCTAGAGTATATGTACTCGTATCATACCTAACTTCTATACGTATTTACTATTGGTATATACACATCAAATCACCACCTAACCAGCCCTTGTTCATGCCTTATGTATAAGGTAATTACTTTTGTATTATTGTATGACTAATTAACAAGATTACAAACTTGAAAATTGTCTTTGTCTCCCCCCATTCACGTTTTTAAAGGGGTTAAGAGTACTCCATTTTTGATTCATTTTTACCTCAAATCTCTAGCTAAATACACACACACTTATGAACCCTAAACACCTTAACCATCTCAGCCCACAACCATGAAGATCTAGCTTCAAAAACATCACTTAATCACCATAAGAAAACCCTTACAAAAACACTTCAAGAATCCTTCCAAGAACACAAGTTTATTTCCAATCTTTCATCCAACTCCACCACTCTTTTGTTTCTAGGTTTTTACTCCTCTTTTACAGAAATCTTGTCCAAGTAACTTGAGGTAGTAACTTTGTTCATAACCTTATTCGATTCATATATATATAGTTATCTTATTTTATGGTATAAAATTTTAACAACAAGAACATAGTTTGAATGTTTTCAAACTTGTTTGCAAACTAAATAGATCCTTCTAACTTAACTTTTAAAATACTTCAAGACCTGTAATTTATCATAAATATATTCTAATTTCACAAGGTATAACTTGGTTTTTCAAAGAACACCTTAAAAACTGTTTTTACGACGTCGGAGTGCAACCGGGGGCTGTTTTGGGTTGGATAATTAAAAACTATTTTGAACTTTGAATTGGAGGCTTATTTTCTGGAAAATTGATATTTACTATGAATATGTTAACACATAAAAATTTCATCTTTTAAAATAACATCTTTTTAAAATAACATGATATTTTATATATATGTACTCATAATTTAATTTTATATATTTCAGGATCACCCGTAAACAATACGAGAAGATTAATCATAAGATCCCATGATTGTACGCAACACGTCATTTGACAACACCGGTACTTTATGTACGCAACACGTCATTTGACAACACCGGTACCATGGGTCAAGATTAATCCTGACCAATACGAATACGATGGGGGTTTTATTTATTTCGATGGGGGTTTATTTATTTATTAAACACCTAAATATGAACCATTAAAATTGAATTGCTAACTACGGACTAAGAAGACATTAAAAGTATTATAAGTATATATATGTGACGATTGTTTAAAATGAAAATATATTGACATATTATATATGGATAGGTTCGTGATATCAACCGGAGACTAAGTCAAAATATATATATCTTCAAGGCAAAAGTGAGTATATAGTCCCACTTTTAAACTCTAAATATTTCGGGATGAGAATACATGTATTTTATGTTTTACGATATGGACACAAGTAACTGAAAAATATATTCTACGTTGAGTTGTACCACTGGCATACTTCCCTGTAGCTTGGTAACTATTATTTACAGCGGTATTGTAAACGCGAATCCTGTTGATAGATCTATCGGGCCTGACAACCCCAACCGGACTGGACGACCAGTATTCAACGGTTGCACAGTACTTCGTTTCGTGACTATACTTGGTACAGTGTAGTAAGATTTCATAATAAAGGGAATATGCGATGTGATTAAATGTTAAGTATGGTTACCAAGTGCTCAACCACTTAGAATACTTTTATTAAAATGTTTATATATGAAATCTTGTGGTCTATATATATATATATTGCTGCCGGCATTAAACCTATATCTCACCAACTTTATGTTGACGTTTTAAGCATGTTTATTCTCAGGTGATAACTAAAAGCTTCCGCTACAACATGTTGAATTTAAGCAAGATCTTGAGTATGCATATTTGTGTCAAAAATAAAACTGCATATCCGAGGAATTGTAATGTAAAATATGCTAGAAATCGTATTGTTATCATCACATGTAAAGTTTGTAAGTCTAAGATTATCGCTAAACGATAATCATCTTTATATTGTCTAAACTTGTATTAATATAAGAGTTATGGTTTGTAATGCAAAATAAATGCAGTTGTTCTTTTAAAAAATGTCGCATATAGAGGTCAATACCTCGCAATGAAATCATACGTTATCTAACTCGTTCTTATGGTTAAGGACGGGTTATGACATGTGGTATCAGAGCGGTGGTCTTAGCGAACCAGGTTGGCATTAGTGTGTCTAACTGATAAGTCGTTAGGATACATTAGTAAGTCTGGACTTTGACCGGGTCTGATTTAAAAACCATTGCTTATCATTGTTGGTTAAAATTTATATGTAAATATTATGTAGTACTAATGGGTTAGTTGTTGTGTGATAGATGTCGGGCTCAAAACTTGTTATCACATTCAGCGACTCCGAACCAGAATCTTCAGATGGTGTTCCAGTCATTAACCTATCCGATGACGAAAATAATATCTTTGGGGAAGACTCACAAATTCCGGATGAACCGACTATAGAGAACCCGGAAAGTGAACCCGAGGAGGAAAGTGAACCCGAGGAGGAAAGTGAACCCGAGGAAGAAATACAGGAAATTACAAAAGTCAAGTTCGAACTAGGAAAGAAACGAAAGGCTAATGAATTAGAAAATTCAAATCCCGAGTTTAGTGAGGATGATGTGGCACCAACTCCACTAGACACTACCACCCCTATTCCCGCTATTCCTATTCGTTCTATCCCGGCATCCAGTTCTTCAGCCCCACAGCCAAAATATAGGCAGACAGCCAGGATAAGCGTTAAGCGATTTTTTGAACCTAAACGTCCTAGAAAATAGACCAAACGATGCGCTGCCGTATTAAACCATGGGATCATATAATGTTTTGTATAATATTATTAGTGTGGTTTGCTTAATGTTCGATGTAAGATAAGCATATGTAAAATAGTGAAGTATGAAATGCAATAATTTTCCATGGTTAAGTATTATTTAGATGGTAGTAATTGGTTCTGTACTAAGCTATTAAGTATGGACATTAACGGGTAGGTACTACCCTAGATATAATTATAAAACGCTAATAAGAAGAAAAGGCTTTTATAATAATACCTGGTTCATATTATTAATAAGCTATAATGTACTGTAAATATACACTACATCTATAATATTCCATGTGAATAATTATTTTCTTTTCATTCTTATAGAAGAATATGGCGCGATTGAACCGAATGACGGAACAAGAAATCCAGGAACTCATCAATCAGCGAGTGAACGACAGAATGTTATGGGTCGAGGCTGCAAGAGGTGCTGCAGTTAACCCAAATCCTCGTGTGGGGTGCACTTACAAAACTTTTCAAGCTTGCAAGCCCTCATCATTCAGTGGAACAGAAGGACCGATCGGTTTAACCCGGTGGATAGAAAAGATGGAGACTGTGTTTAAAATCAGTGGTTGTGTTGAAAAGGACATGACCAAGTATGCATCGTGCACTTTACAAGATAGTGCACTCACGTAGTGGAAAAATTATGTGAAGGCTGTAGGAGGAGATGTAGCTTATGATACCCCATGGGAAGAATTCAAAATAATGTTAATCAACGAGTATTGTCCAATGAACGAGGTTAGGAAGTTGGAAGATGAATTACGAAGTCTGAAGGTTGTTGGTACTGAAATCACCAACTACATTCAGCGATTCATGGAATTAGTTTTGCTATGTCCTGAATTGGTTCCAACCGAAGAACGGAAGATTGAAATGTACAAAGATGGTTTGCCCAAAAAGGTCAAGGCAAATGTTACAGCATCGAAACCTAAGACAATTCATGAAGCTATAACCATGGCAAACGAGCTAATGGATCAGGTCATCATGGATAAGAAAGTATCCAATACTGATGTGAAGGTATCAGGTAACAAAAGAAAGTGGAATGGAAATTATGATCGAGGTAACCAACAACAATCTTTTAAGAAACAAGAAATCACGCAAGGTGCGGGTAGTGGTTTAAGCTTTGGTTACAAAGGACAAAATCCTTTATGTAACCGATGCCACAAACATCACTCTGGCTACTGTAATGTGGTATGCAACAAATGTAATCGAAAGGGTCATCTTGCTGAAGATTGTAGGGCTCTCGTTACAAATACAAATGGTACCAAGACTCCTGCCACCAATGCAAATAGAACTGCTTTGGCTACCATTACTTGTTATGGGTGTGGAAAACAAGGTCACTATAAGAGCCAGTGTCCGAATCCAGAGAAGAATAATGGATCTGCACGTGGAAGAGCATTTGTTATTAATGCTAGAGAGGCGTGTGAAGACCCGGAGCTTGTTACGGGTACGTTTACCATTAATAACTTATCCGCATCTATTATATTTGATACTGGTGCTGATAGAAGTTACGTATGTAGAGACTTTCACGCTAAATTGAATTGTTCATCATTACCTCTAGATGCTAAGTACATGATTGAGTTAGCTAATGGTAAACTAATTAAAGCCGATAAAATTTGCCGTGATTGTAAAATAAATTTAGCCGGAGAAACATTTAAGATTGATTTGATACCCGTAGAATTAGGAAGTTTTGATGTAATAGTCGGCATGGACTGGATGTCCAAAATAGGAGCTGAAGTTGTGTGCGCCAAGAAGGCAATTCGCATTCCTCGTAAGGATAAAACGCCAGTAATGATTTATGGAGAGAAGGGTAACTCAAAGCTAAAACTCATTAGTTATTTGAAAGCTCAAAAGTGTTTGAAGAAAGGGTGCTATGCTATCTTAGCACATGTTAATAAAGTCGAAACGAAGGAAAAAGTGAAGAGCATCAATGACGTGCCTGTGGCAAGAGATTTTCCTGAAGTCTTTCCGGAAGAGTTGCCGGGATTACCTCCATTTAGATCTGTAGAATTTCAAATAGATTTAGTACCAGGAGCTGCACCAGTGGCTCGTGCGCCATATAGACTTGCACCGTCCGAATTAAAAGAACTTCAAAGTCAGTTAAAAGAATTACTGGACCGTGGATTCATACGACCAAGCACTTCACCGTGGGGAGCTCCAATTTTATTTGTTAAGAAGAAAGATGGATCTTTTAGGATGTGTATAGATTATCGTGAATTAAATAAGTTAACTATCAAGAATCGGTATCCACTACCGAGAATTGATGACTTATTTGATCAACTGCAAGGATCATGTGTTTATTCGAAAATCGACCTAAGATCGGGCTATCATCAACTACGCGTCAAAGAAGAAGATATACCGAAAACTGCTTTTCGGACACGCTACGGTCATTACGAATTTTTGGTCATGCCGTTTGGATTGACGAATGCGCCAGCTGTATTCATGGACCTCATGAATCGAGTTTGTAGTCCATATTTAGATAAGTTTGTTATTGTTTTCATTGATGACATTCTTATCTATTCCAAGAGTGAGCAAGAGCATGAGCAGCATTTAAGGTTAATATTAGAGTTGTTGAGAAAAGAACAGCTATACGCTAAATTTTCTAAATGTGCTTTCTGGTTGAAAGAAGTGCAATTTCTTGGCCACGTTGTTAGTAGCAAAGGAATTCAGGTTGATCCAGCAAAAATTGAAGCCATTGAAAAATGGGAGACTCCTAGGACACCAATGCAGATACGCCAATTTTTGGGTTTAGCCGGTTATTATAGAAGGTTTATTCAAGATTTTTCCCGAATAGCTAAGCCGTTGACAGCGTTAACGCAAAAAGGGAAGAAATATGAATGGACCTCTGAGCAGGAGAGTGCATTTCAATTACTAAAGAAGAAGTTAACTACGGCGCCTATTTTATCGTTACCAGAAGGGAACGATGATTTTGAAATATATTGTGACGCTTCGCGACAAGGTTTTGGTTGCGTTCTTATGCAACGGAAGAAAGTTATTGCATACGCATCCCGACAATTGAAGATTCACGAGCGGAATTATACGACGCATGATCTAGAACTGGGAGCAGTCGTGTTTGCATTGAAGATATGGAGACACTACTTGTATGGGGTTAAATGCACTGTGTTTACTGATCATAAAAGCCTTCAACATATTTTTGATCAGAAACAGCTGAACATGAGGCAACGTAGGTGGGTCGAGTTAATAAATGACTATGATTGTGAAATTCGTTATCATCCCGGGAAAGCGAATGTGGTGGCTGACGCACTAAGCAGAAAGGAACGAGAACCAATTCGAGTACGAGCGATGAACATAAAAATTCGCATGAATCTCAACTCACAAATCAAAGAAGTTCAACGAGAAGCACTTACTAAAGAAAATATAGGAAATGAAATAATGAAGAAGTATGAGAAGCAACTCTTTATACAGGAAGATGGAATTCGATATTTTGCAAATCGTATTTGGGTACCGAAGTTGGGTGGATTAAGGAAGTTGATATTGAACGAGGCACATAAGACAAGATACTCGATACATCCTGGAGTTGGAAAGATGTACCAAGATCTTAAGACACGTTATTGGTGGCCTAATTTAAAGACAGACGTTGCAACATATGTTGGGGAGTGTTTAACTTGTTCCAAAGTCAAAGCAGAACACCAAAAGCCGTCAGGGTTACTTCAACAACCAGAAATCCCAGAATGGAAATGGGATGGTATTACCATGGATTTCATCACGAAGTTACCAAAGACTGCCTGGGGATACGACACTATTTGGGTAATTGTTGATCGTCTTACCAAATCTGCACATTTCTTGCCTATAAAGGAAACGGATAGAATGGAGAAATTATTACGATTATATATAAAGGAAATAGTTTCAAGGCATGGAATACCTATTTCCATTATATCTGATCGTGATAGTAGATTTACCTCAAAGTTCTGGCAATCACTACAGGAGGCACTAGGAACTCGTTTGGATATGAGTACCGCATATCATCCGCAAACTGACGGGCAGAGTGAAAGAACAATTCAGACTCTTGAAGACATGCTCAGGGCATGTGTGATCGATTTTGGAAACGGATGGGATAAGTATTTACCATTAGCAGAATTCTCGTATAATAATAGTTATCATGCGAGCATTAAAGCTGCGCCATTTGAAGCACTGTATGGAAGGAAGTGTAGATCTCCTATTTGTTGGAATGAAGTAGGAGATCGACAATTAACTGGTCCAGAGATCATACACGAAACGACTGAGAAGATAGTACAAATCAAGGAGAGATTGAAAACAGCCCATAGTCGCCAAAAGAGCTACGCCGATGTCCGAAGGAAACCATTAGAGTTTCAGATCGGTGACATGGTTATGCTAAAGGTGTCACCTTGGAAAGGTGTGATACGTTTTGGAAAAAGGGGTAAACTGAACCCAAGATATGTAGGCCCGTTCAAGATCATCGAACGCATTGGACCGGTAGCTTATCGACTCGAGTTACCGCAACAACTCGCCGGAGTACACAATACCTTTCACATCTCAAACCTTAAGAAGTGTCTTGCAAAGGAAGACCTCACCATTCCTCTTGAAGAAATCCATGTCGACGAGAAACTACAATTCATCGAAGAACCAATCGAAATCATGGATCGTGAAGTTAAACGGCTCAAGCAGAGCAACATACCGATCGTTAAGGTTCATTGGAATGCTCGAAGGGGTCCCGAGTTTACTTGGGAACGAGAGGATCAAATGAAACAAAAGTATCCACACTTGTTTCCCGATGACGCAAAATAGGTACAATTTTAAAATTTCGGGACGAAATTTATTTAACGGGTAGGTACTGTAATGACCCGGACTTTTTTCGATCGATCTATACTTATAAGATTAATATTTGCATAAATTAAACCTTACCAACATGATAAGCAACCCAAATTGTTGAGACTTATGTTTTTGAAAAGAGATTTACACAACGATTGACCGTCTAGTTTGACCGATGATATCACGAACTATATAACATATGATAATTATACGTTTGTGTATATATATGTATATATACAAATTTAACATGATCTAAGGATGTTTTAATATCTCATTTTGTATTAATAACAGTAAGTTATATGTATATTTTGAAACTACTAACTTAAGTTTTCAAAACGATAACTTTAAGTAACGTTTTTTGATATAAATACTTATAACCTATAATGTTTATACATATATCGTATATGTAATGTATTTAATCACTTTTTAAGGACTTAAATACATAAAACAATATAAGTATATTCACAAAAGATAACTATATTTGAATCCTCGTTCCGTTTTCACAAGATTTCTATACGTATATCTAGAGTATATGTACTCGTATCATACCTAACTTCTATACGTATTTACTATTGGTATATACACATCAAATCACCACCTAACCAGCCCTTGTTCATGCCTTATGTATAAGGTAATTACTTTTGTATTATTGTATGACTAATTAACAAGATTACAAACTTGAAAATTGTCTTTGTCTCCCCCCATTCACTTTTTTAAAGGGGTTAAGAGTACTCCATTTTTGATTCATTTTTACCTCAAATCTCTAGCTAAATACACACACACTTATGAACCCTAAACACCTTAACCATCTCAGCCCACAACCATGAAGATCTAGCTTCAAAAACATCACTTAATCACCATAAGAAAACCCTTACAAAAACACTTCAAGAATCCTTCCAAGAACACAAGTTTATTTCCAATCTTTCATCCAACTCCACCACTCTTTTGGTTCTAGGTTTTTACTCCTATTTTACAGCAATATTGTCCAAGTAACTTGAGGTAGTAACTTTGTTCATAACCTTATTCGATTCATATATATATAGTTATCTTATTTTATGGTATAAAATTTTAACAACAAGAACATAGTTTGAATGTTTTCAAACTTGTTTGCAAACTAAATAGATCCTTCTAACTTAACTTTTAAAATACTTCAAGACCTGTAATATATCATAAATATATTCTAATTTCACAAGGTATAACTTGGTTTTTCAAAGAACACCTTAAAAACTGTTTTTACGACGTCGGAGTGCAACCGGGGGCTGTTTTGGGTTGGATAATTAAAAACTATTTTGAACTTTGAATTGGAGGCTTATTTTCTGGAAAATTGATATTTACTATGAATATGTTAACACATAAAAATTTCATGATTTAACTCAAAGTATAAGTATTTTTAGAAAAATAATCATTTAAGGTTGTTTACATGATGGAAAATGATCAACTTCATAAGTTTCACTAAAGTTTGACCTATGACCTATGATTTCGAATACAAACTAAGGTATTTACAGTTCATATTCTTAAAGAAGGACTCGATCCAAGGAAGTGTCAAGTTGAACCAACAAAAACGGAGTTGTAACGAAGAAACTATGACCAAAACAAAATCGGATATCCAAGACTAGTTTAGCCACGAAAATAATTGGAGAAAAATTAAATAAATCACATCTTTTTAAAATAACATGATATTTTATATATATGTACTCATAATTTAATTTTATATATTTCAGGATCACCCATAAACAATACGAGAAGATTAATCATAAGATCCCATGATTGTACGCAACACGTCATTTGACAACACCGGTACTTTATGTACACAACACGTCATTTGACAACACCGGTACCATGGGTCAAGATTAATCCCGACCAATACGAATACGATGGGGGTTTTATTTATTTCGATGGGGGTTTATTTATTTATTAAACACCTAAATATGAACCATTAAAATTGAATTGCTAACTACGGACTAAGAAGACATTAAAAGTATTATAAGTATATATATGTGACGATTGTTTAAAATGAAAATATATTGACATATTATATATGGATAGGTTCGTGATATCAACCGGAGACTAAGTCAAAATATATATATCTTCAAGGCAAAAGTGAGTATATAGTCCCACTTTTAAACTCTAAATATTTCGGGATGAGAATACATGTATTTTATGTTTTACGATATGGACACAAGTAACTGAAAAATATATTCTACGTTGAGTTGTACCACTGGCATACTTCCCTGTAGCTTGGTAACTATTATTTACAGCGGTATTGTAAACGCGAATCCTGTTGATAGATCTATCGGGCCTGACAACCCCAACCGGACTGGACGACCAGTATTCAACGGTTGCACAGTACTTCGTTTCGTGACTATACTTGGTACAGTGTAGTAAGATTTCATAATAAAGGGAATATGCGACGTGATTAAATGTTAAGTATGGTTACCAAGTGCTCAACCACTTAGAATACTTTTATTAAAATGTTTATATATGAAATCTTGTGGTCTATATATATATATATATATATTGCTGCCGGCATTAAACCTATATCTCACCAACTTTATGTTGACGTTTTAAGCATGTTTATTCTCAGGTGATAACTAAAAGCTTCCGCTGCAACATGTTGAATTTAAGCAAGATCTTGAGTATGCATATTTGTGTCAAAAATAAAACTGCATATCCGAGGAATTGTAATGTAAAATATGCTAGAAATCGTATTGTTATCATCACATGTAAAGTTTGTAAGTCTAAGATTATCGCTAAACGATAATCATCTTTATATTGTCTAAAGCTTGTATTAATATAAGAGTTATGGTTTGTAATGCAAAATAAATGCAGTTGTTCTTTTAAAAAATGTCGCATATAGAGGTCAATACCTCGCATTGAAATCATACGTTATCTAACTCGTTCTTATGGTTAAGGACGGGTTATGACATGATGGTATTCTAATTACATAGAATATCTATATATAGAACAAAAGATTTCGTAGATTACGGAGGAATTTACGGAATATGTCAGGCAAAGTTTACAGTAATAGATACGCTAAGATATGAATCAGCAGATACGCTAAGATATGAATTTTGTCTATACACTATTTATGCAATCAATGCAGTAAGATGCGTATAAACTTAAGATGATAAGCAGGTAATTTCCGACAAGAATGATAAGCAAAACTTTTTGACATGCAGACACGCTAAATGTTTTACGAAATAGACACAAGTAAATGAAACTACTTTATATGGATGAATGATCGAAGCTGAATATGCCCCTTTTTAGCTTGGTAGCCTAAGAATTTGGGAACAGACCCCCAAATTGACGCGAATCCTAAAGATAGATCTATCGGGCCCAACAAGCCCCATTCTGGAATTTGGAATACTTTAGTACTTGGAAATTATCATGTCCGATGGGTGTCCCGGAATGATGGAGATATTCTATATGCATCTTGTTAATGTCGGTTACCAGGTGTTCACCGTATGAATGATTTTTATCTCTATGTATGGGATGTATTGAAATATGAAATCTTGTGGTCTATTATTTCGATTGATAAATATATAGGTTAAACCTGAAAGGACCCGTTCATATACATTATAAACGATTCACAATAGTTGATTACATTGCGAGGTATTTGATCTCTATATGATACATTTTACAAACTTTGCATTCGTTTTTAAAAGACAATCTTTCTTTACATCAAAAATTGACAGGCATGCAACCATTTCATAATATCCACTATCCAACTATAAATTGATTTAATAATAATCTTTGATGAACTCAATGACTCGAATGCAACGTTCTTCGAAATATGCTATGAAAGACTCCAAGTAATATCTTTAAAATGAGCAAATGCACAGCGGAAGATTTCTTTAACACCTGAGAATAAACATGCTTTAAAGTGTCAACCAAAAGGTTGGTGAGTTCATTAGTTTATCATAATCATTTATTTCCATCATTTTAATAGACCACAAGAATTTTATTTCCAGTTCTCATAAATATACGTCCCATGCATAGAGACAAAAAATAATCATTCATATGGTGAACACCTGGTAACCGACATTAACTAGATACATATAAGAATATCCCCTATCATTCCGGGATCCTCCTTCGGACATGATATAAATTTCAAAGTACTAAAGCATCCGGTACTTTGGATGGGGTTTGTTAGGCCCAATAGATCTATCTTTAGGATTCGCGTCAATTAGGGTGTCTGTTCCCTAATTCTTAGATTACCAGACTTTAATAAAAAAGGGGCATATTCGATTTTGATAATTCAACCATAGAATGTAGTTTCAATTACTTGTGTCTATTTCATCAAACATTTATAAAAGTGCATGTATTCTCAGTCCCAAAAATATAAAGGGTAAAAAGGCAAATGAAACTCAACATACTGTATTTCGTAGTAAAAATACATATAACGTCATTGAACAAGTGCAAGGTTGGCCTCGGATTCACGAACCTAAATTAATTATATATATTTATGTGTTGGTCAATATTTGTCTAACAAATTAGGTCAAGTCATAGTGTACCACAATCCTAATGCTCGAGACTAATATGCAAAAGTCAACAAAAGTAAATTTGACTCAAAATAATTTCCAAAAATCTATACATGATTAATATATAGTTTAAATATCGTCGTTTTATATTTTTAAATATTTTTAAAAGATTTATTAGAGTAAATAATATAATTTATTTATTAATAAATAAAATTTTATATTATATTTATATAATAAAATATACTTTTATATATATTAAGTAATAAAATTTATAGGGTTCATTTAATATTATAAATATAATATAATAGGTATTATTAAAGTAAGTTATTACACGCAGTAAAATATGTTTGTATCAAATATTTATTTGATAAAATAATATCTATAATGATAGTAAGTAAAAGTTGTATTATTTTATAATAATAATTATTATTATAAAAATATCAATATTTATAATTACTAAGATGACATTATGATAAAACGATAATTCTAATTATGATAACTTTAATATTTACGATAATTTTTAATATTATCTTTAAAATAATAATTCTATTTAAAATAAAAATAATAATAATGATATTTTATAGTAACAATGACATTCTTATTAAAATGATAATTTTTGTTAAAATGATAGTTTTAATACTAACGATAATTTTAATAATAATAGTAATGATAAAAATAATAAGAACGATAATTTTATCTAAATCAATATCTTATAATATTTTAATTTCATCATGATACTCTTACCCATTATTTCCTAATCGTTTCGTTTAATTGCTTTTAATCGTCTTTTATATCGTGTTCATAATAATGATAATAATAGTAATCAAAATAATTAGGTGTTACAAATATTTGTTTTAATTACACTAATATTAATAATGATAGTTACTATAACATTATTAACGATAATACTAATAATTATCTTAATGATAATATAGTAATAATAATATTAACAATAACAATAACTATTTTTAAATAATGATATATATATTAATAATAATAATAATAATAATAATAATAATAATACCAATAATAATAATAATAATAATAATAATAATAATTGGATAATAATAATAATAATACTAATTATAACTTTAACGATAATAACGATAGTAATAATAAAAAAATAACAATTTTTTTAATGATAAATCCTTTTATTGATAAAGATAATAATAATAATAAGATAAAACTAGAACGACAATAATAACGACGATAATAATAATCATTTTTAATAATAATACAAAAATTCGATGGACTATAACTTCAAATCCGTTCATCGAAATCATTCGATATCTAAATGAAAAGTTCTTAATTTTTCGCTAGCTTTCCAACGACATGCATATCTTATACCTTATCTCAGTCGCATATATAACTAATTCAGGATTCAACATAACCTAACTAAAGGCAATATCAAAAGTACAAACATGCATAATCCTATATACTCGAGCACTAGTCAGGGATACACTATTAGTATGTAAAAGTTAAATTATGAGTACTCACGTATCAATATTGAGATTCAATATTGCAGGAAAGGTACGTAGACGCAACGGAGATGATAAACACTATATTGACCTCACGAGCATACCCATGAACCATACCCAATCACCTCCATAGCTATAACCCATAATTTCCTTAATCCAATCCCATTCGAAAAACAATTTCGAAATTACTCGGACAGCACTCTGACGTAATATTTTATGTATACTAATAATATCTTGAAATAATACGGAGTAAATATATATATGTAAATCGATTGAGAGAGTTTAGAGAAAAATATTTTCAAGTTTCTATGAAATAATGAAAGCTATTGAATTCTATTTATAATAGATTTTTGAATTATTAAAGTGAATTATTAAAGTATGAATTATTAAAGTGAATTATTAAAGTATGAATTATTAAAGTGAATTATTAAAGTATGAATTATTAAAGTGAATTATTAAAGTATGAATTATTAAAGTGAATTATTAAAGTATGAATTATTAAAGTGAATTATTAAAGTTAAAGTAAAGTAAAAATAAAGTAAAGGTAACGTTTAAGTATAGTAAAAGTATAAAACTATGTACGTATAATACGCGTATAAATATATATAATATTAATTTAAATCGTTATATATATTAAATAAAATATAAATATCGTTATCTTTATCATACTGGTTAAGTAATGAGTTGTCAAAAGTGGTTCTAGATATTTATAAAAGTTATATACGTTTTAATAATAAAGTTCTTTTTAAACTGAAAACGTTTTTGTACGTTTGAAACTAAATCAAATAAATATAATAATTTTGTTTTCCAAAACCAAATATATTTTTAAGAATCATTTTGTTTAAAGGTTAAAATAATGAAAATCGTTATATCATAAAATGTTTTAGAAAAGTAGAATCATATATATTCATAATAGGTTTCAAGTTTTTAAATTACAGTTTGTTGGTGAAGCATGAGATAAAGTTCAAAGGTTAAATAAACGTATGAAATCATCTTAATGAAAAATGTCGAGTTACTTAACTTGTCGATATCTAACATCTAAGTTATTTACACTTCACGTTCTTACTTATAAATCACTTTACTATTTTCCGAATGTTGTCAAAAAGAATAGATTTCTTAAATCACAGTGGACCTCATAACATAGACCCGTAATCATATCATAATGTATCTGATAAATCAATTATTTGATATTATCTTCTAATTCCATCGATAAACATATTGAAACAAATACGTTCATGTAAAGTATTATACGTTTAATACTTTATTAATATTCTCAAGTTATAATATATATATACATATATATACATATTTATTTATATATAATGGTTTGTGAATCGTCGGAATTTGGTCGAGGTTATAAGGAATGTATGAACACAATTTAAAATTCTTGAGATTTAACTTAACAAACTTTGCTTATCGTGTCGAAATAATATAAAGATAAAGTTTAAATTTGGTTGGAAATTTTCGGGTTGTCACAGTACCTACCTGTTAAAGAAATTTCGTCCCGAAATTTGAGTGGAAAGGTCGTGAATGATAATAAGTATGTTTTCATGAGGCATACCGGCTAAAAATTAGAGTTTTATCATCAGCGAATAATTTGGATAAACAATCCATTTATATAAAGAG
The DNA here is from genome assembly GCF_046630445.1 of Rutidosis leptorrhynchoides. NCBI lineage: Eukaryota > Viridiplantae > Streptophyta > Magnoliopsida > Asterales > Asteraceae > Rutidosis > Rutidosis leptorrhynchoides. Next base: position 228,000,222 of record NC_092340.1, read on the forward strand.
TACGAATGAAGCTAACATAGAAGAGTGAAATGAGTAAGTGTAGATTCATCTTATCATTTGACGTAGATATGATTGATTTCCAGATTTCAAGGGATTTGAAGAAAATCTTTGTAATAAGATTTATTCTCCGGTAACAAAAAGAATTAGGATCCGCTTTAAATGCGATCGTCCATTTTAATTGTTCCGTCGGAGATTTTCTTATAAATTCACCTCCTTCGTTTTCTTACAACTCACACCTTCTTTTGATGCATTTTATGAAAGTCCCTAAACATCTACCCACGTCCATTGCAGGTACAACAGTTTACAGGCCACCATGATTGTTCGTTATTATCCTATCCGTGTTTGTATGTGGTTATAGCAACTGCAGGAACGAGATTTGGATGTTTGACTATGTTAGACTTAGTCAGACGTCCGAGTGAAGCCTCACTCGTACGAATGATAGGCTCATACGCACGGTTGATACTGAGCTAAGTCACAATTACAACCTAAATGAGAAGACACGAGTGAGTGATCACCCGTACGGCTGATGAAGCCAACTTGTATGTGTGATGGATGAATCGTACGGGTGAGTCAACAGCAGGGGTATATAAAGTCTTATGTTCTTCATTTTAGGTTAAGCCTCTCATTTGTTATACACACTCAGATCTGGTGAGCTCCTCCGATTCTCTCTCAACCCAAATCACCCAGGTAGTGAATAATAGCTCTAGGTGTTGATTTAATCACACTTGATTTAGTTATGGTATGACTAAATTAATCCCAAAAAGCTTAACCTGTTTACTAGAGGGTTTGATTCACTTATTCCGTCATTGTGTGAGTTAAATCTGTTAATTTCTAAGTTCCTAGTCATGTTTGATCACCTTCTATTCTTTCCCCCTCAACTCATATTTTAAAGTGTCCATCAATATGCTCCATCCAGTTCTGATTCTCGATATACTTATAACTTTCATATCGGTCATTCTTCTTTTTCATCTACCGCCGGAAGAATCTATTTACTTCTACTATACTCTTGGGTTTATAGTGTTTCTAGTTCTCCCGTGTCTTTATATTGCTATATGCATCGATATATATGGTTTATAATTTTTGGTTTGTCGTTGGGCTTTATATCTTTCCTTATATTTCAAAGTCTCTATTTCTATCTTCTATAATCATTGTCATCCACAGTTAATGCTCTCTTTTATTTGCTGCAATTTATACCCCAATTTCTATTTCGGAGTTTTGTCCTTTCGTTTCTTCTTCTTGCGATTAAGCACCGCTTGTAATGGTCCAGAATTCACAGATATGAATTTCGGAATGAACATTGTTAATGTTCTAGGAAGGAAATTGTGATGGCACGATCTTGACTTGTCAAATTACTAGAATACCTTGGAAAAAGCCGAATCATCAAGAAATATTTTCTTGATATTTTAGAGGTTAAATAGAATACAAGAGTCGTATAACATGGCACATGATGATGTTATGATCTGTGAATCATCACGTTCCATTTAGAAACTCATCATGAATTACTGTAATATAATCACGTTGATCAAGTGTCATTATATTATACTAACTCATGCTTCAGTTTCCAACACTACTTCAAAAACATTCATATTTTAAACTCAAAGGTTTACAGAGTATAGGAACTAAACAGTTTCCTTTTTGATGTAATACAGATAGCGCAAAGAGATAAATGATTCCAGATAAGAATAGTTATGGAAATATCTTCAGAAATATGGAGGATATTTATAATGAAAGATACGATGATATCTTAGAATTTCTAATATCAGAGGATGATGAAGAATATTGTCTGTAAGGGTTTAGTGTCAGGAGCAAGGTATTCGTTAATGACTTCAGCAGACACTGAATCATTTGGATTCTTTGAAGGCAGGTTCAGTCTTTGTGATTTGTCCACAGCCTCCTTCATACTTTGCACAATCCGTTTTCCAGTTCCAAAACTTCTCTATTTCTGAGCTTTGTTAATACACTAATCTTTATCATCAAACTTTTTACTGCTAAGGTCGTTTACAGTTTTTGTTGCTTCATCAGCATTTCGAGAACTAGTTCGCGGTTCAGAGTGTTTTTCAGAAACTTCACATTCGAAGTATGTAAGCCTTGGAAATAGACGTTATGTATAACTGTTGGCGTCAACATGCTGTGAGATTTCAAAATACTGATTGCTAATTCCCAATGATTCGTATGGCAATTCTCGTTACAAGAGGCAGATGAGTAAATGATGAGGTTTCGATAAATATAAAGATTCTTCGGAATGCCCAAGATCAGTGAAGTTGTTGGTAAGTTTATTGCTAATGTGGTGGAATATGAAAAGTTCTCCGGTAACAAAAGGGTAATCACATATATCAAAATTATGATAAGGCTACCCCGAATGAAAAAATCAAAGTTGTCTTGCTGGAGCTGTGATATAATTTGCTACTTTGCAAAGGAATTGCAAGGTTATTTTTTTTGCTAATAAATGCCAAAAGATCTGACACAGATATGTGTTGAATTATGACTTTGGTTTCGAGAACTTTTTAAGTACATAACTGTGGGTAATATGTGGTTGGATCATCATCTCGATTGCTCATTATTTGAAGTGTCTTCAGAGATTTTCGAAGGGTTTGAACACATATTGTAATTGTTTGTATACGTTTGATGTTCTAACACACTTTTGAAGTCAAAGTATAGCTTTGAAAGATGTAGGAATCTAAAAGTGATGGTACCGGTTATATCTCGAATTGAATTCTGAGATTTTAAAATCAGAATATGTAATTGGGTTTGAATGAGTATGGTTGTTTTGATTTCTATGAAAGAATGTATATTATTGTGAAAGTAGGAAGTATAATTGATAATTTGCTTGATCTGATTCGAAGAATGTAACATATTAATTGTGAATTTGTATATATCTCTCGGGTATTACCTACCCATTAAAAAAAATTTCACAATTAATATTTTGTACATAAGAATTTTATTACAGTCTTTATGAAAGTATATATGTATATATTCTCCTCAGATGTAACATAGATTTTAATGAGTTAATACTAAATTAAACTCATTCGATTTACAGTTGGAACTAGAATTGAATAATTCCTTGAAGGCTTTAGAGGTTACATAAGTATTTCTTCAATAATATTGAAATTATGAATCAATACTTCGTTATTTGTTGAGATGTGATGTTGGTTTTCGTTAAATTCTTGTGAACTTCTCAAAGTACGAATGATGTTATCTGAAAAGTTTCGGTTACATCAATGATGAAGTGAAAAATCAAATATATACTTGATTTATTAGGAATTGGAATTTGTTGAATTGAGACAGAGATTGTAGTTAACGATGGTTAAGTCGCGGGCGAGGGACGTACATTATTGCATATTTGTAATATGAATTAACCGAGTAGTTAAGATTCACACACAATAGCTTAGCACGGAAAGATTTATTTTTTATTTCAAAATATATATATATATATATAAAATATATATATAATTTCTTCAGAGGGAATGAGTTAATTCTTCATAACTTGTTGATACAATATACACGTTATTGATTCGTAATGATGTCCACAGTGATTCTTGAACTGACGGAGTTTGTGATATTATAGGTGTTGTTGATTCTGATGTTGACTGTACTGACGATGCTGGTGACGTTGACGGTACTGTTGATGCTGTTGGTAAAACAAGTTTAACTTGTTAATCACACACTATTTTTGTCAGGGTTTCTACTCTTCCTTCTATCATTTTGGTTCGCTTAACTGATTTATGGTTAGTGCTAGATTAGATAATCTCTAAGACTTTAGAGATTATATAATCGCCGCGGAATGTTTCTCCAATGAAGTTATGAATTAATGCTTCGTCAGTTATTGTTGTTGGTACTCCTTGGTATCTATGGTGCGTATGACGTTGATGCTAGTGGGACAGATTGTGAAGTTGAGGTTTACAACGCGGTTGTGGTTGGAGGTGGTAATGGTACTGTTGGCATTGATGATGGTGGTACTGGTTATGCTGCTGGTGCTGCTGCTGGTGTTTGTAATCTCAGCACCATATTCTCCAAAGCCACTACCCGAGCGCGAAGTTCGTTGACTTCTTCTATTATTCCAGGATGATTGTCGGTCGGAACGAGAGGATAAATAAAATCTAGAATTTGATGTAGTATATAATCGTGACGAGATACCCTGGAAATGAGAGAGAAATGGTGTCTCGAACAGGTTCGCCGGTAAGTGCTTCAGGTTCTTCGCCAAGAGGGCAATGTGGTGGATGGAAAGGATCGCCTTCTTCTTGTTTCCAATGATTGAGGAGGCTACGAACCCATCCCCAATTCATCCAGAATAGGTGATGACTGATTGGTTGATCCATTCCGGTCACACTGCTTTCGGAGCTTGAGTGAGATTCCATTTCGGAATCCGAGTGACTTGAACTGATGACAAATTCCATTTCGTACGATTGGATAAAGGATTTTTGATATAAAATGATTTTTCGGCTATCGGGTGGTATTTTATTTACATAGGATATCTATATATAGAGATCAAAAGATTTCATAGATTACGGAGGAATTTGTGGGGTATGTCAGGCAAAGTTTAAAGTAACAGATACGATAAGATATGATTTAGCAGATACGCAAAGATATGAATTTTGTCTATACACTACTCATGCAATTAATGTAGCAAGACGTGTCTAGACTAATAATAATAAGCAGGTAATTTCCTATGGATGATAAGCAGATGATTTCCGACTAGAAATGATAAGCAAAACTTTTGACATGCAGACACGGTCGAAGTCCAGACTCACTAATGCATCCTAACGACTTATCAGTTAGACACACTAATGCAGACCTGGTTTGCTAAGACCACCGCTCTGATACCAACTGAAAGGACCCGTTCATATACATTATAAACGATTCACAATAGTTGATTACATTGCGAGGTATTTGATCTCTATATGATACATTTTACAAACGTTGCATTCGTTTTTAAAAGACAATCTTTCTTTACATCAAAAATTGACAGGCATGCATACCATTTCATAATATCCACTATCCAACTATAAATTGATTTAATAATAATCTTTGATGAACTCAATGACTCGAATGCAACGTTCTTCGAAATATGCTATGAAAGACTCCAAGTAATATCTTTAAAATGAGCAAATGCACAGCGGAAGATTTCTTTAACACCTGAGAATAAACATGCTTTAAAGTGTCAACCAAAAGGTTGGTGAGTTCATTAGTTTATCATAATCATTTATTTCCATCATTTTAATAGACCACAAGAATTTTATTTCCAGTTCTCATAAATATACGTCCCATGCATAGAGACAAAAAATAATCATTCATATGGTGAACACCTGGTAACCGACATTAACTAGATACATATAAGAATATCCTCTATCATTCCGGGATCCTCCTTCGGACATGATATAAATTTCGAAGTACTAAAGCATCCGGTACTTTGGATGGGGTTTGTTAGGCCCAATAGATCTATCTTTAGGATTCGCGTCAATTAGGGTGTCTGTTCCCTAATTCTTAGATTACCAGACTTTAATAAAAAAGGGGCATATTCGATTTCGATAATTCAACCATAGAATGTAGTTTCAATTACTTGTGTCTATTTCATCAAACATTTATAAAAGTGCATGTATTCTCAGTCCCAAAAATATAAAGGGTAAAAAGGCAAATGAAACTCACCATACTGTATTTCGTAGTAAAAATACATATAACGTCATTGAACAAGTGCAAGGTTGGCCTCGGATTCACGAACCTAAATTAATTATATATATTTATGTGTTGGTCAATATTTGTCTAACAAATTAGGTCAAGTCATAGTGTACCACAATCCTAATGCTCGAGACTAATATGCAAAAGTCAACAAAAGTAAATTTGACTCAAAATAATTTCCAAAAATCTATACATGATTAATATATAGTTTAAATATCGTCGTTTTATATTTTTAAATATTTTTAAAAGATTTATTAGAGTAAATAATATAATTTATTTATTAATAAATAAAATTTTATATTATATTTATATAATAAAATATACTTTTATATATATTAAGTAATAAAATTTATAGGGTTCATTTAATATTATAAAGATAATATAATAGGTATTATTAAAGTAAGTTATTACACGTAATAAAATATGTTTGTATCAAAAATATTTATTTGATAAAATAATATCTATAATGATAGTAAGTAAAAGTTATATTATTTTATAATAATAATTATTATTATAAAAATATCAATATTTATAATTACTAAGATGACATTATGATAAAACGATAATTCTAATTATGATAACTTTAATATTTACGATAATTTTTAATATTATCTTTAAAATAATAATTCTATTTAAAATAATAATAATAATGATATTTTATAGTAACAATGACATTCTTATTAAAATGATAATTTTTGTTAAAATGATAGTTTTAATACTAACGATAATTTTAATAATAATAGTAATGATAAAAATAATAAGAACGATAATTTTATCTAAATCAATATCTTATAATATTTTAATTTCATCATGATACTCTTACCCATTATTTCCTAATCGTTTCGTTTAATTGCTTTTAATCGTCTTTTATATCGTGTTCGTAATAATGATAATAATAGTAATCAAAATAATTAGGTGTTACAAATATTTGTTTTAATTACACTAATATTAATAATGATAGTTACTATAACATTATTAACGATAATACTAATAATTATCTTAATGATAATATAGTAATAATAATATTAACAATAACAATAACCATTTTTAAATAATGATATATATATTAATAATGATAATAATAATAATAATAATAATACCAATAATAATAATAATAATAATAATAATAATTGGATAATAATAATAATAATACTAATTATAACTTTAACGATAATAACGATAGTAATAATAAAAAAATAACAATTTTTTTAATGATAAATCCTTTTATTGATAAAGATAATAATAATAATAAGATAAAACTAGAACGACAATAATAACGACGATAATAATAATCATTTTTAATAATAATACAAAAATTCGATGGACTATAACTTCAAATCCGTTCATCGAAATCATTCGATATCTAAATGAAAAGTTCTTAATTTTTCGCTAGCTTTCCAACGACATGCATATCTTATACCTTATCTCAGTCGCATATATAACTAATTCAGGATTCAACATAACCTAACTAAAGGCAATATCAAAAGTACAAACATGCATAATCCTATATACTCGAGCACTAGTCAGGGATACACTATTAGTATGTAAAAGTTAAATTATGAGTACTCACGTATCAATATTGAGATTCAATATTGCAGGAAAGGTACGTAGACGCAACGGAGATGATAAACACTATATTGACCTCACGAGCATACCCATGAACCATACCCAATCACCTCCATAGCTATAACCCATAATTTCCTTAATCCAATCCCATTCGAAAAAAAATTTCGAAATCACTCGGACAGCACTCTGATGTAATATTTTATGTATACTAATAATATCTTGAAATAATACGGAGTAAATATATATATGTAAATCGATTGAGAGAGTTTAGAGAAAAATATTTTCAAGTTTCTATGAAATAATGAAACCTATTGAATTCTATTTATAATAGATTTTTGAATTATTAAAGTGAATTATTAAAGTATGAATTATTAAAGTGAATTATTAAAGTATGAATTATTAAAGTGAATTATTAAAGTATGAATTATTAAAGTGAATTATTAAAGTATGAATTATTAAAGTGAATTATTAAAGTATGAATTATTAAAGTGAATTATTAAAGTTAAAGTAAAGTAAAAATAAAGTAAAGGTAACGTTTAAGTATAGTAAAAGTATAAAACTATGTACGTATAATACGCGTATAAATATATATAATATTAATTTAAATCGTTATATATATTAAATAAAATATAAATATCGTTATCTTTATCATACTGGTTAAGTAATGAGTTGTCAAAAGTGGTTCTAGATATTTATAAAAGTTATATACGTTTTAATAATAAAGTTCTTTTTAAACTGAAAACGTTTTTGTACGTTTGAAACTAAATCAAATAAATATAATAATTTTGTTTTCCAAAACCAAATATATTTTTAAGAATCATTTTGTTTAAAGGTTAAAATAATGAAAATCGTTATATCATAAAATGTTTTAGAAAAGTAGAATCATATATATTCATAATAGGTTTCAAGTTTTTAAATTACAGTTTGTTGGTGATGCATGAGATAAAGTTCAAAGGTTAAATAAACGTATGAAATCATCTTAATGAAAAATGTCGAATTACTTAACTTGTCGATATCTAACATCTAAGTTATTTACACTTCACGTTCTTACTTATAAATCACTTTACTATTTTCCGAATGTTGTCAAAAAGAATAGATTTCTTAAATCACAGTGGACCTCATAACATAGACCCGTAATCATATCATAATGTATCTGATAAATCAATTATTTGATATTATCTTCTAATTCCATCGATAAACATATTGAAACAAATACGTTCATGTAAAGTATTATACGTTTAATACTTTATTAATATTCTCAAGTTATAATATATATATACATATATATACATATTTATTTATATATAATGGTTCGTGAATCGTCGGAATTTGGTCGAGGTTATAAGGAATGTATGAACACAATTTAAAATTCTTGAGATTTAACTTAACAAACTTTGCTTATCGTGTTGAAATAATATAAAGATAAAGTTTAAATTTGGTTGGAAATTTTCGGGTTGTCACAAAACCTATAACTCACCAACATTTTTGTTGACGTTTAAAGCATGTTTATTCTCAGGTGATTATTAAGAGCTTCCGCTGTTGCATACTAAAATAAGGACAAGATTTGGAGTCCATGCTTGTATGATATTATTTAAAAACTGCATTCCAGAAATTTATTTTTGATGTAATATATTCTTATTGTAAACCATTATGTAATGGTCGTGTGTAAACGGTATATTTTAGATTATCATTATTTGATAATCTACGTAATGCTTTTTAAACCTTTTTCGATAAAATAAAGGTTATGGTTGTTTTAAAAATGAATGCAGTCTTTGAAAAACGTCTCATATAGAGGTTAAAACCTCGCGACGAAATCAATTAATATGGAACGTTTATAATCAATATGAACGGGACATTTCAGTTGGTATCCGAGCGTTGGTCTTAGAGAACCAGAAATTTGCATTAGTGTTTCTTATCGAGTTTGTTAGGATACATTAGTGAGTCTGGACTTCGACCGTATTTTCTTTAAAAATGATTGCTTAGCACTTTTGTTGGAAACTATATATTATTAACATGTAAATATTATGTGATATATTAACCTCTTAATGTGTTTGATATTGTGTGATAGATGTCTACCACTAGTACAAATCCCATCGACTCACCTAATAATAATGAAGAGGCAAATATAATTTTGGAAGATTCACAAATTCCCGAAGAGGAACCGGAAGAAGAGCAACAGGAAGAAGAGGAACCGGAAGAAGAGGAACCGGAAGAAGAGGAACCGGAAGAAGAGGAATCAGAAGAGGAGGAACCGGAAGAAGAAGAGGTTTCGGAGGAAGAAATATTGATACCTATAGTAAATCGATTAAATAAAAGAAAATCCTCAACCAACAGACTAAAGTTAATAATGGTCAATGGTGTTTCCGCCGAGGAAGCAAAATATTGGGAAGATTATCAATTTTCCGATGAATCGGATCCCGATGAGGATTCCAATGATGTTATAGAAATTACCTCGACCCAATTTAATAAAGCGAAAGAAAATAATAAGGGAAAAGGTATAAAAATAGAGAAACCCGATTCCAACCCCGATGAACTTTATATGTATCGGCAACATCCGTATTTCCTAAAATGTAACAATGACCCGGGAACCTCTAAACCATTGTGGAAAATGACGGCTCGTATTAGAGGAACACCATATATTCCTAGAAAATTAGGAAAACAAACCAAGTCCGAAGAAGAAGAAACCAGTGATTCAGATTAGAGGGTTGTAATCATTTTATGTATTATATGTATTGTAGTGTGCTTGTACTTCTATGTTCTATGTAAAAATTTCTTGTATTGTTTGTTAATTATCTTTTACGAATCTAATCCTTGTCTATTTTACAGTATAAAAATAAAATGGACGTTAAGAGTAGACAACCGAATATTTTAGAAGACCTACCAGAGGATATGATTGAGGAAATTTTGTCTAGAGTCGGTCAGAATTCATCAGAACATTTAGTTATGGCGAAATTAACTTGTCAAACATTTGAAAGACTTTCCAGAAATGCCTTAGTTTATAAAAGGCTTTCCTTTGATAGGTGGGGTATATCACATTGGGGAGACCGTAAGTTACGCCGTGTTTTCTTTAAAGCGTTAAATGTGGGGAACCCAAATGCAATTTTACACTACGGGTTAAGAACCTATTTTGACTCAACATATCCCAACATAGGATTTCGTGAATTAGAAAGAGCTTTTAACATGCAACATAAAAAAGCATGTTATGCTTACGGGTTAGTGATGTTCGCTTCTTACCAAAGTGAGAAAAAGAACATCGGGTTGCAACTTTTAAATAAAACCTTCCCACAAGTGACGGATTCAGTAGTTGGGGTGAGAAACAAGGTTTTTAGATTATTACTAGGCTGTTGGACATTACGAAACCCTCGTCCTTTTGACGACATTACAACATGATGCCTAGCCAATGGTCATAACGGTTATTTTCCACAAGACCAAGGATGGGAAGTCATCTTAGTAAAACCAGAATGCATAACTTGTTTCTGGACTTATGAATTACGTGTCTTTATTTCCTTTGCTGAACAACTTGCGTATTAACTAGATTTATCTTCAAAACTGTCATGTATCAAAGTGTACTATATTTCATGTTATATGTAATATAGCGATGTTGTAAGTTTGAAGAATATTTATATGTGATATATTATTATAATCAGTTTTAGCTACTAAGTATGAACTTAACGGGTAAGTAGTACCCGAATTTAAACTTATAAAACGCTAATATGAAGAAAAAGCTTTTATAAATGAGTTCATATTATGCTGCGAAATACTATTGACTACTCTTAAATTCTATATGATTAACTCAATTCTTTTGGCTATTTTTGAAGGAAATGGCACCGGCGACTCGTCAGAATTTGAACATGAGCGAGGAATACTTCCGTGTTTCCCTTGCAGCAAACATATCCGCAGTACAGGCTGTGATGCAAAATAACAATAGCTCTGGATCTAGCAGTGGAACTAATTCCACAAGAAATCGTGTAGGATTCTCCTACAAAGAATTCACTACCTGCAAACCTTTGGAATTTGATGGAACTGAAGGACCAATTGGATTGAAACGGTGGACCGAGAAAGTCGAATCGGTGTTTGCCATAAGTAAGTGTACTGAAGAGGATAAAGTTAAGTACGCTACGCATACCTTCACAGGTACTGCGTTAACGTGGTGGAACACCTATCTTGAACATGTAGGACAAAATGCTGCTTACGAACTACCGTAGTCGGCATTTAAGCAATTGATGAACGAGCAGTACCGTCCTAGAAATGAAGTCAACAAGCTCAAGGTAGAGCTTAGAGAGTTACGAACACAAGGGTTCGACATTACCACATATGAACGATGATTCACAGAGTTGCGCCTATTATGTCCAGGAACGTTCGAAGATGAAGAAGAGAAGATCGACGCGTTTATAAAAGGATTACCAGTAAGTATTCAAGAAGATGTGAGTTCACACGAGCCCGCTTCCATACAAAAGGCAATTCGAATGGCTCATAAACTCATAAATCAGATTGAGGGAAGAATTAAAGAGCAGGCGGTTGAAGAAGCCAACACGAAATAACTTAAGAGAAAGTGAGAAGAAACCAGTGACAAGGGTCACCAATACAACAACAACAACAACAATTACAACCACAACCGCAACAACAATCGCAACAATAACCGCAATCCCAACAATAACTACAAAAAATGTCCCAACAACAACAACAACTACAACAACCGTTCCAACAACAATAACAATCCCAACAACAACCTCAATAACAACAACGGCATCAAAAACCAAAAATGCCAAAGGTGTGAAGAGTACCACCAGAATGTGTTATGCACGAAATTTTGCACCAAGTGTAAAAGAACTGGCCATGGTGTGAAAAAGTGTGAGGTCTACGAACCAAAGTTTAACAGAACTAAAGGAACAAATAGTGGTGAAACAAGTAATGCCGCCTTTGTTTGTTATGAATGTGGAAAACTGGGACACATTAGAAGTAATTGCCCGAATCAGGGGAATACTAATGGGCAGGGCCGCTGAAGAGTTTTCAATATTAATACGGCAGAAGCGCATGAAGACCCAGAGCTTGTTACGGGTACGTTTCTTATTGATAATAAATCTGCTTATATTTTATTTGATTTGGGTGCGAATAGAAGCTATATGAGTAGAGATTATTATGCTAAGTTAAGTTGCCTATGTTGCCTTTGAATAGTAAATTTTTACTCGAATTAGCAAACGGTAAATTAATTTCAGCAGATAATATATGTCGGGATAGAGAAATTAAACTGGGGGATGAAATGTTTAAAATTGATTTAATACCAGTCGATTTAGGGAGTTTTGATGTAATAATTGGTATGGACTGGTTGAAAAAGGTGAGAGCAAAGGTCGTTTGTTACAAAAATGCGATTCGCATTATGCGTGAAAACGGAAAACCTTTAATGGTGTACGGAGAGAAGAACAATGCGAAATTAAATCTTATTAGTAGTTTGAAGGTGCAGAAACTAATAAAAAAAGGTTGTTACGTCATTCTAGCACACATCAAGGAAGTTAAACCTAAAGAAAAGAAACATCAGTGATGTTCCTGTAGCAAAAGAATTTCTCGATGTATTTCTGAAAGAATTACCGGGATTATCCCCACGTCGATCCGTTGAATTTCAAATAGATCTTGTACCAGGAGCTGCACCAATAGCTTGTGCTCCATACAGACTCGCACCCAGTGAAATGAAAGAATTACAAAGTCAGTTACAGGAACTTTTAGAGCATGGTTTCATTCAACCAAGCACATCACCATGGGAAACTCCTGTTTTGTTTGTCAAGAAGAAGGATGGTACATTTAAGTTGTGTATCGACTACCGAGAGTTGAACAAACTTACCATCAAGAACTGTTACCCACTACCGAGAATCGATGACTTATTTGATCAACTACAAGGCTCGTCGATTTATTTGAAGATTGATTTACGTTCTGGGTATCATCAAATGCGGGTGAAGGAGGATGATATTCCAAAGACTGCTTTTAGGACGCGTTACAGTCATTACTGTGACGACCCTGGAATTTCTGACTAAATTTAAACTTGATCTTAATATGATTTCGACACGATAAGCAAAGTTTATAAAGTTGAGTCTCAAAATCTTTGGAAATTGTTTACATGAATTCAGTTAACCTTTGACCATGCCAATGATTCACGAACAATTGTGTGTAAATAAATATGTAAATAAAAATATAAGTGTATATATTTATTCGAATGAATATTATATCATGTAATCATTTGAATTAAATGAGTAAAGTAATATACAAAATAAATACGATGTTAATAAATAAATATATATAAATATTATATATGAATCCTGTACACAATTAATATTACACATATGTTCTAATATATATATATATATATATATATATATATATATATATATATATATATATATATATATATATATATATATATATATATATATATATATATATATATATATATATATATATATATATATATATATATATATATATAATATATACTAATATTAAATATGTTATCATGTAATAATAAGTATTACATAATTAATAATATGTACTATTATTATGTTAAATTTAATTACAAGTTAAAATATAGTTATTATATTTCTGTTATTATTATTATTTGATTCTAAAATTTTTGATATTATCAATTCAATATATATATACCTATATACATTGGATTTGATAAGCAGAATTAGTTATATCAACCTCATTATTATTATTAATAGCATTATTAATTTTTATAGATATAAAAATTTAAACATGTAAATCGATATTACTAGTATTATTATTAAGTATTATCTTTAAGAATCAATACTGTACATTATCATTATATTAATATCCTTATAAACATTATTATTATTATTATTATTATTATTATTATTATTATTATATTAATCGGATGATTATTATTAATAGAATTATTATTATTATTAATAGAATTATTATTATTATTGTTATTATTATTGGTATTAATATTTTTTATTATTAATAACATTTTCAAAATAATTATTATTATTAACAATTATTATTATCAGTATTATTATTATTTATTTGTTATTATTATTATTATTAATATAATGGCGTTATGCGAGGTGTATATAAAATAGCTTATATTTTTTACAAGGAAATACTATTAAATACGATACAATTTTACACAAGATATTTATTTATTTAGAGAATGGATATACTTAAACCTTGCTACAACACTTATAGGCAGTGTACCTAATCGTACAGTAGTGTAGTTTTTAGTAAGTCCGGTTCGTTCCACAGGGAATCTTTTTCACAAAGCTTAACGCTATATTAGTTTAAATTTATAAAAATACAAATATATATATAAGTAATATTATTATTATAAAGGGGGGTTTTTACCGTTTAATGACCGGTTTGTCGATTTTAAAACTTTAGTCGCAGTTAAAACCAAATGTAAAATATTAAATAAATAAAAGACTTAATTTAAAGCGTAAAGTAAATAACGATAATGAAATTGCGAATAATAAAAGTGCGATAAAATAAACTTGCGATAATTAAAAAGTACGATAATTAAAAGTGCAATTAAATACAATAACAATAAATAAAAATGCGATAATTAGAAGTACAATTAAATATAAAATAAAGGAAATTAAATATGAAATAAAAGAATTATGCTTATTTAAACTTCCGTAATCATGATGTTTGACGTGTTGATTTTAGTTTTATGCCCATGGGTTAATTGTCCTTTGTCCTGGATTATTTAATATGTCCATCTGGTTTTTGTCCATAACAGTCCATCAGTCATAAATATAAAGTGCGAGTGTCCTCGTCAAATTATCCTTATACCCGAAGTCAAATATTCCAACTAATTGGGGACTTAAACTGTAACAAGGTTTTATTACTTTGTTTAATAATTACACCGGGATGTCGACTGAGTGTAACCCAAGGTTTTAATACTTTGTTATCAATTATGCCAAGTGTCCTTGTACATAATTTCTGTAGTGACCCGAACTTTTCCATGTTTATATATATTAATTGAGATTGATATTTACATGATTAAATGTTTCCAACATGTTAAGCAATCAAACTTGTTAAGACTTGATTAATTGAAATATGTTTCATATAGACAATTGACCACCCAAGTTGACCGGTGATTCACGAACGTTAAAACTTGTAAAAACTATATGATGACATATATATGGATATATATATATAGTTAACATGATACTATGATAAGTAAACATATCATTAAGTATATTAACAATGAACTACATATGTAAAAACAAGACTACTAACTTAATGATTTTTAAACGAGACATATATGTAACGATTATCGTTGTAAAGATATTTAATGTATATATATCATATTAAGAGATATTCATACATGATAATATCATGATAATATAATAATTTAAAATCTCATTTGATATTATAAACATTGGGTTAACAACATTTAACAAGATCGTTAACCTAAAGGTTTCAAAACAACACTTACATGTAACGACTAACGATGACTTAACGACTCAGTTAAAATGTATATACATGTAGTGTTTTAATATGTATTTATACACTTTTGAAAGACTTCAATACACTTATCAAAATACTTCTACTTAATAAAAATGCTTACAATTACATCCTCGTTCAGTTTCATCAACAATTCTACTCGTATGCACCCGTATTCGTACTCGTATAATACACAGCTTTTAGATGTATGTACTATTGGTATATACACTCCAATGATCAGCTCTTAGCAGCCCATGTGAGTCACCTAACACATGTGGGAACCATCATTTGGCAACTAGCATGAAATATCTCATAAAATTACAAAAATATGAGTAATCATTCATGACTTATTTACATGAAAACAAAATTACATATCCTTTATATCTAATCCATACACCAACGACCAAAAACACCTACAAACACTTTCATTCTTCAATTTTCTTCATCTAATTGATCTCTCTCAAGTTCTATCTTCAAGTTCTAAGTGTTCTTCATAAATTCCAAAAGTTCTAGTTTCATAAAATCAAGAATACTTTCAAGTTTGCTAGCTCACTTCCAATCTTGTAAGGTGATCATCCAACCTCAAGAAATCTTTGTTTCTTACAGTAGGTTATCATTCTAATACAAGGTAATAATCATATTCAAACTTTGGTTCAATTTCTATAACTATAACAATCTTATTTCAAGTGATGATCTTACTTGAACTTGTTTTCGTGTCATGATTCTGCTTCAAGAACTTCGAGCCATCCAAGGATCCATTGAAGCTAGATCCATTTTTCTCTTTTCTAGTAGGTTTATCCAAGGAACTTAAGGTAGTAATGATGTTCATAACATCATTCGATTCATACATATAAAGCTATCTTATTCGAAGGTTTAAACTTGTAATCACTAGAACATAGTTTAGTTAATTCTAAACTTGTTCGCAAACAAAAGTTAATCCTTCTAACTTGACTTTTAAAATCAACTAAACATATGTTCTATATCTATATGATATGCTAACTTAATGATTTAAAACCTGGAAACACGAAAAACAGCGTAAAACCGGATTTACGCCGTCGTAGTAACACCGCGGGCTGTTTTGGGTTAGTTAATTAAAAACTATGATAAACTTTGATTTTAAAGTTTTTATTCTGAGAAAATGATTTTTATTATGAACATGAAACTATATCCAAAAATTATGATTAAACTCAAAGTGGAAGTATGTTTTCTAAAATGGTCATCTAGACGTCGTTCTTTCGACTGAAATGACTACCTTTACAAAAACGACTTGTTACTTATTTTTCCGACTATAAACCTATACTTTTCTATTTATATTCATAAAATAGAGTTCAATATGAAACCATAGCAATTTGATTCACTCAAAACGGATTTAAAATGAAGAAGTTTTGGGTAAAAGAAGATTGGATAATTTTTCTCATTTTCGCTACGTGAAAATTGGTAACAAATCTATTCCAACCATAACTTAATCAACTTGTATTGTATATTATGTAATCTTGAGATACCATAGACACGTATACAATGTTTCGACCTATCATGTCAACACATCTATATATATTTCGGAACAACCATAGACACTCTATATGTGAATGTTGGAGTTAGCTATACAGGGTTGAGGTTGATTCCAAAATATATATAGTTTGAGTTGTGATCAATACTGAGATACGTATACACTGGGTCGTGGATTGATTCAAGATAATATTTATCGATTTATTTCTGTACATCTAACTGTGGACAACTAGTTGTAGGTTACTAACGAGGACAGCTGACTTAATAAACTTAAAACATCAAAATATATTAAAAGTGTTGTAAATATATTTTGAACATACTTTGATATATATGTATATATTGTTATAGGTTCGTGAATCAACCAGTGGCCAAGTCTTACTTCCCGACGAAGTAAAAATCTGTGAAAGTGAGTTATAGTCCCACTTTTAAAATCTAATATTTTTGGGATGAGAATACATGCAGGTTTTATAAATGATTTACAAAATAGACACAAGTACGTGAAACTACATTCTATGGTTGAATTATCAAAATCGAATATGCCCCTTTTTATTAAGTCTGGTAATCTAAGAATTAGGGAACAGACACCCTAATTGACGCAAACTCTAAAGATAGATCTATTGGGCCTAACAAACCCCATCCAAAGTACCGGATGCTTTAGTACTTCAAAATTTATATCATATCCGAAGGGTGTCCCGGAATGATGGGAATATTCTTATATATGCATCTTGTTAATGTCGGTTACCAGGTGTTCACCATATGAATGATTTTTATCTCTATGTATGGGATGTGTATTGAAATATGAAATCTTGTGGTCTATTGTTACGATTTGATATATATAGGTTAAACCTATAACTCACCAACATTTTTGTTGACGTTTAAAGCATGTTTATTCTCAGGTGAATATTAAGAGCTTCCGCTGTTGCATACTAAAATAAGGACAAGATTTGGAGTCCATGTTTGTATGATATTGTGTAAAAACTGCATTCAAGAAACTGATTTCGATGTAACATATTTGTATTGTAAACCATTATGTAATGGTCGTGTGTAAACAGGATATTTTAGATTATCATTATTTGATAATCTACGTAAAGCTTTTTAAACCTTTATTTATGAAATAAAGGTTATGGTTTGTTTTAAAAATGAATGCAGTCTTTGAAAAACGTCTCATATAGAGGTCAAAACCTCGCAACGAAATCAATTAATATGGAATGTTTTTAATCAATAAGAACGGGACATTTCAGTTGGTATCAGAGCGTTGGTCTTAGAGAACCAGAATTTTGCATTAGTGTGTCTTATCGAGTTTGTTAGGATGCATTAGTGAGTCTGGACTTCGACCGTGTTTACTTGAAAAATGATTGCTTAACAAATTTTGTTGGAAACTATATATTTTTAACATGTGAATATTATGTGATATATTAATCTCTTAACGCGTTTGATATTATGTGATAGATGTCTACCTCTAGAACAAGTCCCATTGACTCACCTAATAATAATGAAGAGTCAAATGTAAATTGGAATGATTCGTGGACTGATTCACAAGTTCCCGAAGAGGAACCGGAAGAAGAGTCGGAACCGGAAGAAGAATCGGAACCGGAAGAAGAATCGAAACCGAATGAAGAAATAGAACCGGTGGGGGAAATAATAAAACGGTTAAGTAAAAGAAAATCCTCAACCAACCGACCAAGGTTAATTATGGTCAATGGTGTTTCCGCCAAGGAAGCAAAATATTGGGAGGATTACCAATTCTCCGATGAATCGGATTCCGACGAGAATTCCGATGATGTTATAGAAATTACCCCAACTGAATTTAAAAAGGCAAAAGAAAATAATAAGGGAAAGGGCATAAAAATAGAGAAATCTAATTCCAACCCCGATGAACTTTATATGTATCGTCAACCCCCGAAGTCCTTAAGTTGTAACAATGACCCGGGAACCTCTAAACCACCAGGTTTTTCTAAACCAATGTGGACAACGACGGCTCGTATTAGGGGAACATCATATATCCCTAGAAACTTGGCAAAACAAACCAAAATCGAAGAAGAAGAAACGAGCGAGTCGGAATAAGATAGTTGTATTCGCGTGGTGTAATATATGTAATATAGTGTTCTTATGCTTTATGATATATGTAAAAATTGCTTGTATTAATAAGTAATTTTTTATGAATCTAACTCTTGTCTATTTTACAGTTTAAAAACACAAAATGGATAGACAACCCAATATTTTAAGAGACCTACCCGGAGACATGATTGATGAAATCTTGTCTAGAGTCGGCCAGAATTCCTCGGCACAACTATTTAAGGCGAGATCAGTTTGTAAGACATTCGAAGAACGTTCCAAGAATGTCTTGGTTTATAAGAGACTTTCGTTTGAAAGATGGGGGATATCACATTGGGAAACCCATAAGTTACGATGTGTTTACTTTGACGCATATATTGCGGGGAACCCAAATGCTATTTTACGCAACGGGTTAAGAAATTATTTTGACTCAATATATCCGAATATTGGACTTCGTGATTTAGAAAAAGCGGCTAACATGCAACATAAAGAAGCATGTTATGCTTACGGATTAGTAATGTTCGCTTCTCACCAAAGTGAGAACAAGAACATCGGGCTACAACTATTAAACAAAACGTTTTCACAAGTGACGGAGTCGGTAATTGGGGTAAGAAATGAGGTTTTTAGATTATTACGGGACTGTTGGACATTACGTAACCCTCGTCCCTTTGACGACGTTACAACACGCTGTCTTATCAACGGCCATAACGGTTATGTTGCACAAGACCAAGGATGGGAAGTAGTCCTAGTAAAACCAGAATGCATGACTTGTTTCTGGACGTATGAATTACGTGTCTTTATTGCCTTTGCTGAACGACTTGTGTACTAGCTAGAATTATCTTCACAACTATCTTGTATCAAAGTTATTTGTGTGCTATATTTCATGCTTTATGTAAAATAAGCGGTATTGTAAGTTTGTAAAATATTGTATAAAAGTTTGAACGCGAAATATTATTATAATCAGTTTTTCATATAGAATTGTAGTAGTTGAATTGTATATTAGCTACTAAGTATGAACTTAACGGGTAGGTACTACCCGAATTTAAACTTATAAAACGCTAATATGAAGAAAAAGCTTTTATAAATGAGTTCATATTATGCTACGAAATACTATTAACTACTCTTAATATTCTGTATGATTAACTTGTTCCATTTAACTATTTTGAAGGAAATGGCACCGACTACTCGACACACCGTTAATATGAATGAAGAGGAATTCCGTACTTTTCTAGCTTCAAACATAGCCGCAGTACAGGCTGCGCTACATACCAACAATAACCTTGGATCTAGCAGTACAGGAAATCGTGTAGGATGCACCTACAAAGAATTCACTGCCTGCAAACCTTTGGAATTTGATGGAACCGAAGGACCGATCGGATTGAAACGGTGGACCGAGAAGGTCGAATCGGTGTTTGCCATAAGTAAGTGTACTGAAGAGGACAAAGTAAAGTACGCTACGCATACCTTCACAGGTTCTACGTTAACATGGTGGAATACCTATCTAGAGCAAGTGGGACAAGACGATGCGTACGTACTACCGTGGTCAGCATTGAAGCACTTGATGAACGAGAAGTACCGTCCCAGAACCGAGGTCAATAAGCTCAAGACAGAACTTAGAGGGTTACGAACCCAAGGATTTGATATTACCACGTACGAAAGACGATTCACAGAATTGTGCCTATTGTGTCCGGGAGCATTCGAAGATGAGGAAGAGAAGATCGACGCGTTTGTGAAAGGATTACCGGAAAGAATCCAAGAAGATATAAGTTCACACGAGCCCGCCTCCATACAACAGGCATGTAGAATGGCTCACAAACTCGTGAACCAAATTGAAGAGAGAATTAAAGAACAGACTGCTGAAGAGGCCAATGTGAAGCAAGTCAAAAGAAAGTGGGAGGAAAACGGTGATAAGAATCACCAATACAACAACAACAGCAATTACAACAATAATCGCAACAATTATCCCAACAATCGCAACATCAATCGCAACTACAACAAACGGCCCAACAACAACAACAACAACAACAGCAACTACAACAATCATCCCAACAACAATAATAACCGCAACAACAACAACAATCAGAAGCAGCTATGCCAAAGGTGTGAAAAGAATCACTCGGGGTTCTGCACCAAATTTTGCAACAAGTGTAAAAGAAATGGTCATAGCGCGGCGAAGTGTGAGGTCTATGGACCAGGGGTTAATAGAACGAAAGGAACAAATGGTGTCGGAACGAGTAATGGCGGAGCAAGTAGTGTCGGAGCAAGTTATGCCAATGTAGTTTGTTATAAATGTGGAAAACCGGGCCACATTATTAGAAATTGCCCGAACCAGGAGAACACGAATGGACAAGGCCGTGGAAGAGTTTTCAATATTAATGCGGCAGAGGCACAGGAAGACCCAGAGCTTGTTACGGGTACGTTTCTTATTGACAATAAATCTGCTTACGTTTTATTTGATTCGGGTGCGGATAGAAGCTATATGAGTAGAGATTTTTGTGCTAAATTAAGTTGTCCATTGACGCCTTTGGATAGTAAATTTTTACTCGAATTAGCAAATGGTAAATTAATTTCAGCAGATAATATATGTCGGAATCGAGAAATTAAACTGGTTAGCGAAACATTTAAGATTGATTTGATACCAGTAGAGTTAGGGAGTTTTGATGTGATAATCGGTATGGACTGGTTGAAAGAAGTGAAAGCGGAGATCGTTTGTTACAAAAATGCAATTCGCATTATACGAGAAAAAGGAAAACCCTTAATGGTGTACGGAGAAAAGGGCAACACGAAGCTACATCTTATTAGTAATTTGAAGGCACAAAAACTAATAAGAAAAGGTTGCTATGCTGTTCTAGCACACGTCGAGAAAGTACAAACTGAAGAAAAGAGCATCAATGATGTTCCCGTCGCAAAAGAATTTCCCGATGTATTTCCGAAAGAATTACCGGGATTACCCCCACATCGATCCGTTGAATTTCAAATAGATCTTGTACCAGGAGCTGCACCAATAGCTCGTGCTCCTTACAGACTCGCACCCAGCGAGATGAAAGAACTACAAAGCTAATTACAAGAACTTTTAGAGCGTGGTTTCATTCGACCAAGCACATCACCGTGGGGAGCTCCTGTTTTGTTTGTCAAGAAGAAAGATGGTACATTCAGGTTGTGTATCGACTACCGAGAGTTGAACAAACTTACCACCAAGAACCGCTACCCACTACCGAGAATCGATGACTTATTTGATCAACTACAAGGCTCGTCTGTTTATTCAAAGATTGACTTACGTTCCGGGTATCATCAAATGCGGGTGAAAGAAGATGATATTCCAAAGACTGCTTTCAGAACACGTTACGGTCATTACGAGTTTATGGTCATGCCGTTTGGTTTAACTAATGCACCAGCTGTGTTCATGGACCTTATGAACCGAGTGTGTGGACCATACCTTGACAAGTTTGTCATTGTTTTCATTGATGACATACTTATTTACTCAAAGAATGACCAAGAACACGGTGAACATTTGAGAAAGGTGTTAGAAGTATTGAGGAAGGAAGAATTGTACGCTAAGTTTTCAAAGTGTGCATTTTGGTTGGAAGAAGTTCAATTCCTCGGTCACATAGTGAACAAAGAAGGTATTAAGGTGGATCCGGCAAAGATAGAAACTGTTGAAAAGTGGGAAACCCCGAAAACTCCGAAACACATACGCCAGTTTTTAGGACTAGCTGGTTACTACAGAAGGTTCATCCAAGACTTTTCCAGAATAGCAAAACCCTTGACTGCATTAACGCATAAAGGGAATAAATTTGAATGGAATGATGAACAAGAGAAAGCGTTTCAGTTATTGAAGAAAAAGCTAACTACGGCACCTATATTGTCATTGCCTGAAGGGAATGATGATTTTGTGATTTATTGTGATGCATCAAAGCAAGGTCTCGGTTGTGTATTAATGCAACGAACGAAGGTGATTGCTTATGCGTCTAGACAATTGAAGATTCACGAACAAAATTATACGACGCATGATTTGGAATTAGGCGCGGTTGTTTTTGCATTAAAGACTTGGAGGCACTACTTATATGGGGTCAAAAGTATTATATATACCGACAACAAAAGTCTTCAACACATATTTAATCAGAAACAACTGAATATGAGGCAGCGTAGGTGGATTGAATTATTGAATGATTACGACTTTGAGATTCGTTACCACCCGGGGAAGGCAAATGTGGTAGCCGATGCCTTGAGCAGGAAGGACAGAGAACCCATTCGAGTAAAATCTATGAATATAATGATTCATAATAACATTACTACTCAAATAAAGGAGGCGCAACAAGGAGTTTTAAAAGAGGGAAATTTAAAGGATGAAATACCCAAAGGATCGGAGAAGCATCTTAATATTCGGGAAGACGGAACCCGGTATAGGGCTGAAAGGATTTGGGTACCAAAATTTGGAGATATGAGAGAAATGGTACTTAGAGAAGCTCATAAAACCAGATACTCAATACATCCTGGAACGGGGAAGATGTACAAGGATCTCAAGAAACATTTTTGGTGGCCGGGTATGAAAGCCGATGTTGCTAAATACGTAGGAGAATGTTTGACGTGTTCTAAGGTCAAAGCTGAGCATCAGAAACCATCAGGTCTACTTCAACAACCCGAAATCCCGGAATGGAAATGGGAAATCATTACCATGGATTTCATCACTAAATTGCCAAGGACTGCAAGTGGTTTTGATACTATTTGGGTAATAGTTGATCGTCTCACCAAATCAGCACACTTCTTGCCAATAAGAGAAGATGACAAGATGGAGAAGTTAGCACGACTGTATTTGAAGGAAGTCATCTCCAGACATGGAATACCAATCTCTATTATCTCTGATAGGGATGGCAGATTTATTTCAAGATTCTGGCAGACATTACAGCAAGCATTAGGAACTCGTCTAGACATGAGTACTGCCTATCATCCACAAACTGATGGGCAGAGCGAAAGGACGATACAAACGCTTGAAGACATGCTACGAGCATGTGTTATTGATTTCGGAAACAGTTGGGATCGACATCTACAGTTAGCAGAATTTTCCTACAACAACAGCTACCATTCAAGCATTGAGATGGCGCCGTTTGAAGCACTTTATGGTAGAAAGTGCAGGTCTCCGATTTGTTGGAGTGAAGTGGGGGATAGACAGATTACGGGTCCGGAGATTATACAAGAAACTACCGAGAAGATCATCCAAATTCAACAACGGTTGAAAACCGCCCAAAGTCGACAAAAGAGCTACGCTGACATTAAAAGAAAAGATATAGAATTTGAAATTGGAGAGATGGTCATGCTTAAAGTTGCACCTTGGAAAGGCGTTGTTCGATTTGGTAAACGAGGGAAATTAAATCCAAGGTATATTGGACCATTCAAGATTATTGATCGTGTCGGACCAGTAGCTTACCGACTAGAGTTACCTCAACAACTCGCGGCTGTACATAACACTTTCCACGTCTCGAATTTAAAGAAATGTTTTGCTAAAGAAGATCTCACTATTCCGTTAGATGAAATCCAAATCAACGAAAAACTTCAATTCATCGAAGAACCCGTCGAAATAATGGATCGTGAGGTTAAAAGACTTAAGCAAAACAAGATACCAATTGTTAAGGTTCGATGGAATGCTCGTAGAGGACCCGAGTTCACCTGGGAGCATGAAGATCAGATGAAGAAGAAATACCCGCATCTATTTCCAGAAGATTCGTCAACACCTTCAACAGCTTAAAATTTCGGGACGAAATTTATTTAACGGGTAGGTACTGCAGTGACCCGAACTTTTCCATGTTTATATATATTAATTGAGATTGATATTTACATGATTAAATGTTTCCAACATGTTAAGTAATCAAACTTGTTAAGACTTGATTAATTGAAATATGTTTCATATAGACAATTGACCACCCAAGTTGACCGGTGATTCACGAACGTTAAAACTTGTAAAAACTATATGATGACATATATATGGATATATATATAGTTAACATGATACTAAGATAAGTAAACATATCATTAAGTATATTAACAATGAACTACATATGTAAAAACAAGACTACTAACTTAATGATTTTTAAACGAGACATATATGTAACGATTATCGTTGTAAAGATATTTAATGTATATATATATCATATTAAGAGATATTCATACATTATAATATCATGATAATATAATAATTTAAAATCTCATTTGATATTATAAACATTGGGTTAACAACATTTAACAAGATCGTTAACCTAAAGGTTTCAAAACAACACTTACATGTAACGACTAACGATGACTTAACGACTCAGTTAAAATGTATATACATGTAGTGTTTTAATATGTATTTATACACTTTTGAAAGACTTCAATACACTTATCAAAATACTTCTACTTAATAAAAATGCTTACAATTACATCCTCGTTCAGTTTCATCAACAATTCTACTCGTATGCACCCGTATTCGTACTCGTATAATACACAGCTTTTAGATGTATGTACTATTGGTATATACACTCCAATGATCAGCTCTTAGCAGCCTATGTGAGTAACCTAACACATGTGGGAACCATCATTTGGCAACTAGCATGAAATATCTCATAAAATTACAAAAATATGAGTAATCATTCATGACTTATTTACATGAAAACAAAATTACATATCCTTTATATCTAATCCATACACCAACGACCAAAAACACCTACAAACACTTTCATTCTTCAATTTTCTTCATCTAATTGATCTCTCTCAAGTTCTATCTTCAAGTTCTAAGTGTTCTTCATAAATTCCAAAAGTTCTAGTTTCATAAAATCAAGAATACTTTCAAGTTTGCTAGCTCACTTCCAATCTTGTAAGGTGATCATCCAACCTCAAGAAATCTTTGTTACTTACAGTAGGTTATCATTCTAATACAAGGTAATAATCATATTCAAACTTTGGTTCAATTTCTATAACTATAACAATCTTATTTCAAGTGATGATCTTACTTGAACTTGTTTTCGTGTCATGATTCTGCTTCAAGAACTTCGAGCCATCCAAGGATCCATTGAAGCTAGATCCATTTTTCTCTTTTCCAGTAGGTTTATCCAAGGAACTTAAGGTAGTAATGATGTTCATAACATCATTCGATTCATACATATAAAGCTATCTTATTCGAAGGTTTAAACTTGTAATCACTAGAACATAGTTTAGTTAATTCTAAACTTGTTCGCAAACAAAAGTTAATCCTTCTAACTTGACTTTTAAAATCAACTAAACACATGTTCTATATCTAAATGATATGCTAACTTAATGATTTAAAACCTGGAAACACGAAAAACACCGTAAAACCGGATTTACGCCGTCGTAGTAACACCGCGGGCTGTTTTGGGTTAGTTAATTAAAAACTATGATAAACTTTGATTTTAAAGTTGTTATTCTGAGAAAATGATTTTTATTATGAACATGAAACTATATCCAAAAATTATGATTAAACTCAAAGTGGAAGTATGTTTTCTAAAATGGTCATCTAGACGTCGTTCTTTCGACTGAAATGACTACCTTTACAAAAATGACTTGTAACTTATTTTTCCGACTATAAACCTATACTTTTCTGTTTATATTCATAAAATAGAGTTCAATATGAAACCATAGCAATTTGATTCACTCAAAACGGATTTAAAATGAAGAAGTTATGGGTAAAAGAAGATTGGATAATTTTTCTCATTTTCGCTACGTGAAAATTGGTAACAAATCTATTCCAACCATAACTTAATCAACTTGTATTGTATATTATGTAATCTTGAGATACCATAGACACGTATACAATGTTTCGACCTATCATGTCGACACATCTATATATATTTCGGAACAACCATAGACACTCTATATGTGAATGTTGGAGTTAGCTATACAGGGTTGAGGTTGATTCCAAAATATATATAGTTTGAGTTGTGATCAATACTGAGATATGTATACACTGGGTCGTGGATTGATTCAAGATAATATTTATCGATTTATTTCTGTACATCTAACTGTGGACAACTAGTTGTAGGTTACTAACGAGGACAGCTGACTTAATAAACTTAAAACATCAAAATATATTAAAAGTGTTGTAAATATATTTTGAACATACTTTGATATATATGTATATATTGTTATAGGTTCGTGAATCAACCAGTGGCCAAGTCTTACTTCCCGACGAAGTAAAAATCTGTGAAAGTGAGTTATAGTCCCACTTTTAAAATCTAATATTTTTGGGATGAGAATACATGCAGGTTTTATAAATGATTTACAAAATAGACACAAGTACGTGAAACTACATTCTATGGTTGAATTATCGAAATCGAATATGCCCATTTTTATTAAGTCTGGTAATCTAAGAATTAGGGAACAGACACCTTAATTGACGCGAACTCTAAAGATAGATCTATTGGGCCTAACAAACCCCATCCAAAGTACCGGATGCTTTAGTACTTCGAAATTTATATCATATCCGAAGGGTGTCCCGGAATGATGGGGATATTCTTATATATGCATCTTGTTAATGTCGGTTACCAGGTGTTCACCATATGAATGATTTTTATCTCTATGTATGGGATGTGTATTGAAATATGAAATCTTGTGGTCTATTGTTACGATTTGATATATATAGGTTAAACCTATAACTCACCAACATTTTTGTTGACGTTTAAAGCATGTTTATTCTCAGGTGAATATTAAGAGCTTCCGCTGTTGCATACTAAAATAAGGACAAGATTTGGAGTCCATGTTTGTATGATATTGTGTAAAAACTGCATTCAAGAAACTGATTTCGATGTAACATATTTGTATTGTAAACCATTATGTAATGGTCGTGTGTAAACAGGATATTTTAGATTATCATTATTTGATAATCTACGTAAAGCTTTTTAAACCTTTATTTATGAAATAAAGGTTATGGTTTGTTTTAAAAATGAATGCAGTCTTTGAAAAACGTCTCATATAGAGGTCAAAACCTCGCAACGAAATCAATTAATATGGAACGTTTTTAATCAATAAGAACGGGACATTTCAATTTCACCCCTGTTTTAATAATTCTAGTGGCTATTAATCTATTTCCGTGTCCGGTTAAATGAACGATTATTCGTACATATAAATACCCCGCCCATCGTGTCCGATCGAGTGTAAATGGTTATTTATAGGGACGCCCAAATGTAAATCTTTATATTAACATTAACAAACTATCATTTAGTTAAAAAAAATATAAAGCCCATTAATAGCCCATAGTCTAATTTCCACAAGTGTCGTGCTTTTATCCAAACCCCAATTATGGTACAAAGCCCAATTACCCAATTTTAGTAATTAGCCCAACATCATGATTACTTCGTTTTAAATAAGCATAATAATAACTTAGATACGAGACATTAAATTAAAAAGGTTGAACATAACTTACAATGATTAAAAATAGCGTAGCGTTACACGGACAGAATTTCGACTTACACCCTTACAACATTCGCTAATATACCCTTATTATTAGAATTATAATTAAAATTATAATTAAAATTAAAATATATATATATATATATATATATATATATATATATATATATATATATATATATATATATATATATATATATATATATATTACGTTTACATATAGAGAAAGAGAGATTTTAGGATATTAAAACTCGTCGAACTGCGTTGGCTTTTATAGGAATTTGAGTCCGGGTGAACTCCGCGAGTCGCGTAATTTTTTGCCTTCAAACTCCGCAACTCGCGGAGTTTGAAATTACAGCTCACCCAGCTTTGGCTCTTTGTTTGCCGACGGATTTTTAATATAAATATAATATATAAATAATTTTAAGAATTATTTAAATATTATATTATATTTATGTGCATAGTTGACTCGTAATTTTTAGTCCGTTGCGTCGAGCGTTGAGAGTTGACTCATGTCCCGGTTCCGGATTTTCGAACATCCTTGCGAATAATTTAATATCTTGTACTTTGCGTTTTGAATCTTGTACTCTTTTAATTTCGAGACGTTTCTTATCAATAATTGGAACCTCTTTGATTGTATTTTGTACTTTTGAGCTTTTTGGTCGTTTGCGTCTTCAATTCGTCGAATCTGTCTTTTGTCTTCACCTTTTATTATTTTAAACGAATATTACTTGTAAATAGAACAATTGCAACTAAAAGCTTGTCTTTCTTGAGGAATAATGCTATGAAATATATGTTCGTTTTTAGCATTATCAAATATTCACACACTTGAGCGTTGCTTGTCCTCAAGCAATATAGTCTTGAAATACTAGAATCACTTCTTTATTCTTCACACTTTGTACATCAGTGATTTCTATACGGCGGTATAAACAATGGTAGTAGCGATATGGTTTACAGTCCCACATGACTATAAAATTTAGATCCATTAAGGAAATTGGATCTTTATGAAAATATTTGATCTTTTGAAAATTAAATCTAGTTTTTTTTTACCCTAGATAAGTTTTCCGGAATAACCCTTCACCGGTGTTTGCAAATTCTTTTTGTGGGTTTGGTGGGTTTCAGATTTGAAAATTTTAGCTCAAAACTTGTGGTTTTGTGTCACCCACTTGCTAACCTTGTATTAGGAAAGCAACACGTCCAGTATACATGCTCCGTATATTACCTTTCGGTAAACTACCATCCGGTTGTAAAGGAAAGCGTTGAACAAGCAACTGTTAAGGCAATGTCCCCTGACATGCTTTTAATTATGGTCTATAACGTGTCGGACGCAATTACTATCCTTGGTAGGAGCAATAGTAAAGCTCACCCTTATAATTTTTCGGTCTGGCACAAGGTCCTGTCTTTGACCATGCTATGCAACCACCGTTCTTACGGTTGACACCCGATTTGGTTCAGGTGACCTAATGAATTCCAGGTGAATTCCTAGGATTTTACGTTCAAAGGTAATGAACGCATTGAAAATGGGTTTTCAGAAAACAAATCGGTTTATAATTTGATCAAAATATTTTCTCGTTCAAGCTCGAGTTTAGATATCATTGAATTCCATGAGTTTGAATTCTCAATCTTTAAGGTCAATCTCAAGGATTGAGTAATATCAGTCTTAAAAGCTGATTTTTGATCTTTAAGGAGATTATCCTTTCTGGGGATCTGATTCATTAGTCTTATCCAGCTAATTTGCACGGTGCCCCCCATTTTACGAGATAAATCCTTCTCATGGTTAGGATAAATCTGACCACTTGGCGACCCTGTTTTATGCTGAGGTCCGTGGATTTCCTGCTGATTTTAGTGATGACTTTTCTAGGTTTTTCGTCAACCTACAGCTGGTCTGGACGACAACTTCCTGACCTAAATCAAGAAGCACATTTCTTTTTCGGAAGACTTTACTTCCTTTTAATGATGGAATTGATTCATCGTGTAGATCCATCTCTTCTTTTCTTTCATCGGGTAAAACAGTTTAGTTTAGTCCAAAGCAAAAGTATTTTTAGTTATTTGTTACAGAAATATGTGACATATGTTTAAAATATCTTGGTAAATTTTCCCACACTTGGCTTTTATTTTCCTTTTTATTATCCTCTATTCCATTTTAAATGAATTCTAACATTTTGGTTTGTTTCTCAATTTATGTCCTTTCCAAGGTAACAATAATTTCAGTGTTAACACCTAGTTTTATCGTTCATAAATATGTATAAACATGATTTTGAGTTCATTTAATTGAAAATTTTGAAAAATTTTACTAGAATTGGGTAGTCAGTATATAAGACTAGGGCTGTTCTTTATTATCAGAGAGCACTATATTCTAATACAACTACTGCTTTACTAGTATTTTTAATGGTAACCAAGTGTTTAAGATAAAAATTTTAAAAATCCGAAAGAATTTAACCCCTTCCCACACTTAAGATCTTGCAATGCCCTCATTTGTAAGAAATCAGTAACAATTTAAATTATTGAGGGTGATTAGTGTGAAAATGATTAAATTTTACCAAAGTTTCCAAACATATTGGCGTTTGTTTGCTGAATGATAAATGGTGCATATCATTTGTTCATTCCGTCTTGTTGTTATATCACGTTTATTTTGCATCTTGTCGTCAAAATTAGTTGCTTTTGCTGAACTTAATGCCAGTCTTTGAAAATGCGTTGTTTTACCCTGTTGTGTACATAAGATAAACTGCAAACATATATACATATTTTTGAAGTTTGGTATATTACCTCACATTCAAACATTATTAAAATCTAAAAATAAAAATTTGTAAATTATAAAAACTAATACAATTCCAACATAAGTATTAAATGTATCAACATTACAAATTATAAAATAAATAAAACTAAGTAGACTAGGGATGATACTGATACCAGTAGGGGTTCCATGCATAACCGTATGTGTTATAGAATGCTTCGGCTGGGTTATACGTAGGATACAGTGTTTGGATCTCTATAGACCAGGGAGGAAATACGGGCGATGGAGTAGGAATATAGTTTCTACCTACATGTTGGCAATGAGCTATGATTTGGTTTTGATGAACTTTCCAATCTTCAAATGCTCGATGTCTAGCATTTTCGTACTCTTGTGAAGCTATAAACCTTTGCATTTCTGTCATTTCATTTCCCCCTCCCACATTACCTGGCTGTTGGTTTCTCTCAACCTGTGGATGTCTACCATTATATCGTACTGCGGCGTTATTTCGCCTCTTCAAAACTTTAGCACCATGGTATACATTTAAACCAATTGTATCGTGGAGTTCTGGTTCTTCGATTAGTAATCCCCCACAACTTATATCCACACCGAGATATTCAGCAATCAAAGTAATAAATATACCACCTCCTATTATACTGTGCGGTCTCATCCCTCTAACCATAGCTGATAAATAATAACCCACACAATACGGTATACTTACAGCGCTTTGTGGGTCTCGAATACACATATGGTAAAACAAATCATGTTCATTTACCTTTTCCTTATTCTTACCTCTTTGTGTAATCGAATTAGCTAAAAACCTATGAATTACTCTTAACTCTGCTCTATCTATATCCAAATAAGAGTAATTTCCCCCTTTAAATCGGTGATGGCTAGTCATTTGACTCCATACACCATGTGTATCAAAATTTTCATCAATCTTTCTACCATTTAATATCAACCCTCTACAATCGGCAGACACTAACTCCTCAGGCGTATATATACGTAAAGCCTGAGCCATGTCTAGTAAAGACATGTGGCGCATCGAACCTCCTAATAAAAATCTAATAAAAGATCGATCGGTTAAACTAACTACCCGATCATTTATTTCTATACTACACAATAATTCTTCTCACCATACTTTATATACAGGTCTACGCATGTTAAATAAACGTACCCAATCATTAAAAGTAGAATTACCATACCTCTGTGTAAGTAATTCCCTAATTGGCCCGGCTAATTCTACAGCTTCTAACGGTGCCCATTCTATTACCCTAGGTACTTCAACAGCTTTAGAATGAAGAGTATGCAAACTCCTTTGGTATTTTGGATAATCTATCCAATGTCTGTTAAATCTCAAGTTCGGGTGCAACTCTTCCAAGTGCATATCTGAAAATGTCATAACTGGATGAGGTATATTTTGTTTATAATAGCTATCAACATCCTGTTGTTCCGCATTCTCAGGAGGAGCGTTGCGAGCTTAGGATGAAGATTCACCCCTTTCAGTCTGCAAAACACATCAACCACAATTTTTGTGCATCCAAATATGCATTAGTGTCAGCAAAATCATCAATCAAACTAATTACAATGACATGTTCAATTTATATCAAACTTAAGCTCATTTTCATATTTTTATCAAATCTACACTTTTTCAAATAAGTATATACGAAAATGTTCGCCAAGTTCATAAGCATTCAACTCAAATAACATGTAAAAATAATCATTACTAGCAATTAAACAAGTTTCAAATGGCATTATCTCTTAAAAATCAAGTTCATGAATTTTAGACTTGAAAAAGTCCACTTTAATTCTCAAAATCATGTTTAGGCTCAAAGTTTGGATCATTTAACTAACTAAATATGTTACACTACTTAACTTAGCAACAATTCATGACAAAAATCGGCCATAACCTGTTTATATCAAAAAGCCCCAAATTGCTCAAGAACACAAACCCTAGATTACTCAAAATTTGAAGTTTAAGGCTTCTAATCATGTTAAATAGCATCAATCTAGGTTATACAAGCATAATACATAAGCAATTTAAGCATAATTACACTAAAAAGTATCAAAATCGAATTGGGGAAAAAATTGCTCAAGAACACCAATTTTTGGATTAAATGGTGTTTAGGTGTAGAAATTTACCGTTTTTCTTGAGTAATTCCTTGATAGCATCATTCTCAACATGATTTTAGTAAAAGATTTGATGAAAAACGGTGAAAAATTTCGATTTTTGGAGGTTTTAGTGTGTGTTTTTCGGGTGTTTTGTTCGCAGTTTTTGTATGTGGTGTATGGACTGATCAGTTCCAGCGATTTTATTTTTTTTCTGTATTTTGGTCTCTCCGCGAGTCGCAGCGTTTGGCAGTTTCAAATACCGCGAGTCGCGGTGTTTGGTTTTTTTTTTTTTTTTTTTTTTTATATAAGCCTTAACTTATAAAAAAAATATAAAATAAATTTAAAATTTTATTTTCCTTTGTTTTAGGACGAGGTCATTTCGGATCGATGTCCTAGTCCGTCCTTCGACAAAATTTTAAAATTTGTCTTTTTGTATTTATTGTTTTAAAAGCTAAGATTTTTGGGTTTTTTTTAATGTTTTTGGCATACTTTAATTCAATAAGTTTAGAAATAATGATAATAAAAGTTCTCGTCCCTCCCTCGGGTAAAGCAATTTCGGTTCAAAGACCTAGTCTTCAACTCACGACGAATTTTAAAAATCATATTTTTAACTTAGCGAAATAAAGTAAATTTTTGTTTTTAAATTCACACCAAACTTAAATTTAAAATGCATAAAATTAAGAATTCATATAATAAAAATTAAAAATTCACACCAAACTTATATTATATTTTTGTTTTTAAACATACAAACTTATATTAAAAAGATTAATTTTTCAAATATTTACAATTTTAAATATATTAATTTTAAAAAGTTTACAATATTATTTTAATTTTTATATATTAATTTTTTAAAACATGGTAAAAATAAAATTAAAAATCTTTTTGGCTTTTATCCCACTTTAATCAATCAAATATTATCAAAAATATACGCCCCTCTTTTCGGTAAAGTAATTTCGGTTCCATGAGCTAATTTAACTCATGACGAATTTTTGAAATATTTTGGGTTGATTGATTAAAGATATTTATACCTTAAGAATAAACGTTAAATTTCGCAGTGATGTAATAAATTTTTTAATGATATCAATAATTTTGGTCGCCAAACCTAATTTTATTCAATACCAATTTAATACTTTATAGCGAACAAATTAGCGTTTATTATCAAAAGGTTAAAAATAAAAATAAAAAAATAAAAACTGTACAGACTTACCTGTGAGATAGTATTCTTAGTTATATGATCTATCCCATTCATAAGATAGTCGGTTTAATTGGTTTTCCATGGCTATATAGGCATAACCTCGAGCATTCAGTGTTTTTTCTTCTAAACATATGAACGGTCCGTCTCTGCATAAAGTAACAAATTCGGTGTTTGAATAGGTTTGATTATTTGAACATTTACCTCCATGTGACCATTTTCCGTATTTGTGACATCTTTCTAGGTGTCGTGCTCTTATTTTCGCTGCGGATTTTGATTTTCCTTTACCAAATTGTAACTTATTATCTTCGCATCTGGATTCTTTTCTTACTCCGTCCAATCTTTCTCTGATTACTGATACTATTTCACTCGAAAGTGTGTCATTATTACGTTTAGTGATCAAAGCGTGTAGCATTAGACCATGGTTTAGTTCGCAGGAAGTCTTCATTTCGTAAAAACCTAAAAAAAATAAAAATTCAGAATGGGGGGAGAAGACTAGTTCTTTAGGGTCTGCTAGGGAAAGACCATTCGAGTTCCATTTTCGAGAACTACACGAAAACAGAAAATCTAACTCTAACAGAAATACATATTATCCTTTAAAGACTTGATTCTCCCCACACTTAGTTAGCTGTGGTATCGAAATTGTGATTAACTTCGTTGTCAACTTCCATCGGACTATCTATGTAATGTTTAACTCTGTGACCATTAACCTTAAATTCAATCCCATTTGAATTTATTAATTCTATCGTTCCGTATGGGAAAACTCTTTTGACTATGAATGGTCCAGACCATCTTGATTTCAATTTTTCAGGAAATAGCTTGAATCGTGAATTGAAAAGAAGAACTCTGTCTCCTTCTTTAAATTCTTTTGAACTTCCGATTCTTTTTTCATGCCATTTCTTCGTTCTTTCCTTATAGATTAACGAATTTCCGTATGCTTCATGTCTTAATTCTTCTAATTCGTTTAGTTGACTTAACCGTAGACGTCCAGCTTCATGTAAGTCGAGATTACATGTCTTCAAAGCCCAAAATGCTTTGTGTTCAATTTCTACTGGAAGATGACATGCTTTTCCGTAGATAAGTTTAAAAGGTGTGGTTCCAATTGGAGTTTTGTAGGCTGTTCTAAAAGCCCAGAGTGCATCCTCCAATTTAATGGACCATTCCTTCGGATTTGATCCTACGGTTTTTTCTAGAATACGTTTTAAAGCTCGGTTGGTATTTTCAACTTGTCTACTTGTTTGTGGATGATATGCGGTGGATATATTATGAGTTACTCCATATCTTTTAAGAACTTTCTCAAGTTGATTATTATAGAAATGAGTACCCCAATCACTTATTAAAGCTTTCGGTGTTCCAAACCTTGCAAAAAGACGTTTTAAAAAGTTGACTACAACTCGTGCATCATTAGTTGGGAGAGCTTGTGCTTCCGCCCATTTAGATACATAATCAATGGCTACGAGAATGTAGAGATTATTGTGAGATTTTGGAAATGGACCCATAAAGTCAATACCCCAAATGTCAAATTCTTCACATACTTGAATGACATTTTGTGGCATTTCATCACGTTGACTTATTTTTTTGGCCCTTTGACAAGCATCACAGGATTTGCAAAGAAGGTGTGCGTCTTTGTAAATTGTAGGCCAATAGAATCCAGCATCATAAACTTTTCTTGCTGTTAGTTGAGGCCCATAATGCCCTCCTGTTGGTCCTGTGTGACAATGGTTTAAAATTTTACTAGCTTCATCTCCAAATACACATCGGCGTATTATTTCATCGGGACAACTTTTAAACAAATGTGGATCTTCCCAGAAATAGTGTTTTATATCACTGAAGAATTTCTTTCGTTTTTGGTACGATAATCCTTTTTCAAGGAATCCACATACTAAGTAGTTTGCATAGTCTGCAAACCATGGAATTTCATTATAATCTATCTTCAATAGATATTCATCAGGAAAGTTGTCTTGTATGGCCGATTCATTTAGAACTTCTAATTCGGGATTTTCAAGACGAGAAAGATGATCATCGGCGAGATTTTCTGCTCCTCTTTTATCTCAGATTTCAATATCGAACTCTTGTAAGAGTAAGATCCAACGGATTAATCTTGGTTTGGCATCTTGTTTTGAAAATAGGTATCTAAGAGTAGAATGGTCAGTATAGACCACCGTTTTTGCTAGAACGAGATATGAACAAAATTTGTTAAAAGCAAAGACAATAGCAAGGAGTTCTTTTTCAGTAGTTGTATAGTTTGTTTGTGCTCCTTGTAACATCTTACTAGCATAATATATAGGTTGAAATCTTTTTTCAATCCTTTGTCCTAAAACGGCTCCCATTGCAAAATCACTTGCATCGCACATTAGTTCAAACGATAGATTCCAATTTGGTGTTATCATGATCGGCGCATTAGTAAGTTTCTCTTTAAGAATATTAAAAGATTTGATACATTCATCTGAAAAGATGAATGGAGCATCCTTTTCTAGGAGTTTATTCATAGGAGTGGCAATTTTAGAAAATCTTTTATGAAACGTCGGTAAAAACCGGCATGCCCTAGAAAACTCCTAACTCCTCTAACATTGGTGGGATGTGGAAGTTTAGCAATTACATCTACTTTAGCTCTATCCACTTCAATTCCTTCTTTTAAAATTTTATGTCCAAGAACGATGCCTTCTTTAACCATGAAATGGCATTTCTCCCAATTAAGTACTAGATTTGATTGTTCGCATCTAATAAGCATTCGTTTCAGATTAGCTAGACATGTTTCAAATGTATCACCGAAGACTGAAAAGTCATCCATGAAAACTTCCATGCATTCTTCTATCATGTCGTGAAAAATCACCATCATACACCTTTGAAAGGTTGCAGGGGCGTTGCAAAGTCCAAATGGCATGCGTTTGTAAGCAAAAGTACCATAAGGGCACGTGAATGTGGTTTTCTCTTGATCTTCGGGTGCTATTGGAATTTGAAAATATCCGGAAAATCCATCAAGAAAACAATAGTAACTATTTCCGGCTAATCTTTCCAACATTTGATCAATAAAAGGTAAGGGGAAGTGATCTTTTCTGGTGGAGTCATTTAATTTTCTATAATCAATACATACACGCCATCATGTTACAATCCTAGTAGGAATAAGCTCATTTTTTTCATTTGTAATGACAGTCATGCCACCCTTCTTAGGCACGCATTGAACTGGGCTTACCCATGGACTATCAGAGATTGGATAAATTAGACCTGCGTCTAGCAGTTTAATAATTTTTTTTTTAACTACATCTTGCATATTAGGATTTAGTCTTCGTTGGCGTTGCACATACGTTTTATGACCTTCTTCCATAAGGATTTTATGTGTGCAATACGAAGGACTTATTCCTTTAATATCATGAATCTTCCATGCAATGGCTGGTTTATGAGCTTTCAACACAGAAATGAGTTGTGATTTCTCATTTTCAGTGAGAGAAGACGATATTATTACAGGTAATTCAGATTCACCATGCAAATAAGCGTATTCCAAATGGTTTGGAAGTGGCTTTAATTCTAATGTCGGTGGTTCTTCTATCGATGATTTATATCGATATCTGTCTTCTTCTTTTAGCATTTGAATTTCTTCTGTTGTTGGTTCATATCCATTAGCTATTAGTGTAGCTAACATTTCAGCTTCATCAATTGGTTCATTACCTTCTCCTAAAGAACATTCTCCTGTTCCTTGTAATTCTGGAAATTCTTCTAACAATTCTGCATGTGAATCTATAGTTTGAATATAATAACATGTATCATCTGCAGATTGCGGTTGTTGCATTGCTCTATCAACTGAAAAGGTAACACTCTTGTCCTCTATACTTAGGGTCAATTTCTTACCAAACACGTCTATCATTGCTTTAGCCGTGTTTAAGAATGGTCTTCCTAATATGAGAGGAACTTGAGAATATTCTTCCATGTCCAGAACAACAAAATCTACTGGAAATACTAAAGTACCAACTTTAACTAGCATGTTCTCCATTATCCCTCTAGGATATTTTATTGATCGATCGGCTAGTTGTATACTTATTCTTGTTGGTTTCAATTCTCCAAGGTCTAGTTTAGTGTATAGTGAATACGGCATTAAATTTATACTAGCACCTAAGTCTGCCAATGCTTCTATTGAACTAAGACTACCCAGAAAACATGGAATTGTGAAACTTCCTGGATCAGATAATTTTTCTGGTATCTTATTCAACAGCACTGCTGAACAATTAGCATTCATAGTAACGGCCGAGAGTTCTTCCATTTTCTTTCAATTTGAGATTAGATCTTTCAGAAATTTAGCATATCTAGGCATTCCTGAAATCACATCAATGAAAGGAAGATTTACATTTATCTGTTTAAACATATCCAAGAATTTAGATTGCTCGACTTCAAGTTTCTCTTTCTTCATTTACTCGGGTAAGGAAGTGGTGGTTGGTATGGTTTAACATAAGGTTTAGCCTTAACTGTGTTATCTTCATTAACCTTTTCAACTACCGGTTCTTTTTCCTTATCTTGTTCAGGTTGTGGTTCTTGTGGAGTAGGAATCGCTTCATCAGAAGTTACAGGTATTTCAGGTGGTTTAAGTGTTGTACCACTTCTTGTGGTAATAGCTTTAGCTGTTTCATTCCGGGGGTTAGCATTTGTATCACTAGGTAAACTTCCCGGTTTTCTTTCACCTATTAACCTTGCTAGGTTACTTACTTCTTGTTCCAAGTTTTGAATAGAAGCTTGTTGATTTCTAAATGCTTGAGCATTTTGTTCATTAGTTTGTTTTTGAAATGTGAAAAACTGCGTTTGAGTTTCAACTAGCTTCGTCATCATATCTTCTAAATTCGGCTTTTTATCATCGGTTTGTGGTGGTTTGTTTTGAAAATTAGGTCTTTGCTGATTGTAAGTATTATTGGATACTTGTTGATTGCTAGGACCTTGTTGGTTGTTGTATGGAATATTTCGGTTATAATTCTGATTTTGATTATAGATCGGTCTTGGCGGTTGATAATTATTCTGATAATTATTTCCAGGCCTTTGGTTTATGTATGAAATATTCTCTCTTTGTTCCATTGTTAATTCAATACTGAGACAATCTTTTGTCAAATGTGGTCCTCCACACTGCTCACAACTAATTCGTATTGAGTGGATATCTTTAGTCATCTTTTCCATTCGTCTCTCGACAGCATCTATCTTTGCAGAAATGGAATCTAAGTCATGGCTAGAATCGGCTCTAGCTGCTTTAGATGATCTAATGATATCTTTTTCTTGGTGCCACTCATGTGAGTGGGAAGCAGTGTTATCAATAATTTTATAAGCATCAGTTTCGGTTTTCTTCATAATAGAACCACCAGCTGCTATATCTATGTCTTTTCTTGTAGTGATGTCACATCCTTGGTAGAATATTTGTACTATTTGACAGGTGTCTAAACCATGTTGCGGACATCCTCTTAATAACTTTCCAAATCTAGTCCACGCCTCATATAGAGTTTCATTCGGTTTCTGTGTGAACGCAACAATTTCTCCTTGAAGTCTTACGGCTTTAGATGCCGGAAAGAATTGTTTAAAAAAATTTTCAACTAAAACGTCCCATGTATCGATCGCCCCTTCAGGTAACGATTCCAACCAATCTTTGGCTTCTCCCTTTAAAGTCCAGGGAAATAACATGAGATATATCTGTTCATCCTCCACTTCTCGGATTTTAAATAGAGTGCAGATCCTATTAAAGGTACGAAGATGTTCATTTGGATCTTCCTTCGGCGCACCACTAAATTGGCATTGATTAGTCACCATGTGTAGAATTTGTCCTTTGATTTCATAATCTGGCGCATTAATGTCTGGATGAGTAATTGCGTGACCTTGGCCAGTACGTTTAGCTCTCATTCGGTCTTCCATACTTAAAGGTTCTAGATTCTCCATAATTGAATTTGTTGAATCGGAATCACTAGAGGATTCTGATTTAATGGTTCGTTCCTCAACAATCTCTGTTTGAATGATTGGTGGTTCCGGAGGAAAATTTAATGGTTCAGGATCTATGAATCGTCCCTGAATATTCTCCGGATTCTCAATTGTGAGGTCGGGTTCAAAAAATGGATTATCGGAAATTTGAATTGGAGTACTTGGTCGACTGGATGACGATTCTAAAGAAAAATCAACGGTGGTAATATTTGCTAGATGTCTTGATCTAGTTACAGGTGGTGAACGTACAAAAGGTGGTGAACGTCTTGCTCGGTGCATTCACTGAATATCCTATTAGTTTTTAAAAGGAAAGAAAAATTATATAAGTTATCCAATTAATAGACTTTTCTGATTTTGCCCACGTTTCGAATAGCCAAAAGATGCAGCAGAGGGGCAGGATTCGTTTGGTCTCAATATAATTGAGGACTGTTTAGCTCCAATAACCCGGTCCACGTACAAATCCAACTATTACTACGAACCAGATAATTTTGATGTCTATCAATTTAACCACTTAAAATAAATTTTCATAATTTTAAGAAATTTAGATAAGAAGTAGAGAACAAAAAAATCTATGTCCTAAAAATAGAATAGCGAGAAATAAGAAAGAAAAAGAGCGCGTCGAAAAAGAAAAAGAAAAGGGTTGAAAAATAAAAGGCGTCGAAAAATAAGAAATAAAAAAAAATGACTTATAGAACTTAAAAACACTCGACTAACTCAACCTTATTACTATCACTAACTTAAAATTATAATCGCAAATTGAGATTACTAATTGGAATGATAATTGATACATAGGTAAAAGGTGTCTAAAAATATTAAAGCTTACAAGTAAAACTATATCCCAAATGGAAATAACTTAAAAAAAAAGCACTAAAATTTAAAAAGGCGTCGCAAAATTCTAAAGCACTTAAATCTTAGTCTAAAGAAAAGGCACTTAAGGGATTTTACGACAAAGCCTAAAAATCTAAATAAAAAAAAATAACTATGGCAAAAACTATGTTTAAAACTAAAAATGAACGGAAAATACAAAAGTTACGCTAAAAACAAATAAAAATGGACAAAATATAAAAATATACTAAAAGTTGTAAAAAGTACAATTTTTATAAAAATATTATTTTTATATTATTTATTTTATAAAACTATTAATTTTAAATTTAATTAAACTAATTTAACTAAAAATACAAAATAATAAATAAACTAAATTAATTAAAATAATTAAACCTAATTAGGGTTAAATTTAATAATAATAATAATTACCCCGTATTTAATGCTGTTAGGGTTCCTGTGTACCCGTGTCAGGGCTGCTCCGCGACTTGCGGTGCCCGAGGCTAGAAAACTCCGCGAGTCGCGGGGTTTCAAATTTCAGATCAGGTTGCTTCGTTTGACAGGTTCAACGTAATTTTATTTATATATTTTTTTTTATTTTTCTGTTTTTAATTTAATTAAAATATTTATATAATTTAAATAAAACTTATATTTTAAAAACTTGAATAGAAATAAAAATATGTTACAATTTTATAAATAAAAATCTTAAAACTAGATTTATATATAAATTTTTTTTCGGTTTTTGATTTTATGTTTTAAATAAAAACAAAATATTTAAATAAAACTTATATTTTTATAAAATAAAAATAAAGAAACTTTATAAAACTTAAATATTTAACAAACTCTTAAAAATATTATATTTTTGTTTTCTTTTTATATTTTTGAATATTTAAAACGTATTTTTACAAAAGCATATTTTTTTTATATTAGCAAACTAAAAATAAATTTTTTTTTCCTTTTTATTAGCGTTGCGCTTTCGGCGTTTAAGTTCCCCGGCAGCGGCGCCAAAAATACTTGGCGTTATGCGAGGTGTATATAAAATAGCTTATATTTTTTACAAGGAAATACTATTAAATACGATACAATTTTACACAAGATATTTATTTATTTAGAGAATGCATATACTTAAACCTTGCTACAACACTTATAGGCAGTGTACCTAATCGTACAGTAGTGTAGTTTTTTTGTAAGTCCGGTTCGTTCCACAGGGAATCTTTTTCACAAAGCTTAACGCTATATTAGTTTAAATTTATAAAAATACAAATATATATATATATATATATATATATAAGTAATATTATTATTATTATAAAGGGGGGTTTTTACCGTTTAATGACCGGTTTGTTGATTTTAAAACTTTAGTCGCAGTTAAAACCAAATGTAAAATATTAAATAAATAAAAGACTTAATTTAAAGCGTAAAGTAAATAACGATAATGAAATTGCGAATAATAAAAGTGCGATAAAATAAACTTGCGATAATTAAAAAGTACGATAATTAAAAGTGCAATTAAATACAATAACAATAAATAAAAATGCGATAATTAGAAGTACAATTAAATATAAAATAAAGGAAATTAAATATGAAATAAAAGAATTATGCTTATTTAAACTTCTGTAATCATGATGTTTGACGTGTTGATTTTAGTTTTATGCCCATGGGTTAATTGTCCTTTGTCCTGGATTATTTAATATGTCCGTCTGGTTTTTGTCCATAACAGTCCATCAGTCATAAATATAAAGTGCGAGTGTCCTCGTCAAATTATCCTTATACCCGAAGTCAAATATTCCAACTAATTGGGGACTTAAACTATAACAAGGTTTTATTACTTTGTTTAATAATTACACCAGGATGTCGACTGAGTG
This sequence comes from Rutidosis leptorrhynchoides, assembly GCF_046630445.1. Lineage (NCBI taxonomy): Eukaryota > Viridiplantae > Streptophyta > Magnoliopsida > Asterales > Asteraceae > Rutidosis > Rutidosis leptorrhynchoides. The sequence continues at coordinate 228,043,537 of NC_092340.1, forward strand.
TAACCCAAGGTTTTAATACTTTGTTATCAATTATGCCAAGTGTCCTTGTACATAATTTCACCCCTGTTTTAATAATTCTAGTGGCTATTAATCCATTCCCATGTCCGGTTAAATGAACGATTATTCGTACATATAAATACCCCGCCCATCGTGTCCGATCGAGTGTAAATGGTTATTTATAGGGACGCCCAATTGTAAATCTTTATATTAACATTAACAAACTATCATTTAGTTAAACAAATATAAAGCCCATTAATAGCCCATAGTCTAATTTCCACAAGTGTCGTTCTTTTGTCCTAACCCCAATTATGGTACAAAGCCCAAATACCTAATTTTAGTAATTAGCCCAACATCATGATTACTTTATTTTAAATAAGCATAATAATAACTTAGCTACAAGACATTAAATTAAAAAGGTTGAACATAACTTACAATGATTAAAAATAGCGTAGCGTTACACGGACAGAATTTCGACTTACACCCTTACAACATTCGCTAATATACCCTTATTATTAGAATTATAATTAAAATTAAAATTAAAATTAAAATATATATATATATATATATATATATATATATATATATATATATATATATATATATATATATTACGTTTACATATAGAGAAAGAGAGATTTTAGGATATTAAAACTCATCGAACTGCGTTGGATTTTATAGGAATTTGAGTCCAGGTGAACTCCGCGAGTCGCGTAATTTTTTGCCTTCAAATCCGGAACTCGCGGAGTTTGAAATTACAGCTCACCCAGCTTTGTCTCTTTGTTTTCCGACAGATTTTTAATATAAATATAATATATAAATAATTTTAAGAATTATTTAAATATTATATTATATTTATGTGCATAGTTGACTCGTAATTTTTAGTCCATTGTGTCGAGCGTTGAGAGTTGACTCATGTCCCGGTTCCGGATTTTCGAACGTCCTTGCGAATAATTTAATATCTTGTACTTTGCGTTTTGAATCTTATACTCTTGTAATTTCGAGACGTTTCTTATCAATAATTGGAACCTCTTTGATTGTATTTTTGTACTTTTGAGCTTTTTGGTCGTTTGCGTCTTCAATTCGTCGAATCTGTCTTTTGTCTTCACCTTTAATTATTTTAAACGAATATTACTTGTAAATAGAACAATTGCAACTAAAATCTTGTCTTTCTTGAGGAATAATGCTATGAAATATATGTTCGTTTTTAGCATTATCATATAATTATTATTAACATTATTAGAATTATTATTAATATATTATTTAACTATTTACAATAACTGAATATAATCTATAAAATAGGAAACAAATCGTACCAGTTGTTATCTGTCTCGATCGGATTATATACTCCTATCTGTAATACAACAAAATTTAATATATAGCAGATACCAAATCAACTTGATTTCACTTTCAACTATATCTCTTTTCTTTTCTTTCTGTTTCTGATTGAAAAAGTCTATTGGAGTAGGTTACTATAAAACAATCCATTCCAGCTGTTAATATCTATGTTACAACTTCACATTATCTATTACAAATCACAAGTGTCTTTTACAGCACTTAATCTAATAGAATTTATTTAAGAAATACAAGAATATGTCGACTGCCGCCTCTGTTCTTGATATTTTTCTCAAATCTCGAATTCAAATGAAATTTCAAAAACTATAAGTGCAGTCTTGTTAGGATTTTGATATTAAACTATATGCAAAAGCTAAGCTTCCAATTCCTTTTATTGAACTCAAATTTCGGAGTCAAAGTTTTTGATTTTAAAAGTCAACTATAGTTCATCGATGAAATTCGAATGTTCTGTTGGAATTTAAGTCAAATTAATGATCGAGATAGTTTCTAGGAATGATTTATGAAATTTTTTGTGTAGAAACCATTAGTTAAAATGGCCTAGAAACTTAAATTTGATCTGGGTGTTCTTCGTTTCATCAGGGTGCTACTGCTACTGTATTTTTTATTTTTTTTATTTCTTTTGTTTTAACAGCTTTTGATTAACACCATCGAGGGATTTAAATTCTATTTCACCTTTTGATTCAGGTTTTAAAAACGTATTATTATTAATTGAGTGAAACTTGGTCGATTCAGTTATGGGAAAAAGATGAAAACGGAAAACATATTAAATGTAATTAAATTGGAAAATAAAATAGAAAAATAAGACCGGCAAGATGGTTTGTGTATGTTTTGGGTTTTCGAGAGGTCATGGGTTCGAGTCTCGTAGTGGGAAAATCTTTTTAGACAAGGCTATAAGGGTATACACCATAACTCTTATGTTTATTATTATCATTATTGTTATTATTATTATTATTTGTTATTATTATTGTTATGTTAATTGTTATAATTACTATTATAAATACAAATTATTATTATTAATAGGGTTATTATCATTATATAACTATTGATATCATTGTTATTAGTATTATCATGAATATTATCATAATTAGTATTAATGTGATTAATAAGATTATTGTTATTATTATCATTTTAGTTATTATTTTGTAATATCACCAAGTATTATTATTATTATTATTATTATTATTATTATTATTATTATTATTATTATTATTATTATTATTATTATTATTATTATTATTATTATTATTATTATTATTATTATTATTATTATTATTATTATTATTATTATTATTATTATTATTATTTTCATTAATATAAGTAAGATTATTATCATTACTATATTTGTCAACGACAAATATAGGTATAATCATCATAATTATGTAGACATAATTATTAAGGCTAATGTTATTATTGATTTGTTAATAAGTAACATCATTATGTATTATTAATGTTATTATTAGTATTATTAATATTGACGTAAGTATTAATATTAATATTAGCACTTTCGTTAACATGAATATCATTAACAAGTACTATTATTATTGAAAATTTATATAATTACTAAGAGAATCATTACTTTAAATCTATATTTTTATAAAAACTATTAATAATACTATCATTAATATTATTAGTACTATGAAAATTATTATTATTATCAGTATAATTATTCTAGTATTATTATAACTAGTATTTTGTAAACAAAAGAGTAAATTACATAAAAGTATATTAATATACATAACTTAACTATATTAATATCTTTATATACAAAAAGAATACCTTTAATTAAATAATGAAATATATATAAGTTATTAATATAAAAATTATATCACTAATAATAATATATATATTTATTTATTCAATTACGATTACATGTATTGAAATATATACAAATGATATAGGTTCGTAAATCCGAGGCCAACCCTGCATTGTTCAATATAGTCATATGTATTTTTACTACAAAATACATTAGGTGAGTTTTATTTGCCTTTTTACCCTTTTTATTTTTGGGCTGAGAATACATGCAGGTTTTATAAATGATTTACAAAATAGACACAAGTACGTAAAACTACATTCTATGGTTGAATTATCAAAATCGAATATGCCCTTTTTATTAAGTCTGGTAATCTAAGAATTAGGGAACAGACACCCTAATTGACGCGAATCCTAAAGATAGATCTATTGGGCCTAACAAACACCATCCAAAGTACCGGATGCTTTAGTACTTCGAAATTTATATCATATCCGAAGGGAGTCCCGGAATGATGGAGATATTCTTATATATGCATCTTGTTAATGTCGGTTACCAGGTGTTCACCATATGAATGATTTTTATCTCTATGTATGGGATGTGTATTGAAATATAAAATCTTGTGGTCTATTAAAATATTGAAATGATTGTTATGATAAACTAATGAACTCACCAACCTTTTGGTTGACTCTTTAAAGCATGTTTATTCTCAGGTATGAAAGAAATCTTCCGCTGTGCATTTGCTCATTTTAGAAATATTACTTGAAGTCATTCATGGCATGTTTCAAAAGACGTTGCATTCGAGTCATTGAGTTCATCAAGATTATTATTAAGCCAATTATAGTTGAACATATTATGAAATGGTATCCCTGTCATCAACTTTCGATGTAATGAAAAATTGTCTTTTCAAAAACAAATGCAATGTTTGTAAAATGTATCATATAGAGGTTAAGTACCTCACGATGTAATCAACTATTGTGAATCATTTGTAATCCATATGGACTTCGTTCGAATGGATTAGGATGGGTCGCTTCAGTTGGTATCAGAGCGGTGGTCTTAGTGAACCAGGTCTGCATTAGTGTGTCGAACTGATAAGTCGATAGGATGCATTAGTGAGTCTGGACTTCGACCGTGTCTGCATGTCAAAAGTTTTGCTTATTATTTCTTGTCGAAAATTATTTACTTATCATCCTTAAAGTATAGACACATCATACTGCCTCTATTACATAGACAGTGTATAGATAAATTCATATCTTAGCATATCTGTTATTGTTACCTTTGCCTGACAGCTTCCGTAGATTCCTCCGTAACTTATGGGATTTTAGTATATATATGCATATGTAAACTATGTATCGCAGGGTACTAATCTACATCCTATAATCTATTTTCTTATCGAAAATACTTCATCTGATCGTACGAGATGAATCCCTCAACCAGTTCGAGTCCCTCAGATTCCGATAGCAACTCCGATAGTTATTCCGACAGCTATTCCGATATGGATTTCTACTCGAACTCCGAAAGCAGTGTAACTGGAATGGAGCAACCCATCAGCCATCCCTAATTCATCTGATGAGTTCGTAGTCGACTTAACCGATGAAGACGAGAAAAAGGCGATCCTTTCCACCCACCAACCTGCACTCTTGGCAAATAACCTGAAGCACTTACCGGCGAACCTATTCGAAACACCATTCTCATATTCATTTCCAGAGTATCTCGCCACGATTATATTCTATCTAAAATTCTAGATCTTATTCATCCATTCGTTTTGACCGACAATCATTCCGGAATAATAGAAGAAGTCAACGAGCTTCGCGCTCGAGTAATCAATTTGGATAAACGTGGTGCAAAACCTACCAGCTTCAGCAACATCACCGGCACCAATAGTACCACCAACAACCGAAGTTTCAACATCACATGCCTCAACATCTCATTTTGTACCTCGAGTATAATCATCGTTCTGCGTGACGTTCTACATTATTTATCTTCGTTCGACATGATGATTATGTAATTCTCTAATGTTTTAGAGATTATGTACTCTAGTTCTAGCCGTAAATCTGATGAGCTTAATATCACATTGACTCATTAAATCCATGATTACATCAGAAGAAAATATATACGTATATATATTTTCATAAAGATTGTAATTGAAAATTCTTTCGTACAAACTGTTAATGATGAAAATATTTTAATGGGTAGGTAATACCCGAGGAATATTTAGATTTCACATTAATAAGTTACACTACACATTCTTTGAATCAGATTCAATAAGTCATTTACTATCCTACTTACATCCACCGATATACAAATCCGTTCACCACGAAATAACCATTATCATTCAATTTCATATTTGGATTTTGATTTATCAGAATCCAACAAGTGGCATAATGAAGAAAAATTTGACAAAATAAAATTTGTTAGAAACAAACAAATTAACTGTGAGAAATTTTGTTAAGAATCCACGCTAACTGTTCCTAGCTAATTGTTCCTAGCTAACTGATTACATTTTATTTATCCCAAATTAATTATCGCAATTTACATTCTCGCAATTTTATTTATCGCCATTTAATTTCTGTTAATTACTTTACGCACTTTATTTATCGTTATTTAATTTCTGTTATTTATTTTACGCAATTTAAATATCAGGACACGTATACAAGGTTTTGACATATCATATCGACGCATTTATATATATTATTTGGAATAACCATAGACACTCTATATGCAGTAATGAACGAGTTCTCTATACAGGGTTGAGGTTGATTCTAAAATAATATATATAATTTGAGTTGTGATCGAGTCTTAGACATGTATACGGGTCACGACACGTATTAATTAATTCGAATATTATATATTAAACTATATATGAATTATTGGACTGTCAACTGTGGACTATCGACTGTGGACTAATAACATTGGACAATTAAAATGAATTAAAATATTGATTATAACATATGAAACTAAATAATTCTTCAAGTTTGCCACTTGATTTCGTCTTAAACCTCATTTGTATCTTCACAATTACATTCTGCGTTCAAACCTTTCATGATTCTTGAAAACACCTCAATCGAGAGGATGAACCAACGACACTTTATCTACGGAAGAAAAGATTTATGCATATAGCTATGCACCTAAAACCACTCGAAACCTGAGTAAACGTTTAACACGTAGCTGTGCTAATTCCTTCATTATCCAAAATAACTTGGTAATCCCTTTCAAAATAGCAAATTTTTTCACAGCTTCAGCAAATCACCGTCGACTTTTAGTTCGAAACAATCTTATTATAACTTTATTATATATGCGTGCTCTTTATTGTTACCGGGGAACCTTTCATATTCCGCCATATTAATATCAGCGTTTAATCATCTAAAAACACAATTCTTCTGGAACCACCTCGGATTGATAACCGACGATTCAGCTATAGCTGCATTAAATGCAGACGAAACAGTAAAATTATAGATGGCCTAAATGGCCAAGAGTTTGATGATAAAGAATGGTGTGTTGGGAACGCTATATAGAAAATTTGGTACTAAAAAACGGATTGAGCTAACCATGAAGGAGATCAAGAACAAATACAAGGACCAAACCCTATATTCAAAGAATCCAGGTAATTCCGGATCCGATGAAATCTTTAGAGAATATCTTGCTCCGAAGTCATGTTAAAATCTTGCGGAAAATTTTTCTTCATCAACCTTCGAACTTAGAAATTCCAAAATATCATCATAAATATCTTCGATATTTCTGAGGATATTTTCATAAATATTCTCATCCAAAATTATATACCTCTTCATGCTACCTGTAATACAGTATATTGGAAATTTTTGTAAAATCTAAGTATAAACTATGAATGAATTCTGAAGTAGTGTTGGGAACTGAAGCATGAGTTTGTATAATATAATGACACTTGATCAACGTAATTATATTACAGTAAGTCATGCTGAGTTTCTAATGGATTTTGATGATTCACAGATCATAACGTCATCATGTGCCATGTTACATAACTCTTTCATTCTGTTTAACTTCTGAACATATCAAGAAAATATATTCTTGATAGTTCTATTCTCAGTGATTCATGTAATTTGACAAAACAAATCGTGCTACTACCTTTCCTTTCTACCTTGTATATTATGATAATTCGAAACTCCATACCTATGAATTCTGGACCATTACTTGCCAAAAGTAAACAAAAGCATGAAGTTCCGAAATAGAAAGGGGGTATAAATCACAGCAAATAAGAGAGCGCACTAACGGTGGATGACAATAATTATAGGAGACAGAAGCAGGGACATTGAAATATAAGGGAAAATATAAAATCCAACAACAACGCAGAAATTACAAACCATGGATATTAATACGAATAGCAATATAAAGACACGGTATAATTAAGAATAGTATCACCCCAAGGTAATAGTAGAAATAAACAGATTCTTCTGATGGAAGATTGAAAATAAGGATGACAGAAATAATAATTAGGAAAATATTAGGGATTAGAACTGGACTAAGCATTTTCACAATTTTTGGATGTATGAACTAAGAAAGAAAGTATAGAAATGGTGAGAATAATGGAATGGAAGAGCTTAATTTATAATGGAAATATCAGACAGAGTAATCAAGGCAGATCACCGTATTTAATTATAGAGATCTTAATTTCCTTACTCACCGAAGAATCAAATCTTTTAGATTTCGAAGATTTTCTTTAAATCCCCTGAATTCCGGAATTCAACCCTGACTCTGTCAAAAGTTAAGATGAATCTTTACTTTTCCTATTTCAATCTTTTGTGATAGCTTCATTCGTATTTTTAGAATAATCGAATTATTTTAGCATTATTATTCAATGCTGATAAAACTCTATTTATCAATTCATATTCGTCATGAAAACATTTTTATTGTTAACCATGACTACCTCACTCAAATTTTGGGACGAAATTTCTTTAACGGGTATTTACTGTAACGACCCGGGAATTTCCGACTAAATTTAAACTTGATTTTAATATGATTTCGACACGATAAGCAAAGTTTATAAAGTTGAGTCTCAAAATCTTTGGAAATTGTTTACATGAATTCAGTTAACCTTTGACCATGCCAATGATTCACGAACAATTGTGTGTAAATAAATATGTAAATAAAAATATAAGTGTATATATTAATTGGAATGAATATTATATCATGTAATCATTTGAATTAAATGAGTAAAGTAATATACAAAATAAATACGATGTTATTAAATAAATATATATAAATATTATATATGAATCCTGTACACAATTAATATTACACATATGTTCTAATATATATAATATACTAATATTAAATATGTTATCATGTAATAATAAGTATTACATAATTAATAATATGTAATATTATTATGTTAAATTTAATTACAAGTTAATATATAGTTATTATATTTCTGTTATTATTATTATTATTTGATTCTAAAATTTTTGATATTATCAATTCAATATATATATACCTATATACATTGGATTTGATAAGCATAATTAGTTATATCAACCTCATTATTATTATTAATAGCAATATTAATTTTTATAGATATAAAATTTAAACATGTAAATCGATATTACTAGTATTATTATTAAGTATTATCTTTGAGAATCAATATTGTACATTATCATTATATTAATATCCTTATAAACATTATTATAATTATTAGTATTATTATATAATTAGGATGATTATTATTAATAGAATTATTATTATTATTGTTATTATTATTGGTATTAATATTTTTTATTATTAATAACATTATCAAAATTATTATTATTATTAATAATTATTATTATCAGTATTATTATTATTTATTTGTTACTATTATTATTAATATAATTATTATTAACATTATTAGAATTATTATTAATATATTATTTAATTATTTACAATAACTGAATATAATCTATAAAATATGAAACAAATCGTACCAGTTGTTATCTGTCTCGATCGGATTATATACTTCTGTCTGTAATACAACAAAATTTGATATATGGCAGATACCAAATCAACTTGATTTCACTTTCAACTATTTCTCTTTTCTTTTCTTTCTGTTTCTGATTGAAAAAGTCTGTTGGAGTAGGTTACTATAAAACAATCCATTCCAGCTGTTAATTTCTATGTTACGACTTCACATTATCTATTACAAATCACAAGTGTCTTTTACAGCACTTAATCTAATAGAATTTATTTAAGAAATACAAGAATATGTCGACTGCCGCCTCTGTTCTTGATATTTTTCTCAAATCTCGAATTCAAATGAAATTTCAAAAACTATAAGTGCAGTCTTGTTAGGATTTTGTTACTAAAACTATATGCAAAAGCTAAGCTTCCAATTCCTTTTATTGAACTCAAATTTCGGAGTCAAAGTTTTTGATTTTAAAAGTCAACTATAGTTCATTGATGAAATTCGAATGTTCTGTTGTAATTTAAATCAAATTAATGATCGAGATAGTTTCTAGGAATGATTTACGAAATTTTTTGTGTAGAAACCATTAGTTAAAACGGCCCAGAAACTTAAATTTGATCTGGGTGTTCTTCGTTTCATCAGGGTGCTACTGCTACTGTATTTTTTTATTTTTTTTATTTCTTTTGTTTTAACAGCTTTTGATTAACACCATCGAGGGATTTAAATTCTATTTCACCTTTTGATTCAGGTTTTAAAAACGTATTATTATTAATTGAGTGAAACTTGGTCGATTCAGTTATGGGAAGAAGATGAAAACAGAAAACATATTAAATGTAATTAAATTGGATAATAAAACAGTAAAATAAGACCGGCTGGATGGTTTGTGTATGTTTCGGGTTTTCGAGAGGTCATGGGTTCGAGTCTCGTAGTGGGCAAATCTTTTTAGACAAGACTATAAGGGTATACACCATAACTCTTATGTTTATTATTATCATTATTGTTATTATTATTATTTGTTATTATTATTGTTATGTTAATTGTTATAATTACTATTAAAAATACAAATTATTATTATTAATAGGGTTAATATCATTATATAACTATTAATATCATTGTTATTAGTATTATTATGAATATTATCATAATTAGTATTAATGTGATTAATAAGATTATTGTTGTTATTATCATTTTAGTTATTATTATGTAATATCACTAAGTATTACAATTATTATTATTATTATTATTATTATTATTATTATTATTATTATTATTATTATTATTATTATTATTATTATTATTATTATTATTATTATTATTATTATTATTATTATTATTATTATTATTATTATTATTTTCATTAATATAAGTAAGATTATTATCATTACTATATTTATCAACGACAAATATAGGTATAATCATTATAATTATGTAGACATAATTATTAAGACTAATGTTATTATTGATTTGTTAATAAGTAACATCATTATGTATTATTAATGTTATTATTAGTATTATTAATATTAACGTAAGTATTAATATTAATATTAGCACTTTCGTTAACATGAATATCATTAACAAGTACTATTATTATTGAAAATTTATATAATTACTAAGAGAATCATTACTTTAAATCTATATTTTTATAAAAACTATTAATAATACTATCATTAATATTATTAGTACTATGAAAATTATTATTATTATCAGTATAATTATTCTAGTATTATTATAACTAGTATTTTGTAAACAAAAGAGTATATTAATATACATAACTTAACTATATTAATATCTTTATATACAAAAAGAATACCTTTAATTAAATAATGAAATATATATGTAAGTTATTAATATAAAAATTATATCACTAATAATAATATATATATTTATTTATTCAATTACGATTACATGTATTGAAATATATACAAATGATATAGGTTCGTGAATCCGAGGCCAACCCCGCATTGTTCAATATAGTCATATGTATTTTTACTACAAAATATATTAGGTGAGTTTCATTTGCCTTTTTACCCTTTATATTTTTGGGCTGAGAATACATGCAGGTTTTATAAATGATTTACAAAATAGACACAAGTATGTATAACTACATTCTATGGTTGAATTATCGAAATCGAATATGTCCCTTTTTATTAAGTCTGGTAATCTAAGAATTAGGGAACAGACACCCTAATTGATGCGAATCCTAAAGATAGAACTATTGGCCTTAACAAACCCCATCCAAAGTACCAGATGCTTTAGTACTTCGAAATTTATATCATATCCGAAGGGAGTCCCAGAATGATGGGGATATTCTTATATATGCATCTTGTTAATGTCGATTACCAGGTGTTCACCATATGAATGATTTTTATTTCTATGTATGGGATGTGTATTGAAATATGAAATCTTGTGGTCTATTAAAATATTGAAATGATTGTTATGATAAACTAATGAACTCACCAACCTTTTGGTTGACACTTTAAAGCATGTTTATTCTCAGGTACGAAAGAAATATTCCGCTATGTATTTGCTCATTTTAGAAATATTACTCGAAGTCATTCATGGCATGTTTCAAAAGATGTTGCATTCGAGTCATTGAGTTCATCAAGATTATTATTAAGTCAATTATAGTTGAACATATTATGAAATGGTATGCCTGTCGTCAACTTTCGATGTAATGAAAGATTGTCTTTTTCAAAAACGAATGCAATGTTTGTAAAATGTATCATATAGAGGTCAAGTACCTCGCGATGTAATCAACTATTGTGAATCGTTTGTAATCGATATGGACTTCGTCCGAATGGATTAGGACGGGTCGCTTCAATTACGAGTTTATGGTTATGCCGTTTGGGTTGACTAACGCACCAGCTGTGTTCATGGACCTCATGAACCGAGTGTGTGGACAATACCTTGACAAGTTTGTCATTTTTTTCATCGATGACATACTTATTTACTCAAAGAATGACCAAGAGCATGAAGAACATTTGAGAAAAGTGCTAGAGTTGTTAAGAAAAGAAAAACTGTACGCCAAGTTTTCAAAGTGTGCATTTTGGTTGGAAGAAGTTCAATTCCTCGGTCATATAGTGAACAAAGAAGGTATTCAAGTGGATCCAGCAAAGATTGAAACCGTTGAAAAGTGGGAAACCCCGAAAATTCCGAAACACATACGCCAATTTTTAGGGCTAGCTAGTTATTACAGGAGATTCATCCAAGATTTTTCCAAAATAGCAAAACCCTTGACTTCATTAACGCATAAAGGGAGGAAATTTGAATGGAAGGATGAACAAGAAAAAGCGTTTCAATTGTTGAAGAAAAAGTTAACTACTGCACCTATATTGTCATTACCTGAAAGGAATGATGATTTTTTGATATATTGTGACGCCTCAAAGCAAGGTCTCGGTTGTGTATTAATGCAACGAACGATAGTAATTGCTTATGCGTCTAGAAAATTGAAGATTTACGAGCAGAATTATACGACGCATGATTTGGAATTAGGCGCGATTGTTTTTGCATTAAAGACTTGGAGGCACTACTTCTATGGGGTCAAAAGTATTATATATACCGACCACAAAAGTCTTCAACACATATTTAATCAGAAACAACTGAACATGAGGCAGCGCAGATGGATTGAATTTTTGAATGATTATGACTTTGAGATTCGTTACCACCCGGGGAAGGCAAATGTGGTAGCTAACGCCTTGAGCAGAAAGGACAGAGAACCTATTCGAGTAAAAGCTATGAATAAAATGATTCACACTAACCTTACTACTCAAATAAAGGAGGTGCAACAAGGAGTTTTAAAAGAGGGAAACTTAAGGGATGAAATACCCAAAGGATCGGAGAAGCATCTTAATATTTGGGAAGACGGAACCCGGTATAGGGCTGAAAGAATTTGGGTACCAAAATTTGGAGATATGAGAGAAATGGTACTTAGAGAAGCTCATAAAACCAGATACTCAATACATTCTGGAACGGGAAAGATGTACAAGGATCTTAAGAAACATTTTTAGTGGCCAGGTATGAAAGCCGATGTTGCTAAATATGTAGGAGAATGTTTGATGTGTTCTAAGGTCAAAGCTGAGCATCAGAAACCATCAGGTCTACTTCAATAACCCGAAATCCTGGAATGGAAATGAGAAAACATTATCATGGATTTCATCACTAAATTGCCAAGGACTGCAAGTGGTTTTGATACTATTTGGGTAATAGTTGATCGTCTCACCAAATCAGCACACTTCCTACCAATAAGAGAAGATGGCAAGATGGAGAAGTTAGCACGACTGTATTTGAAGGAAGTCGTCTCCAGACATGGAATACCAATCTCTATTATCTCTGATAGGGATGGCAGATTTATTTCAAGATTCTGGCAGACATTACAGCAAGCATTAGGAACTCGTCTAGACATGAGTACTGCCTATCATCCACAAACTGATGGGCAGAGCGAAAGGACGATACAAACACTTGAAGACATGCTACGAGCATGTGTTATTGATTTCATAAACAGTTGAGATCGACACCTTCCGTTAGCAGAATTTTCCTACAGCAACAGCTACCATTCAAGCATTGAGATGGCGCTGTTTGAAGCACTTTATGGTAGAAAGTGCAGGTCTTCGATTTGTTATATATATATATATATATATATATATATATATATATATATATATATATATATATATATATATATATAAATATATATATATATGGGGGATAGACAAATTACGGGTCCAGAGATAATACAAGAAACTACCGAGAAGATCATCCAAATTCAACAACGATTGAAAACCGCCCAAAGTCGACAAAAGAGCTACGCTGATATTAAAAGAAAAGATATAGAATTTGAAATTGGAGAGATGGTCATGCTTAAAGTTGCACCTTGGAAAGGCGTTGTTCGATTTGGTAAACGAGGAAAATTAAATCCAAGGTATATTGGACCATTCAAGATTATTGATCGTGTCGGACCAGTAGCTTACCGACTTGAGTTACCTCAACAACTCGCGGCTGTACATAGCACTTTCCACATATAGAATTTGAAGAAATGTTTTGCTAAAGAAGATCTCACTATTCCATTATACGAAATTCAAATCAACGAAAAACTTCAATTCATCGAAGAACCCGTTGAAATAATGGATCGTGAGGTTAAAAGACTTAAGCAAAACAAGATACCAATTGTTAAGGTTCGATGGAATGCTCGTAGAGTACCTGAGTTCACCTGGGAACGAGAAGATCAGACGAAGAAGAAGTACCCGCACTTATTTCCAGAAGATACGTCAACACCTCCAACTGCTTAAAATTTCGGGACGAAATTTATTTAACGGGTAGGTACTGTAGTGACCCGAACTTTTCCATGTTTATATATATTAAATGAAATTGTTATTTACATGATTAATTGTTTTCAACATGTTAAGCAATCAAACTTGTTAAGACTTGATTAATTGAAATAGGTTTCATATAAATAATTGACCACCCAAGTTGACCGGTGATTCACGAACGTTAAAACTTGTAAAAACTATATGATGTCATATATATGGATATATATATATAGTTAACATGGTATTATGATAAGTAAACATATCATTAAGTATATTAACAAAGAACTACATATGTAAAAACAAGACTACTAACTTAAGGATTTCGAAACGAGGCATATATGTAACGATTATCGTTGTAACGACATTTAATTGTATATATATCATATTAAGATATATTAATACATCATAATATCATGATAATGTAATAATTTAACATTTCATTTGATATAATAAACAATGGGTTAACAACACTTAACAGGATCGTTAACCTAAAGGCTTCAAAACAACATTTACATGTAACGACTAACGATGACTTAACGACTCAGTTAAAATGTATATACATGTAGTGTTTTAATATGTATTTATACACTTTTTAAAGACTTCAATACACTTATCAAAATACTTCTACTTAACAAAAATGCTTACAATTACATCCTCGTTCAATTTCATCAACAATTCTACTCGTATGCACCCGTTTTCGTACTCGTACAATACACAGCTTTTAGATGTATGTACTATTAGTATATACACTCCAATGATTAGCTCTTAGCAGCCCATTTGAGTCACCTAACACATGTGGGAACCATCATTTGGCAACTAGCATGAAATATCTCATAAAATTACAAAAATATTAGTAATCATTCATGACTTATTTACATGTAAACAAAATTACACATCCTTTATATCTAATCCATATACCAACGACCAAAAACACCTAAAAACACTTTCATTCTTCAATTTTCTTCATCTAATTGATCTCTCTCAAGTTCTATCTTCAAGTTCTAAGTGTTCTTAATAAATTCTATAAGTTCTAGTTTCATAAAATCAAGAATACTCCCAAGTTTGCTAGCTTACTTCCAATCTTGTAAAGTGATCATCCAACCTCAAGAAATCTTTCTTATTTATAGTAATATATCTTTCTAATACAAAGTAATACTCATATTCAAACTTTGATTCAATTTCTATAACTATAACAATCTTATTTCGAGTGGAAATCTTACTTGAACTTGTTTTCGTGTCATGATTCTGCTTCAAGAACTTTCAAGCCATCCAAGGATCCTTTGAAGCTAGATCTATTTTTTTCATTTCCAGTAGGTTTATCCACAAAACTTGAGGTAGTAATGATGTTCATAACATCATTCGATTCATATATGTAAAACTACCTTATTCGAAGGTTTAAACTTGAAATCACTAGAACATAGTTTAGTTAATTCTAAACTTGTTCGCAAACAAAAGTTAATCCTTCTAACTTGACTTTTAAAATCAACTAGACACATGTGATATATCTATATGATATACTAACTTAATGATTTAAAACCTGAAAACACAAAAAACACCATAAAACTTGACATACGCCGTCGTAGTAACACCACGGGCTGTTTTGGGTTTGATAATTAAAAACTATGATAAACTTTAATTTAGAAGTTGTTCTTCTGGGAAAATGATTTTTCTTATGAACATGAAACTATATCTAAAAATCATGGTTAAACTCAAAGTGGAAGTATGTTTTCCAAAATAGTCATCTAGACGTCGTTCTTTCGAGTGAAATGACTACCTTTATAAAAATGACTTGTAACTTGTATTTCTGACTATAAACTTATACTTTTTCTGTATATATTCATAAACTTAAGTTCAATATGAAACCATAGCAATTGGATTCACTCAAAACGGATTTAAAACGAAGAAGTTATGGGTAAAACAAGATTGGATATTTTTGCTTGTTGTAGCTACGTGAAAATTGGTAACAAATCTATATTAATTATATCCTAGCTAACTTGTATTGTATTATACATGTATTCTAATATATTATGTAATCTTGGGATACCATAGACACGTATGCAAATGTTTTAACATATCATATCGACCCATCTATATATATTATTTGGAACAACCATAGACACTCTATATGCAGTAATGTTGGAGTTAGCTATACAGGGTTGAGGTTGATTCTAAAAATATATATACTTTGAGTTGTGATCTAGCCTGAGACGTGTATACACCAGGTCGTGGATTGGGTCAAGATATTATATATCAATTTATTTCTGTACATCTAACTATGGACAACTAGTTGTAGGTTACTAACGAGGACAACTGACTTAATAAACTTAAAACATTAAAACGTATTAAAAATGTTGTAAATATATTTTGAACATACTTTGATATATATGTACATATTTGTTATAGGTTCGTGAATCGACAAGTGGCCAAGTCTTACTTCCCGACGAAGTAAAAATCTGTGAAAGTGAGTTATAGTCCCACTTTTAAAATTTAATATTTTGGAATGAGAATACATGCAAATTTATAAATGTTTTACAAAATAGACACAAGTAAATGAAACTACTTTATATGGGTGAATGATCGAAGCCGAATATGCCCCTTTTTATCTTGGTAGCCTAAGAATTTGAGAACAGACCCCCAAATTGACGCGAATCCTAAAGATAGATCTATCGGTCCCAACAAGCCCCATTCTGGAATTTGGAATGCTTTAGTACTTCGAAATTATCATGTCCGATGGGTGTCCCGGAATGATGGGGATATTCTATATGCATCTTGTTAATGTCGGTTACCAGGTGTTCACCGTATGAATAATTTTTATCTCTATGTATGGGATGTATTGAAATATGAAATCTTGTGGTCTATTATTTCGATTGATAAATATATAGGTTAAACCTATAACTCACCAACATTTTTGTTGACGTTTAAGGCATGTTTATTCTCAGGTGATTATTAAGAACTTCCGCTGTTGCATACTAAAATAAGGACAAGATTTGGAGTCCATGCTTGTATAATATTATGTAAAAACTGCATTCCAGAAACTTATTTTTGATGTAATATATTCTTATTGTAAACCATTATGTAATGGTCGTGTGTAAACGGTATATTTTAGATTATCATTATTTGATAATCTACGTAATGCTTTTTAAACCTTTTTCGATAAAATAAAGGTTATGGTTGTTTTAAAAATGAATGCAGTCTTTGAAAAACGTCTCATATAGAGGTCAAAACCTCGTGACAAAATCAATTAATATGGAACGTTTATAATCAATATGAACGGGACATTTCACATCCCTTAAGTTTCCCTCTTTTAAAACTCCTTGTAGCGCCTCCTTTATTTGAGTAGTAAGGTTAGTGTGAATTCTTATATTCATATCTTTTACTCGAATAGGTTCTCTGTCCTTTCTGCTCAAGGCGTCGGCTACCACATTTTCCTTTCCCGGGTGGTAACGAATCTCAAAGTCGTAATCATTCAGCAATTCAATCCATCTGCGCTGCCTCATGTTCAGTTATTTCTGATTAAATATGTGTTGAAGACTTTTATGGTCGGTATATATAATACTTTGACCCCATATAAGTAGTGCCTCCAAGTCTTTACTGCAAAAACAACCACGCCTAATTCTAAATCATGCGTCGTATAATTCTGCTCGTGAATCTTCAATTGTCTAGACGCATAAGCAATTACCTTAGTTCGTTGCATTAATACACAATCGAGACCTTGCTTTGAGGCGTCACAATATATCACAAAATCATCATTCCCTTCAGGTAATGACAATATAGGTGCCATAGTTAACTTTTTCTTTAACAATTGAAACGCTTTCTCTTGTTCATCCTTCCATTCAAATTTCTTCCCTTTATGCATTAATGCAGTCAAGGGTTTTGCTATTTTGGAAAAATCTTGTATGAATCTCCTGTAATAACCAGCTAGCCCTAAAAATTGGCGTATATGTTTCGGAGTTTTCAGGGTTTCTCACTTTTCAACGGTTTCAATCTTTGCTGGATCCACCTGAATGCCTTCTTTGTTCACTATGTGACCGAGGAATTGAACTTCTTCCAACCAAAATGTACACTTTGAAAATAAGTATGTCATCGATGAAAACAATGACCCAAGGTATGGCCCACACACTCGGTTCATGAGGTCCATGAACACAGCTGGTGCGTTAGTCAATTCAAACGGTATAACCATAAACTCGTAATGACTGTAACGCGTCCTAAAAGCAGTCTTCGGAATGTCATCCTCCTTCACCCGCATTTGATGATACCCAGAACGTAAATCAATCTTCGAATAAACCGACGAGCCTTGTAGTTGATCAAATAAGTTGTCGATTCTCGGTAGTGGGTAGCGGTTCTTGATGTTAAACTCTCGGTAGTCGATACACAACCTGAATGTACCATCCTTCTTCTTGACAAACAAAACAGGAGCTCCCCACGGTGATGTGCTTGGTCGAATGAAACCACGCTCTAAAAGTTCCTGTAACTGACTTTGTAATTCTTTCATTTCGCTGGGTGCGAGTCTGTATGGAGCACGAGCTATTGGTGCAGCTCCTGGTACAAGGTCTATCTAAAATTCAACGGATTGATGTGGGGGTAATCCCGGTAATTCTTTCGAAAATACATCGGGAAATTCTTTCGCGACAGGAACATCATTGATGTTCTTTTCTTCAGAATTGACTTTCTTGACGATTGCTAGCACATCATAGCAACCTTTTCTTATTAGTTTTTGCGCCTTCAGGTTACTAATAAGATTTAACTTAGCGTTTCTCTTTTCCCCGTACACCATTAAGGGTTTTCCTTTTTCTCGTATAATGTGAATTGCATTTTTGTAACAAACGATCTCTGCTTTCACTTCTTTCAACTAGTCCATACCGATTATCACATCAAAACTCCCTAACTCTACTGGTATCAAATCAATCTTAAATATTTCGCTAACCAGTTTAATTTCTCGGTTCCGACATATATTATCTGCCGAAATTAATTTGCCGTTTGATAATTCGAGTAAAAATTTATTATCCAAAGGCGTCAATGGACAACTTAATTTAGCACAAAAATCTCTACTCATATAACTTCTATCCGCACCCGAATCAAATAAAACATAAGCGGATTTATTGTGAATAAGAAACGTACCCGTAACAAGCTTCGGGTCTTCCTGTGCTTCTGCCGTATTAATATTGAAAACTCTTCCGTGGCCCTGCCCATTAGTATTCCCATGAATCGGGTAATTTTTAATAATGTGGCCCGGTTTTCCACATTTATAACAGACTACGTTGGCAGTACTTGCTCCGACACTACTTGTTCCGACATTACTCGTTCGGACATTATTTGTTCCTTTAGTTCTGTTATACATTGGTCCATAGACCTCACACTTTTTCACGCTATGACCATTTCTTTTACACCTGTTGCAAAATCTTGTGCAGAACCCTGGGTGATTCTCTTCACACCTTTGGCATTGCTGTTTCTGATTATTGTTGTTATTGCGGTTGTTATTGTTGTTGGGATGTTTGTTGTAGTTGTTGTTGTTGTTGGGATTACGATTGTTGTTGTTGCGATTTATGTTGCAGTTGTTGGAATAGTTGTTGCGATTTTGGTTGTAATTGTTGTTGTTGTTGTTGTTGTTGTTGTACTGGTGACTCTTGTCACTGTTTTCCTCCCACTTCCTCATGAGTTATTTCGTGTTGGCTTCTTCGGCCACTTGCTCTTTAATTCTTCCCTCAATATGATTTATGAGTTTATGAGCCATTCGACTTGCCTTTTGTATGGAAGCGGGCTCGTGTGAACTCACATCTTCTTGAATCCTTACTGGTAACCCTTTTATAAACGCGTCGATCTTCTCTTCTTCATCTTCGAACATTCCTGGACATAATAGGCACAACTCTGTGAATCGTCGTTCATACGTGGAAATGTCGAACCCTTATGTTCGTAACTCTCTAAGCTCTCTAAGCTCTGCCTTGAGCTTATTGACTTCGTTTCGAGGACGGTACTGCTCGTTCATCAATTGCTTGAATGCCGACCACGGTAGTGCGTACGCAGCATTTTGTCCTACCTGTTCAAGATAGGTGTTCCAACACGTTAACGCAGTACCTGTGAAGGTATGCGTGGCATACTTAAGCTTGTCCTCTTCAGTACACTTACTTATGGCAAACACCAATTCGAGCTTCTCGGTCCACCGTTTCAATCCAATTGGTCCTTCAGTTCCATCAAATTCCAAAGGTTTGCAGGCAGTGAATTCTTTGTAGGAGCATCCTACACGATTTATTGTGAAATTAGTTCCACTGCTAGATCCAGAGTTATTGTTATTTTGCATCATAGCCTGTACTGCGGCTATATTTGCTGCAAGGAAAACACGGAAGTCTTCCTCGCTCATGTTCAAATTCTGACGAGTCGCCGGAGCCATTTTCTTCAAAAATAGCCCAAAAGAATCAAGTTAATCATATAGAATTTTAAGAGTAGCCAGTAGTATCTCGTAGCATTATATGAACTTATTTATAAAAGCTTTTTCTTAATAATAGCATTTTATAGTTTTAATTCGGGTAATACCTACTCGTTAAGTTCATACTTACTAGCTACTATACAACTCAACTACTACACTTCTATATGAAAAACTTATTACAATAATATTTCACGTTCAAAACTTTATACAATATTTTACAAACTTATAATACCGCCATTATACATATAGGATGAAGTATAGCACATAATAACATTGCTACTCAGCAGCTATAAAGGAAATTCTAGTTAATACGCAAGTTGTTCAGCAAAAGAAATAAAGACACGTAATTCATAAGTCCAGAAATAAGTCATGCATTCTGGTTTTACTAAGACAACTTCCCATCCTTGGTCTTGTGGAAGGTAACCGTTATGACCATTGGCTAGGCAGCATGTTGTAATGTCATCAAAAGTATGAGGGTTTCGTAATGCCCAACAGCCTCGTAGCAATCTAAAAACCTTGTTTCTTACCCCAACTACTGAGTCCGTCACTTGTGGGAATGTTTCATTTAATAGTTGTAATCCGATGTTCTTTTTCTCACTTTGGTGAGAAGCGAACATCACTAACCCGTAGGCATAACATGCTTCTTTATGTTTCATGTTAGAAGCTCTTTCTAATTCACGAAATCCTATGTTGGGATATGTTGAGTCAAAATAGGTTCTTAACCCATAGCGAAAAATTGTATTTGGGTTCCCCGCATTTAACGCTTTAAAAAAAACACGGCGTAACTTACAGTCTCCCCAATGTGATATACCCCACCTATCAAAGGAAAGCCTTTTATAAACTAAGGCATTTCTGGAAAGTCTTTCAAATGTTTGACAAGTTAATTTCGCCATAACTAAATGTGCTGATGAATTCTGACCGACTCCAGACAAGATTTCCTCAATCATATCCTCTGGTAGGTCTTCTAAATTATTTGGTTGTCTACCCTTAACGTCCATTTTGTTTTTATACTGTAAAATAGACAAGGATTAGATTCATAAAAGATAATTAACAAACAATACAAACAATTTTACATAGAACATAAAAGTACAAGCACAGTACAATACATATAATACACAACATTGATGGGATTTAACAAGTTCATGTATCTTAAAACCATTTAAGAAAAAATTAAAGCGGAAGCATGTAATTACCAATTTTAAACTTGTTATACATTAGCCATTTAAGGTTAAATCCCAAGTAGGATCAAGTTATGAAATATGCTTACAATATAAAAGGATGTTTAGAGAGTACCTACTCCAAGTTAGGAGGTTAATAGATGAAGAGGAAGATTAGTAGGTGTGTAAAACTCCAAGCTTTTGATGCACCAACACCACCCTTAAGTTTTGTTAGGATTAACACACTTAAAGACTTATAAAACCAAGCTAGAGACCTCTTCTATTTGCTGGAAAATTCAGCCAGCAGCAACCTTGAAATGATGATGAATACAAGCCTCAAAATGATGAAACCTCAAGGGATTATACCCCAAACTTATCACCAACACCCTAGCCTTTAGTTAGGATTTAATTACACTTGAAAACAAGCTTTCAAAATCAGAATTGAACCCCTTTTTGCTGCTATAAACCCACGACAGAAAGAGGCAGCAGGAAGCTGTTTTTGTTATTGTTTTTCTTTCACTTGAGAGAATATGTATGCATGTAATCTTAGTCTTTGGTCAAGGGACATACATATGTGTAATTGTGTAATAAAAAGCAACAAGAATAAGCATGGGATGGCACTTCTTGGGGCTACAAAATCTGCCCACCATCACCATGTTTTATAAATAAACTTTGTTTTATAAAACTTGTATGAAACCCATTTATTATTATGTTACTTATATATTTCATAAACCTTTTATAAAACATAACACATTATAATTATTTAAACCTATAAATAATCAAATATAAATTATCCAAATAATTTATCTCAAGTGATAATCTTTTAGAAACCTGATTTTCTAAAATCCAAGTGTCGCGTATTTGTTCAATGATCCAATCGTCAAGATCAAATACGTATAAGGTGTAGGTAAGTTTGTTATTGGGTATGACCCGACTTGGATCTTAACATATTAGCCACATTAATTTAATATGTCTCTCGGGCATACGAAAAACCTACAATCTCCCACTTGCACGAGAAATATAAGAAATTAATGCAAGTGATGGATACCACCTAACGACCGTCCATCACCCCCAATATGTTATGACTTTGTGCCATTCAATAACATCATCCTTTAGAGTTCCCATCTCGAATATGAATAGGTGAATCTTTCATTATTTCTTTTCATCCTAGATGTCATATTAAATCCAAGAGACACAGAGTGATCACTCTCTTCTAGATTTAACTTTATCAGGCCTTAGACATCTGACTCTCAACAAATAAGAGGGACAAATTCCATCTTGACTACATACGTCCTAAATATATATACCTTGTATTATACCTCAGCTCTTCCTTATGAACTACCATATTTCAGAATAGCGAAGGAAAGAATCAAGGCACAATACTATGTAAATATCTGAACCCAATATGTATCTCAGGTCAGAGGACACAATGATATTCGCCTTTACTCAAGATTACATGTGATCAACCACAAAGGCTCCATTCAGTAAATCTTGAGGGCGGGTCTTCCAATATTTGTATCCCACAAATATCTATGAACTTTGGTTGCAACCTTGCCCTACATTCATCCCGTGAATGTATACCAATCCAAGTTCATAATAGTCTAAACCTCACACTTGTTCCCACAAATGTAATCCACTACGGAATTTAGAATAATTACTTATTCATGGATAAAATATGCAAAATAGGAACTTAACTCAAAGTAAATTAATACCATAATTATATTAATGAGTTTGAAAAAATTTCGTTCCGTTACAATACTTAAAACAGATCATGACCAATCACTAGAATATCGAAGCCCTAATGTACAAACATGTCCTGCATGTTTTGATCCATGTAAGAGCTTCGTGAGAGGATCTGCTATATTAAGATCTGTGTGAACTTTGCGAATACATATCTTTCCCTTTTCAACTTCATCCCTTATGTAGTTGAATCTCCGCTCAATGTGACGGGTCTTTTGGTGAGCACGAGGTTCCTTGATTTGAGTAATCGCACCCTCGTTGTCACAAAAGATCTCAAGAGGGTCCTGAATGGAAGGGACTACTCCTAAGTCATCGAGGAATTTCTTCATCCATGCAGCTTCCTGAGCTGCCAACGAGGCGGCAATGTACTCCGACTCTGTAGTGGATAATGCAACAACATCCTGTTTTGAACTCTTCCAAGAGACCGCACCTCCATTTAATGTGAAGACAAAACCGGATTGTGATCGAGAATCATCTCGATCAGTTTGGAAACTCGCATCCACGTAACCTTTTACAGCGAGTTCCTCCTCACCAGACCCATATATTAGAAACATAACCTTAGTCCTCCTAAGGTATTTCAATATACTTTTAACCGCAATCCAATGACTGTTTCCTGGGTTATTCCGGTATCTACTTGTCAAGCTTAGGGCGCATGACACATCCGGTCTAGTGCATATCATTGCATACATGATTGACCCAATAGCAGATGCATACGGGACTCTCTTCATTCTCTCTTGTTCATCTTTCGTGGTAGGGCACTGAGATGAACTGAGAGGCGTTCCTCTTTGAATAGGTACCAAACCACTCTTAGAGTTCTCCATCTTGAACCTTTTCAAGACCTTTTCAATGTATGCACTTTGATTCAAACCTATCAGTTTCTTGGATCTATTCCTGTAGATCCCAATCCCCAAAACGTATTGTGCTTCTCCAAGATCCTTAATGGAGAAGCATTTACTTAGCCAAGTTTTGACACCTTCCATTACCGGAATATCATTTCCAAATAACAATATATCATCCACATATAGTACAAGGAACATGATAGTGCTCCTACTAGCTTTCTTATATACACAAGCTTCATCACCATTTTTAATGAAGCCAAATTTCTCGGCTTCCTCATTAAAGCGATGATTCCACATTCTAGATGCTTGTTTCAATCCGTAGATTGACTTCTTTAACTTGCATACCTTTTTAGGATATTTTGGATCAACAAAACCTTCAGGCTGAACCATATAGACATCTTCCACAAGATATCCATTTAGGAAAGCGGTCTTTACATCCATTTGCCATATTTCATAATCATAATGAGTAGCAATGGCAAATAATATTCTAATAGACTTTAGCATTGCCACGGGCGAAAAAGTTTCATCATAGTCAACCCCTTGAGTTTGAGTGAAACCTTTTGTTACAAGTCTAGCTTTATATGTATCCAAGTTTCCATGTATGTCGGTTTTCATTTTGAAAAGCCATTTACAATCAACTAGCCTTGAGCCAGCAGGTTGTGCAACAAGTTCCCAAACTTGGTTATCATACATGGATTGCATCTCAGCGTTCATGGCTTCCTGCCATTTATCCTTATCAATCCTTGATAAAGCATCTTGGTAGTTTGTTGGTTCATCCAAATCAACCACATAGCAACCATCCATGAGAAAACCATATCTCTCAGGAGGATTACTAATCCTACCAGATCTGTGAACGTCTTGTGTATTTTGATCATCCATTTGATTATTCTCAACATTTTTATGTTGAGCGCTAGTGTCAACCAATTGTGTATCATCTACTTGATCTTGAATCTCTTCAAGATTTATTTTCCTTTCACTTTCGCCTTCCATTAAGAACTTAGTTTCAAGGAATTCTGCCTTCCGAGCAACAAATACATTCTGCTCAAAAGGATCATAGAAATAAATCCCATATTATCCTTGGGATATCCTATAAAGATACACTTCGCAGATCGAGAATTTAACTTATTAGGGACGTAACGCTTAGGATAAGCTTCACATCCCCATACCTTTAAGTATGATAGAGATGGAGGTTTTCCAAACCACATCTCATGAGGAGTTCGTTCCACTTTCTTGGTTGGGGCCATATTTAAAATACGAGCCGCGGAGCAAAGACAATAACCCCAAAATGATAGAGGTAACGAGCTTCTAGCCATCATAGATCGAACCATATCCATTAGGGTTCGGTTCCTCCTTTCGGAAACTCCATTAAGTTGGGGTGTTCCAGGAGGAGTAAGTTGTGAGATAATCCCACAACCTTTAAGATGACTTTGGAAGGCATCGCTTAGGTATTCACCTCCTCTATCGGTACGAAGTACCTTAATTGTTTTATTGAGTTGATTTTGTACTTCGTTTTGATATTCTTTGAATGCTTCAAAAGTTTCGTCCTTGTGTCTTAATAAGTAGACATATCCGAAACAACTGAAGTCATCAATGAAAGTAACGAAGTATCTTTCACCATTCCTAGTTATGGGCTTAAAGGGTCCACATACATCCGAATGTATTAATCCCAATAAGTCCTTAGCCCTTTCATAAGTCCCTTTGAAAGGTGCTTTAGTCATTTTGCCTTGTAAAAAAGATTCACATACATCAAACGAGTCTAGTTCATTTGATTTCAAAAGGCCATTCTTTTGAAGTGTATGCATTCGATTCTTGTTTATGTCACCAAGACGACAATGCCATATGTAGGAATCACTCAAATCCCTTTTGTGTTTCTTGGTGTTTGCATGGAACATTGAGCTATTGTATGATGTGTCATCATGAACCAATTCATAAATACCATTTGAAGGCGAAGCCTTAAAATAGAACACATTATCTAAAGAAATATGGATATCATCATTAATGAAATTAAGATTAAAACCATATTGTTTCAAACGGAATCGGGTGCATACAAAACATTTTTCAAAATAAGCTCCAAACCACTTGAAAGCTTCAAAACAAAGTCTCCTTGAGCTTTCACTTGCACCCTTGCTCCATTTCCCATGAAGAGACTTGTTGTTCCCACATCTTGATCACTTCTTTTGAACCCCTGCAAAGAATTGCAAATATGAGTTCCACATCCTGTGTCTAATACACATGTATTAGAAGAAGTAATACTAAGCTCAATGTATACCATATATACATTACCTGAGGTTTGCCCTGCATCCCTCTTTTCCTTCAACTCCTTAAGGTAGACCGGGCAGTTGCATTTCCAGTGACCCATTTCACCGCAACCAAAGCACGGATCTTCCTTGGGGTTAGCTTTTCCGGCAACCTTTTGCTTCTTTTTGTTGGTTGGGGTAACATTCTTCCCCTTTCCCTTGCCCTTGCCTTGGTAGGCGGGTCCTTTCCTCTTAGCCGCCTTCGGCTTAGAAGTGTAATTGTTTTTAGACCCGCCTTCATTGATCGAAAACACGAGTGAAGCCCTTTTACCCATGCTTGCTTCTGCTGTCTTAAGTATGGCATGTAATTCGCCAATGCTTTTATCCCAACCATTCATGTTATAATTTAACACGAATGTGTCAAACCTCTTTGACAATGAGTTAAGGATAAGGTCCGTGGCTAATTCATTAGACACGTTGCAATTTAGACGGTTTGCTCGATCAATCAGGCTTTTCATCTTAAGGACATAAGATGAAACAGATTGGGTGTCGTCCATCCGACATGCATGAAGCGCTCGGACCATTTCAAAGCGCTCGACATGAGCTTGTTGAAGGAACATCTCCTTCAACTATGTGATCATGTCATATGCACTATGATGCTCAAAATCCTTTTGGAGTTCGGGTATCATAGTCCCAAGCATGAGGCAAGAAACTTGCAACGAATCGGTGCAATATTTCTCCCAATAAGCCATGCCTTCCGTATCATCCTCGTCCGGTTGATCGGGAATGGGGTCTTCCAACACATACGCCCTATCCTCTAGTTTGAGGACAATCCTTAGATTGTGGAATCAATCCATGAAGTTCGTATGGTTGAGTTTTTCTTTTTCGAGGATTGACCTCAACGATAGGTTGTTAAAGTTTATTGGTGCGTTTAGAATGTTGTTGTTATTGGCGGCCATCTACAAAATTTAGCAAAGTTGTTTAAGTATCAATTTTAATTTAACAATAAATACCCTTTAAATCCAATTGATATTCATAAAATTTTAGAAACTAACGGTAAACCAAATTTCGGTTAGGTGACCTTTATCCCGTCATTTGATTTAGCTAGGTAGTCATTATATGACAATTGCAATCCTTTTGCAACTTCTAAGTTATGGAATCATGCAATCCTTTTGCATGGCATATTTATCCCATCAACGCCTATTTGTTCCTCATGCTTCGGTGACCCTAAGTTCATGATTCCCAAATCAAGTCGCCCTACTTGTGTAAATATGTAAATCTAACATACAAGTGGTTAGGTGACCTTTATCCCACAAGTGTGCCAAATTTACCTTAATCATATTAGTTTGCTCATAACGGTTAGGTGACCTTTATCCCATTATGAGTTCCTTAATATTTTTAAGTGTCACACAAAAGGATGGCGTTTAACTTGTTTGCCTTGTTAATAAGGGATTTTAAGTTTTCATTAATTCTAGTTTGAGAAAACTTATACGCCATACACCAACATGCATTTAGTGTATGGTACTTATGAAAAACCATTTTCATGTCTTGTAATAAAGCTATTTCATTACTTTGATATAAACCATTTTATATGTGCAATCCGTTTCTTGTTCTTAATAACCATTTATTAGCATCTTTTGGCCATTTCAATTTAACCGATTAAATTGTAGTTTGGTAAATATCATGTTGTTAATAATTTAACCAATTAAATTGTAGTTTTGCTTGTTGTTAACTTGTGTGATAACTTGTTGTAGTAACATACACAATCCACAATCATACAAGAAATAAAACAACCACGCATGCAAACAAATGTGTTCACAATCAAGCCAATTTGGTAGACATTTGTTTAGCCGAAAACAAATGTCACCGGTTAAGGGTTAAAACACTAAGTAGAAGATTTCAAAATCTCCCACTTAATCTTGCATCCAAATGCATCTTCCGAGTCTTCATCTTGTATCTTCATTTTTACAAAAAATATATCCTAATACATTTTTTCTAGAAAATGAAATACAACCTAATCTATTTTACATACCAAATATAAAATAAATTACATAACCAAATGAATATTATTACAAACCAAATGAATGAATTAATATTACATACCAATTGAATAAATATAAATCATTCAAACTTCCAACCAAACACAAGGTCAATGCTATGATTGTGAACATGAACATGCAACCAAATATGACCAAAATGGAAGAACCAAAACCCACTTTGGAACCCCTCCAAATTCGGCCAAAATTATAAACCCTCCCAAACCCGAAAATTTTTGTATTCCATATTCATGCATGTACATGGAATGAAAATATAGTGGGTTTAAAGATCATATAAAAGAAGCATATTTCATAGACTTTGGCTCTAGATACCATTGATGGGATTTAACAAGTTCATGTATCTTAAAACCATTTAAGAAAAAATTAAAGCGGAAGCATGTAATTACCAATTTTAAACTTGTTATACATTAGCCATTTAAGGTTAAATCCCAAGTAGGATCAAGTTATGAAATATGCTTACAATATAAAAGGATGTTTAGAGAGTACCTACTCCTAGGAGGTTAATAGATGAAGAGGAAGATTAGTAGGTGTGTAAAACTCCAAGCTTTTGATGCACCAAAACCACCCTTAAGTTTTGTTAGGATTAACACACTTAAAGACTTATAAAACCAAGCTAGAGACCTCTTCTATTTGCTGGAAAATTCAGCCAGCAGCAAACTTGAAATGATGATGAATGCAAGCCTCAAAATGATGAAA